>NC_044251.1:600000-900000 GCF_003957555.1 Calypte anna
AACCATATTTCTCCGGTGGGTGTCAATAACAGGAAGCCAAAGGAAGAAACATAGAGAAGGTGCCACTGTGAGAGAGTAAAGCAACAAAAAGGTGAACAAAGCAAACAGCAAGTAAAGGGTGGTGGAAGAAGTAGCATCTGGAAGCAGAGATCTGAAGGTCAGACATACCTCAGGTCATACTGACTGGACTAGACTGGATGAGTACTGATTTTAAAAGATAAAGACAGGTCAAAGATTACTAGATAAATGTAAAGTCAGAGAAGAGGAAACCTTTAATCTGAGAGGTCAGCAGTTATAACAGCCTTGGCCAAAACAAACAGAAGTGACTCCTATCTCTTCTAACGTGGCTGCAGGAAGAGATGGTATTTATGGATATAATAATATCAAAACAATCTAGTAGTTAGAAGCTGTCTGAAACTCTTGCTCTACAAGTGCATTGCTAGGACTTTGTTCCCACCTTTCCTAGCTGAAATGCAAGTCCTTTTCTTAATTTCAGAATGCAAGCATAACAGATTGTATCCTGTTCATACCCTTCTTTGCATTACAGGTTGGTTTTGGTTTTTTTCTTTTCAAACACATGAACACTGTTAGCTTATCTTCCCTTGTGGTCATCTTGAAGAATGAATAGGCATTCTGTCTTTGCTGGACCATTTGTTATTGTCAGGGTCCTCCTGTGGATTATATCCCCCTTTTCTATCAAGATTGGCACCCAAAATGAAACACAGTTCTCTCACAAAAATGCTGGTGTGCATTTTCCTTCATTACAGTATAGCCTTGATGACTTTAGGTGGTGATCCACTTCACTTTCCAGATCCTTCTCAGCAGAATTGCTCTCCAGCCAGCTGTTCCCCTACTGTACTTACACAGTGGGGTTTTTTCCCTGCCTAGTTGCAGGACCTTTCCCTTGCCCCTGATGAATTGCATCCTATTTTTATCAGAACACCACCACTTTATGGGAATCCTTTGGAATTCTACCCCTGTCTTCCAACATACACCAGCTCCTCACATCTTGGTGTTATCTGCAAACTGACAAGGCAGTCTGCAGTCTGTCACTTGACAGCTGTCTTTATTGATTGTCTTTATTGACAATCCTGAACACCATGGGGCCTGGGACAGATCAGTGCAGAACCCTACTTAATCTTGTCTTTTACTTTGTTAACAGAGTTACATCTATTCATTTAGACTCTTCTCCTTCAATTTGCTTAAGAAAATGTCACTAGAATTTGTCATTTGACCAGTGTAAAAGCCAAGATACTTGACATCTACTGTTTTTCCTTTACCTTCAAGACTGATCACCTTATCAGTTTCACTGATTTGTTCTGACAACTCACTTGCTTATCCCCTTGTTAGCAGCCCTGTGCACTCCAAGGGATGGCAATAGGCAGGTTCCTAGGGAAGGCTGCCAGCCACAGCAAGCCTGGGGCTCAGCAGCTCCTTTGAGAACTGCTAAGTGCCTCTTCCATGGTGGTGGAAGCATCAGCATGCTTCGGCCAACACCTCCATCTCTTAGAAAAGCTAGTTGGAACTGTGTAGTCAGGGTTATTCTTCTGGAAGATGTATGAAGGATGCAAGAGCAGCAGAGAACTGAAGGAGACCATAGTACTGGGAGGAAGGCATGACCGAGAAGACAGGATGGGAAGGAGGGGAAGGCAGCTTGGAAGAGGTGGCTGTCTTTGAGCTCTCCAAACATTTGTGGATCCATGCTTCATTTAGCATTAATCCCTCCCTATAGAGAGACACAACCTGGTGTAGAGTTTGGGTTTTAATTTTCCACACCTTTCCCCACAAGCATATTTAGGCCGTTTTGGTCCCTGGAGAGGAATAAATGAGAGCCAGTGGCTGGAAAGTTGTATTGTCATTCTGATATTCCCTTTTCATCCCATTAAGATTGTCCAGGAACTAGAAATCAGCTGATGAGATTTTTGCCAGACATTATCAAGCTGTCTATAATTAGCTTTTTATTGGTGAGAAGCCAGAAAATGCTCTCTGTTTGCAAGCTTGGACTATAGAGAAAGAAGAGAAATATATCATGGAAGAGCTTGTTTGGAAACTGCAGATCCTAATTAGTGTCTCAGCCTTGTGGTGAAACTACATGCAGCATTTCTCTGGGAAAAAAATGAATAAAAAAACCTCTTTTGAGGAATGCTTGAGGAATGAGGGTTGCACTCTTGAAAGGCACAGCACATATGGAGCTGAGTGCAGATATGGATGCTTTACCACCTCTGCTCTTTGCCCATGGTGTAGGCTTCTTATATTCCCAGATGCTATATGGCTCCTTTTAGTGCCAATCCAGACTGAAAATTTAACACAGGTTAAAGCATAGCTTAGAATTTGGGCTGTGCCATCCATGTGTAACCTGTGCAGCCTCCATGCTCAGCATCAGTAACTTCAACTTCAGAGAAATCTGGATCAGTGTCTGAGTAGTTCAGATCCTTTTATGCTTCAGGTTAAAATTACACTACTTTGCATCTTACTCTAAGATTTTTATACTTATATATATATACACTTTATATTTCACATTGCTTTTTTTACTTTTTTTTTTTTTGCATTTTACTTTAACCCTTTTAAGCCTTCTAGTACTTGAAGGGGACCTACAAGAAAGCTGGGGAGGCATTCTTTACAAGGGAATGTAGTGATAGGGCAAGGGACAGTGGTTTCAAACTACGAGAAGTTAGATTTAGGTTAGAAATTAGGAGGAAATTCTTCACTTTGAGGGTGGTGAGATGTTGAAACAGGTTGCCCAGGGAAGTTTTGGCAGGTGTTCAGGGTCAGGCTGGATGGGGCCTTGAGCAACCTGGTCTAGTGGGAGGTGTCCCTGCTCATGCAGTAAAGTTGGACTAGTAAGGTCCCTTCCAACCCAAACCATTTTGTGATTTTATGATTTTCAGCATCATCTCATGAAATGTTTTACCTGATTAATTTTAAAAATCAGTTACAATTTAAATTGCTAACATGTGGTTAGTTTTTTCTATGTCAGGTAGTAAGAGAAGGAGTTAAAAGGACAGGGATACAGTGCAGCTGGCCTGAGGACCAAGAGAAGCATTTGCAGCCATGAAATTCTCTTTTTCTCTGCTGAGGATGCTCACCAAGGGATACCAACCTGCAGTGCTTTAAGCTAGCCCCTGCAAATACCCCCTGGAGACTGGAGCAGGTGTCCTTTGGAAAAGCAACAGTAGGTCATGTGGCTGAACTACTGTCTTATACCCATCCTAAAGTGTCTGAATGCAAATGATTGGATTTATCACTGAATCCAAATTAACCATTTAATTCCTCCACTGGATAACAGAAGCTCCATGTACTTGTTCTAAATACCATTTACACAGACTGCAGCACACAGAGGTTAGGGATACATCCACTGGTGGCATGGTTAGAAGATCACTGACTATTCCAAGACAAACATTTTCCCTTTTTTCTTTTCTCCTGTTGTTTTGGGGTTTTTTATTTGGTTTTATATTCCAATAGTTTTTCTTCCCAAACACCTAAATCACACCAGAACTTAAACACTATCATGTTTTCTCTTTTCTGAGGAAGGCCATCATCACCATGAAGGATCCCAAGCCTTCTAAAGTAACAGAAGTATGAAACTCTCCTACTCTGCCCTATTATTTTGAGCCTGAAAGAGATATGAGACAAAGCCTGTGCAATGATATAAAAAGATCTTAATCAAATGTCTGAGTAAAAACTCGAGGCAGTTCTATTAAAGCATCAATCATGTATTTTCCAAAATAGAACCAGAGCAAGAACAGGCACCATCTTCCTGCAACTTGCACAGTTTTTAAGTGAGCTGCTGGCTAAAATACTTAGGGTGAGATTGTATCAGAAAGCAAAGTATTTTGCAGGGTTTAATTGTGGTTATTTCTGGGAATGGAACTATCAGTTTGTGAAACAGACTTGGAGTTTGTAGTGGCTGGGCTACCTAGCACTTACTAAGGCATAATAATCCACACAGGCTGTTAAATTCCAGTGGTAGAGTCAAGAATAAGGACAGTACAGAGGGAATGTCCATGTCAGGTTTAAACAGTAATGGGTCTAGCTACCTCTCTGCACTTTGCAACTCAACAAATCACTATAAGTTGGGGTGTTTTTAACCCACTGGCTGGCTGAACAGTCTCATTAGCCTTGCCCACCTAGCCATAAACTCCTCCTCAGTGAAAGTGGGCCAAATGCACCAATACATTTTTGGGAAGCAAGTCTAGGATTGCCTAGGTTTCCAGGCTGAGAGGTGGAAAGCACAGGTCAATTGGATTCAGACCCTTTTGCATGTGTATCTGAAGGTTATCAGCTGGCAAGCTATAGATTACTCTGTGGATAGCAGAAGGCACCTGCTTGACACAAATTATGCCTGCCAGATTTCAGTTTGCAAAACCAAATGATGAGAGGGCATCAGACAAACCCAAAGAGACAGTCACCAGAGACCTCAGGCAAGGGAAAAATAAGATATGTGTCCCTAGCTTGTTTTGCAAAAATACCTGAACAGTCTTAGCTGACATTTTCCAAAACCAGACATCAAAGGCAGGCAAAGTCCAGAAAATTAAAACACCAACAAAGTTTTAAGCAGCTGAATCTTTCCTACAGTAGAAGGCACAAGGCAATCTTAAAATCAGGCATCTCACCTACTACCAGCTTACCTGTGTGTCAGTGAACTGCAAACACACCAGAAGTATGTGAAAAGCCAGCTTGCAACCCAAGATATTGCTGTGGGGCAAGGGCATTTTCATCTCCCAGAACAACAGCAAATGGTATTCATGAGCCCAAGGAATATGCAAGGATACGTTTGCACAGTAATTTGGCTCACTCTCTTTAAGTGTTCTGCTAGATGCATAGTCTTGAGCCTTGCCTGCAGCTGGAATTTAGCCACTGGTATCAACTGGATCTGGAGGATTGTTCTGGCATGGAGATTTATCCTACAGTGAGAACTGCCAGGTAGGCAAGGTTCTTGATACTGTTCAAAATCACGTTCTACTTCCAGACTTAGTTCTTATCCAAAACTAGAAGCCAAAAGTTCAGGCTAAACAGAGCTGTTTCCATAAATTCCCACAGAAGAGGTTCCTGTGGTAAGATGCTAACTGACAGCTCTTATAGCTGAATTTTATTTGAAGGGGTCAGAGAACAGATACACAAGTGAGGAAAGCTGAAACACACAGGTTTGTAGTAGGAGACTCCAGGAACTTATTTATGGAGGCTATTAAAGAGGAGATGAAGGAGTGTCTTGATCAGGCTCGGTATCAATGCAACAAACAAACAAAAAAAAAACCCCAAACAACAACCAGTATAGGAACATGGTGAAGTTTCTTAAACAATGAAAGTAATTAACCTTTGGGAGAAAAGGGCTGTCATGGGTCCTTTCTCACTGGCATCTGTCAAGCCTTGATACTTTCCTGAAAGGTATTTTGGAATTCCAATTAATTCAGGGTGCAATAAAATATAATCCAAAACCCACAACTACTGCAATTTTAGTTAAAACTTCCTACCACTTACTACAGCTACTACTAAACGATAGAAGATGTAGTTGTGTTTTTGTTCTGCAGATGCTTTAATATTTATTTTATCTAACCTTGTGGGCAGGGCCACATAAATGAATTCTAACAGCCCAGTTATCTACTGGTACCAGATCTGTACTGCACCTTTCAAGCTGTTATATCTCACGGAACTGGCTGGCAGAGATTGAGGCCAGGAATTAAAATTTAGAAATCTAGGCTTAGCACTCCTGTTATAAATAAAAGCAGCCAAACTTCCTGTTTCTGTGCTTAAACATCAACAGTCAGTTGAGAAGTGAGATAGAGAGGGTCCCTCCAGTGGAGCCAAGAGCATTAACCTCCTCCCTGTCCCCAGAGCACATTTCACCCAGTGGTTTCAAAAAGGCTGATTTTACAGCAGATCATCATCAGGTGACATACGTGGTTTTAAAAAATTAGCTGTTACTGATTTATGAAGCTGGCACAATGAATCTGCTGCCAAATTGAGAATGATAATCACCACACACTGCAGGAAGCAGGACACCCTACCCTATATTCTGAGCTGGGGGATGTAGCCACCAGATACTTTATTACAGTAAGACCTGCAGGGAATAGGTGACCAAGTTTGCATCTGCATGGAAAGGGCACCCTTCTAATGGCCAGTGAGCTACTGGAGAGGGTGCTGTGCAGGACCAGTCCCCTTCAGTTTCAAGAAAGCAGGAGGAGAAGCTGGATAAACTTCTTGATTCAGTCTGAGCAAGCTCTGTTCCTCATCATGATTCACTGGGGGCCTGTTCCGGATCAAGGAGGAGGGTGATGAGATGTTTGATGTGGTAAACAAACACTCTCAGCCAGAGATGCACACGTCTGTTTAGGAAAGCATCATGTTTGTGAAAGAACTATCTCCTGACTGAATTAGGTAGGAAATACAAGGATTCCATGTGGCTTCCTTTCTCTGAAAGCTGAATTACTCTCAGCCTCAGTGTCTGCACTGAATCACACCCCATTAGGATCACTTCAGACCCCCAAGAACTGAAAGCACACACCTCCATATATTTACAAGGGAAATACCCCTCTGAGTTCATCTGCAAGAACCACTCCCAGCACTGGCTCTCCCAATGCCCAACCAATCCTCCCAGCAGAACCCTTTCCTGCACAATCCTCTCCTCGCTTTGTTCAGAGAAATCTGCATCTCTCCTGCTCACCCTGTGGTACTGACTGCTCCCTGCAGCCTGCAGGGTTCCTGGGGATCTTTCCTTGTGAAAGTGAGTCAGAAAAAGAGCCCAGCTGGGTATCTGGAAGCCCATTTGGGTTTATGATTTAGCAAGGTGTGGGACACCTTTTCTTTCGAATCAACCCATGAAGCGAATCCAGTATGGAATTACTGACAATACACATGAACAGACTGCCTGTCATTTCCCAGAGTCATTTCTGTGACTCTTAACTGGAAATACCAAGTAGTAAAAGAACAGAGAAACTGAAATCCAACCCCCCCACACCTCCTGTTTCTCTGAAAGGCCGTTTCTGTGACAGGATCAGACTGGCAGCATGCACAAAGCTGCTGCCACTGCTGTACATGCTACTGGTCAGCAGATACACAAAGCAATCCCATTTCCAGAGCTGTGAAGCTGGCAGTAAATTTACACAGCCATTTACAATAGCTTTGAAAAATAAAGAAAAACAAAGCACAGTCATTTCAAGCTCCATTTGAAACAGAGTGAGAAAAATCAATGTTTGACAAATAGGAAGGGACAAACTCTGGGTAAGGAAATACTGCTAAGCTTTTAGAAACATTTGTGGTTTTTAACTGGCAATCAAAGAGTGAGCAACCTGATGCCTTTGGAATACCTGTGTACTTGAATGGCAGGAGCTGTTAAAACATATTGGGAGTCCATCATTAAAGCAAATGGGACAAAGCTCTAGTTAGTAATTAGTGTGTTACTCAAACAAACATACCAGCAGTGGGGCTAGTTCTGCAGTCCTTGCTCAACACATCTGTACCATCAGTTCTCTACTGGTAAAAGCCTGATCATGGCTGCTCCCAGTTAGCTATTTAAGTTTTGAATGTGTATTTGAGGTAGGAATGGATTCTGTCCATGTTAACTCAGCCCTGGCTCAGACTAACTTAGGTTAAAAGGAATCTCTGGATGTCATCTAGCTTATCTCCTGATGAGGAAATGTAAAGTGGGATACAGAAAGGGTGCAGGGCTCACTTTAGGGGTGCAGGGGAAGGGCATCAAGAGCTGTTCATATTCCTGGCCCAGCATCATATCCTCTCAGCCACAGGCTGCAGTTACCATGCAAAAAATGAAATCTGGCTCTTCGTTGGTGACACCTGAACTGTGATGAGTAGGGTTTCCAGGAGCAGTGAGTCTCTTCCTTGCCAGAGACACACTGAGCAACACCACCTGCCATGGGAAATTTCTCTCCATGCCCTGGCACCTGACATCACCAGCCTCTGAACTGATCCTTGCAGCATTCTGCCTTCCTTCCCCCTCCCCCAAGTCACGTAATCACAGAATGTTAAGGGCTGAAAGGGACCTTTGGTCACCATCTAATCCAACCCCCCTGCCAGAGCAGGTTGCACAGCACAGTGTCCAGGCAGGTTTTGAAAAATCTCCAAAGAGACAGAGACTCCACCACCTCTCTGGGCAGCCTGTTCCAGTGCTGGAGTAAAAAAAGTTCTTCCTCGTGTTTAGATGGAACTTCATATGTTCAAGTCTGTGCTCATCACTTCTTGTTCTGTGACTGGGCACCACTGAAAAAAGACTGTCCCCAGCCTCCTGACACCCACCCTTTAAGTATTTCTAAGCATTGAGAAGTCTGTCTTCGTTTCTGCAGACTAAGAAGACCCAAGTCCCCCAGCCTTTCCTCATAAGAGAGATGTCCTAGTCTCCTAACCATCTTTGAAGTCAAGGACAGCAGTTCTCTATCCTTGAACTGGGGAGCCCAGAACTGGACCCAGTACTCCAGATGCAGAGAATCCATGTCATTCCCACTGTTGCTCTGGATTGCAGCACCAGGGGAGCTTGTGGACACCACAACTTTCCTTATTTTACTGGAGACTCTGACTGCACCATTTTGTCACCTTTCCTCAAACCATTCTTAATGTCCAATGCACCTAATGAAGTTCATCTCACCTGAGGAAGCACTACAATAAGCCACAAACAGGGCTTTAAAGCATGTCTTGAGGCTCTTGTCCTTTCCTCTTTATTTCACTCCTACTTGTGGGCATTTTCTTCAGCTCTGTGTTATTAACGCTACAGTTCTCCTTCATCCCAGAGTCCTCAGCCTGCTGTTTCTTCCCTGTTTGCCTTTTCCCCTCGGGAGTCAGCAGAACTGATGTCTCAGGCTGAGGGTGTGTTACAGCACCTTGCAGGCAGCACACAGCCTGGCACCTTTGTTCCCGGTTCTACAACTCCAGCTGCCTCTGCTTCGCTAGCAGCACACTCCGACAGAACAGAACCCCCTCCTTTCCTACAGCAAAACTCCACACAGGACCTCCCGGATTGAAGGCAGCTCCATATTATTTGTAAATGGCTTAAGACAAATGCAAAAATCGATCCAATTTAGTCTTTTTTTCCTTGTCAGATGGCTGTTTGACTGCCTTTTTGTACTTCCCTGAGCTCCAGCCCTCAGTCTGAGAAGCGATCTAACTACAGGCTGAGCCTGTGGCTCCTATGAGCCCGCAGGGTGTTCCGGTTCTGCAGGGGGATGTTCACTTTCTGGCACTTTCCCTCCCCTCCCCCTGAGAGCAAAACCTAAAACCTTCGCTTTCCAGCACCAGAAATCGGAGCCGTCGGCGTTCCAGCGGGTTTGGCAAACGATCCGTAGGGCTGCACCCCCCGGGACCACAGCTCCGGAGCATCTCCCTCCCCTGAGCTCCCCCGGGACCACAGCTCCGGAGCATCTCCCTCCCCTGAGCTCCCCCGGGACCACAGCTCCGGAGCATCTCCCTCCCCTGAGCTCCCCCGGGACCACAGCTCCGGAGCATCTCCCTCCCCTGAGCTCCCCCGGGACCACAGCTCCGGAGCATCTCCCTCCCCTGAGCTCCTCCCTTCTCCCGGACGGAGCCGGGCAGAAACACGGCAGTAACGCTCCTCTCTCTGTCTGTCTGTGTCTGTCTGTCTGTCTGCTCGTTCCCTGCAGCCTGCCTCCTCCAGGCCGAGCTGGTGAATTACGAACGAGTCAAGGAGTACTGCCTGAAAGTGCTTCAGAAAGAAGGGGAGAACTTCAAGGCGCTGTACCGCTCGGGAGTGGCCTTTTACCACCTGGGTGACTACAACAAGGCTCTCTACTACCTGAAAGAGGCACGATCCCGCCAGCCAGCAGGTACGGGGTGGGTCAGGGATGTGGCTTTGCGTGGTGTGGGGTTTTGGTTGGGGTTTTTTTGCGTTTCTTTTCACCAGCCCTAGTCTGCCCCGGAATTGCTTGCTTTGATGTCCACAGGGGATAGCACGACTTACTCTTATTCTCAGCTATCCTCCCCTGCAAGCACTCTCTTTAGTGCTGCAAGGTTGCAGTGCCCAAAGATTAACCACTACTGATGGCAGGATTGCTGGGATGCTGTCTGTGTGGAGGGGATGCTGTCTGTATGGAGGGGATGCTGTCTGTATGGAGGGGATGCTGTCTGTGTGGAGGGGATGCTGTCTGTGTGGAGGGGATGCTGTCTGTGTGGAGGGGATGCTGTCTGTGTGGAGGGGATGCTGTCTGTGTGGAGGGGATGCTGTCTGTGTGGAGGGGATGCTGTCTGTGTGGAGGGGATGCTGTCTGTGTGGAGGGGATGCTGTCTGTGTGGAGGGGATGCTGTCTGTGTGGAGGGGATGCTGTCTGTGTGGAGGGGATCCTGCCTGCCTTTCCCTCCCCAGAGTCTTTATGGAAAAGCAAGCCGGATGGGCAGGAGTGGATCCTGACTGCTGAATTTTCTGACTCTTTGAAAACAAGCTTTTTCCCCATAGCAAAGTCAGGAGGCTATTTGTAATCCCCAGCAGCCTGTCACAAGGGTTAGTATTGTAATTTGATCAGACACAGACATTTGCTCACAAAGCACTCATTGGGATACTTCAACTTTCACCCTGAAATCAGCCAAGTACCTGTCATCCACCTGTAAAACCCAACAATTTGTTTTAGGTTAGGAAATAAATTATATATTGAAACAACTTAGCCTTGCCTGAGTAGCCACCTTTCTGCTAGCCTACCCAGCCTCAGAAGGTGGATAGAAGGCCATGATGCAGAGAGGGTGCTTTTATTTTAAAGAAACCTGCCTAATAGAGAGGGAGAGCAACACTATTGTTTAGACCCTTTCAGTTAAAGGAATTTTGTAATAACTCAAGGAGAGGATCATGAGAAAACAAGACAGAAGCCATGTGCAAAGAAAACCCCACACAGAAGCTCTTCCACCTGGACCTGAGAGGGGAAAAGTAAGAACTGGGCATGAAATGGGGGGAGCCTGGGCCCAGGCAGAGCACGATGGAACTGATGCTTACTGAACCCAGGAGGCAAAGGAGGCTGAGCTGCCTCTGCTTGGTTTTTGGCAGGCACTGACCCTGTGGGGCTCCTGTGGTGGCTGTGCTCTGGACGAATACCAGGGTGGTTGTATAGAGGGGTGCTCTGGGATCTCCTCCCTCTTCCAGTCCCCAGGAGGGTGCTTGGTCCCATCTGCCTTGCTTGGCCATGGGCTCTGGGCAGTCTGACCACCCCACACTCCCTGAGCAAATGTGCTCACTTTAGCCTATTTTAGTTTACAGTGCGCCCTTCTGCTTTCAGCCCTTGCCAGAACTAGGAAATTGAGAAGCCTACGTGAGAGCAAAAATAGTGGAAAATAAGTTATCGTAACCTTGAAGTTCTGACTGGGCTCAGATGTGGAGAAGTTCTTTTAGCTGAGCAACTTTGATTCCTTTTTTAGCTATGTATTTCTGTACTTCCCTCCCCCTCCCCCTGTGATACTCTTTATCTGGTATCCCTTATTGCTCCTTGAAATAAATACTAATTTATTCAACAGCAACAGCTTCAAATACCACAGCTTGCTGCAAAAACACACCAGAAAGTGTCCCCAAAGACCCTTAATGTATACAAAAAACAGTTCTGGCCTTCAGCTCTGCATCAGAGACTCTTCCCTGTTAGTGTTAGACAATTCAGTGCTATTGTTCTACTGTTTTATTTATGATTATGGAAAACTTGAGGGGGGTATTCAGGAGGAAAGAAGTGAGTGCATACAGGGAGAAAGGATGAGGCTGTTAAAACACAGCAGTAGGAATCAGGTAACATTATCAAGAATTATTATGTGAACTGGAAAAAGTCAGTGTCTCCATCTGCAAAATGAGATTATTTTCCTTTATCTGAGGTTTCACTAGGCTCACTGGTAAAAGCACTTGGTTATTATTACAGTCATGTTCTGTGTGTTCTCTTTTTTTTTCTTTTTTCTCCCCAGTAAGAAATGCTTTGGGCACAAATCACTGGCAGTTTTTCCCTTTGATAGGGGAGATTTTAAATGGTAAAGAGGAATTAGCTAGCTAAGGGGTTTACTATTCTAAAGGGCTGTCAGCAGAGCAAAACCCTTATGGCTATTTGCTGTCTGTCAAGGGTGAAGCATGGGTTTGGCCTCATTTCTTATGTGACCTCCAAACAAAAAAAATCACAAAAGCAGATGGAGATAACAGCCAATAATTGTATAACCCTCCTTACTAAAGGACAGGGAAGCCACTCTGAAGTTGTGCTCTGTGTGTCCACAGAGCAGGGCTCATGGCAGAGCTCATGGGCTGCCTTCCTGAAGCCCTGCAACTCACAGGTGCTGGGAGCAAAACCCAAACCGTGATACCTGCACTGCAGTTAAGCAACTGGACTCTGAAACTACAGGAAAATGCTTTAAAATATCAGAAAGTCACTATGCACAAGGACACAGGCATATTCCTAAAAGCCTGAAGAGCTGCTGCTATTGCAGCTCTGCCAGCATCTCTTTGTATGGTTCTGACCCCACATCTGAGTTGTCCTTACCTGTTATTCCCACGTCAGCAGAAGGGCATCACTTCTTCCTCACTGAGAGGTGGGAGTCTTCATTAGCATTATCTTTAAAATACTTCTCTGCAGGCAGAGCTGATGTGGTGCAATATTCCTTGATGGAAAAGGCTCAACAAAGACAGAGTTCTGTAAGCAGAGCACTGCTCTCATTATTTCTCTGTGGTCCCTCAAAAAGGAAGCAAAACATGCCCAAACCTGCCCAGGAGATAACTGACTAGCTCACAATGGGAGCACCTCCTGTCCTCTGTCAGGCTGCACCTTCTTTTGCCCCTGGCTTCCCAAGCATGGAGAAATCTCCCAGGTGAAGGAAGTTGTGCCATGAGCAGGTGGCTACCTTGCCCACCAGCCAAGGGGCCCAATTATGCACCAAACCCACCCCCACCCCCTCAGCCAGGTGCTGAGCCCCTGCAAGCCCAGGCAGGGGTGATTTCCTAACACACCTGCACAGCCATCACCTGCCCCAGGCAGACAGCCAGACCTCAGCAGCAGGAATGCTTGCCCAAGCTGCAGACCATCAAAGCCTTGCAGGGCACAGAGCAGGGATTGCAGTGGGGGCAGGCAGCCCAGCAGGACTCTGGCTGGGCATTAGCCACATGTCTGCCATGTGCACTCCTTTTATTTTAAGCCTAAAACTCAATGCAGCCCTTTCAAGCGAGTTCCTTTGCTCCTAGAGGCAGAATTATAGATTCACAGAATGTTTCAGGTTGGAAGAGACCTTCAAGATCATCCAGTCCAACCTTTGACCAACACCATAATCTAACTACTAAACCATGTCCCTAAGGACCAAATGTCTAAATGCCTTTTAAATACCTTCAGGGATGGTGACTCAACCACTGTCCTGGGCAGGACATTCCAATGCCTGACAACCCTCTTAGTGAAAAAATATTTCCTAGCATCCAGCCTGAACCTCTCCTGGCACAGCTTCCATCCATTCCCTCTGGTCCTATCTCTTATCCTCAGTTCACTAAGAAGAGGCTGTTTTCCTCCTTGATCCAACCCCCCTTGAGGTAGTTGAAGAGAGCTATAAGGTCTCCTCTCAGCCTCTTTTTCTAAATAACCCCAGCTCCCTCAGCTGTTCCTCATAGGACTTGTGCTCCAGGCCCTTAATGAGCTTCATTGCCCTTCTCTGGACATGCTCAAGTAAAAAGACTGCACAACTAAAACCACTTCTGTTTTTAAAAAAGGTGCTTTAAAATTTGCTGAGCTGAGATGAAATGCTCACACATGAACAGCCCAGGTTGCTGGTGTACCTTCTCTGTCACAAGAAACAGCAGAACTTCTTGGCTTGTGTATCTTGCCCCAAAGAGGACAAGTAACAACCACTGAATCCTGTAGGATGATGCAGTTGAACCACCTCATCAGAGACAGCATGGAAAGTCACAACACCACTGCCACAGCCCCCTGCTTCCCCCTGGCATCCTTGTGGAGAGCTCTGTGTGAAGGGAGACTTCTCATGTTTAAAGGGACCTTTGTACCCACAGCTGCTTCGTTGGATGCAATACCCACACTGGTTAGTGCTGGATGTGTTAGCAGCAATTTGCTCATCTCTGAAAGCTCAGGAACTTCTCATTTCCCTGGCTGGTGTGGGGCACACTGCTGTTTGGATAAGGAGGAGACAAGACTGCTCTCCAGCTGTGGACTACAGGGCACTACAAGATGGTTTCTGAGAATTTAGTAACTTAAATGGACTGAGCTGGCCCTGGTTAGCTGGCTGAGTACAACTGTCAGTAAAGGATCATTTTCCAATCAGTACATTAGTAAAAAGGGCTATTTTTAAAAATTTTGCTTGCTTGCTTCTGATACCACATGGCTTTTGCCACCAGGTGGGTGCCATCAGTGTGGGAAGTCACCCTTTTGGCAGTATATCAACATGATTTAAGAAAGGACTGACCATGAGTGCCCCAAACAAGATCTGTCTGGGGATACATACCTACGCTTCAGGGTGAACAGGTTCCCTCATGGTCTGTGTGCTATGTTTATGCACTGGAATACTGGAAGGAAGAACAGGGTTCAGATTACCACCTGCACAAATTTGGGATGTCACAGCTATCCACAGGGTTGAAGCACTGGTTCTTTGGCCCCAAGAACTTCATTAGATAGGATAGACGAGGCAGCATGCAGCACACCACATATGACAAAAATGCAGAGAGAACGTTGTGGTAAAATGTTTCCAAATCTGAAGTGTAAGGAAAGCAAGGGTACAAAGATAATGTGAAGGAAACTCTTCCAAATTCAACTCATGGAAAAATGTGAGAAGAGTGAAATAGGCTGTAAAAGGAATGGGAGGATGAAAAAGCAGAGCATAACTGTACGCAAGATGTCCTTAGGGACTTGCATGCAGGCACAGCAGGAAGGGAAGGCGATGGAGGTGCCATTCCACAAGAATAGGCAGGGATGACCTAGAATTTCTCAACTGTGAATTCAACTGTGGTGACCAGGAGCAATCAGAGAGAAGGGGAAAAAACAGCTGAGGCAAGCCCGTGAGAAACAGGGGTAGTGAGAGCAAATCAGATCAGGTTCTCCAAGAGCAAAGCAGCAGAGTTTGGTTCAGAGCCCCTTCCAACCAATGCTGTTCCTGCAGGCAGCACTGGCACCGTGTTGCTCTCCAGGTGATGCACCAAGGATGAAGGTGAAGTGTGGCTGTCTTTTACAAGTTGTAACCACCAGATGTGTCTGTGTGTGCTCTTTTCTGCAGATACCAATGTCATACGATACATTCAGCTGACGGAGATGAAGCTCAGCAGATGTTCCCAGAGAGAGAAAGAAGCCTTGTGAAAGTGAAGCCCAAGGAGGAACATTTCCTTCCCAGAAGCCCATTTGGTGGATTTTCCTGTTTGCTCTGCCTCATCCTCATCTCCTCATTCATCCACTTTCCCTTGCTCTTCATGGAATCCCAGTTTTGAAAAAAAGAGACTTAGACACTGGGTATGGCTTCTTGCCAACTGCAGTAATACCCATTCCCTGTGGCAGGAGAGCACAATGGCTACAGCCAACCTTGTTCCAAGACAGTGTCACACACCTGGAGTAGGCAATGCTGGGGGACCTTTTTGGTCCTGAGCTGACTGCCTCATTACCCTTAGGGAAGCAAACTCCCCGGAACAACTCCTGACCAGGCAAGTTGGAGATGAACAGCTTGGAGAGAGATCTCTGAAGCTTTGAAGAGCTGAGAAAGCAAGAGAGCTACTGGTCTCTTCACAGGGGACAGCAAATGCCTTTTTACCATCAGTTCCCTCTGCCTGCTTCTCCAGTGTGTGTTGTTGGTCTCCAGTGAGAGCTCTCATGCTCCCAGGCCAATGCCAGTGAAAACTGTTTCTAAGCATCCTCTTAATGAAAGCACAGAGCTACCCTACCAACTCCCTGCAGAGCTATCCCAGTGCTGGAAGAGAAGGCTGTGGGCTACCACAGTATGCTGGATGGACTGTAAAAAGCATGGTGTACAGAGGGAAAAACTGTGAAATAATTCATTAAAGGCAAATAAAAATTATAAATAGGCAACAAGTCCAGGCATTGCTTTTCAAAGTGAGCTCTTGGGTTTCCCACATCCAGACAGGTAACATTGTCTGGTGAGGGGGGGGGAAGCATGGGGGGGAACACAGAACCTCTCCTTTCTTATCTTGGCTCTGCCAATGCCTTGCTGTCTGTTCTTGGGCAGGTCACGTAGACTCTGTGCCTCAGTTTCCCCATCTGTGCACAGGGGATAATTATACTTCCCTACCTCGCAGGGGTGTTGTGAGGATGTGTTAGTTAATGTTTGTAAGTAACAGTACAGTGATGTACAGTGCTAAGTATTATCAGTATATTGGAATGAGGTCTGGATTCTCCCACCTTGTGCTGGTGCTTCCTGTGTCCTGGTTTTTTTTCTTTTGTAGAAGAACATGGTGCTGACAAGCAGGGCAGGACTAACAGCTTTGGAGCCTATTTCAGCAGCTTGTAGGACCTGTTTAGACCCTCTCCAGCAGTCTGATCACTTCTAAGAGCTCAGGCCCCTTGGCTTAAGGGTCCTTTACTGAAACTGCCAGTGATGGGATCAGTAGGGGCCACAAACACATTTCCAGTGGGACTTCCCCATCAGTGGCCCATCGGGACCCGTTTCCAGTCCCAGGATGTACACGAGTGGTCTTATCCCATGTTAGTGAACATGAAATGAGCATACCCAGACCTGCTTCACTCAGCCCTCAGCTGAAACACAGAAACTGAAACACAGAGAGCTGGATAGACAAAGTTCAGCCAAGTGTTGCATGCTTTGGTCTCAGAGGATGCAGTGTCTGCAGACAGTTGTCTATAGCATCCCACAATCCAGCTGTGGTATCTCCCCACAATGCTCTCTAGCCAAAATCTGAAGGAGTTGATAGAGAAACATGAAAAGGCAAATCTCTGTCCTTGCCTCTCAAAAAAAATGAATTAGCATTCACTAGTTCTGTGACACATACCAGCCCACACTGGGGGTGGCTAAGAAACCATCTTAAAGTGGTATTTAAGTCTCTGAAATAGGGACCTGCATCAGTTGTGTGAAACTTCTATTACCTGGGATGGCACCAGGAGCTCATATTCCTCAGGTGTTTGGTGGAAAGCAGCTGCTTCCCAAAGTTGGAAACTGTGTGAAGTCACTGTGAAGGTAAGGGCTGCATTCTGGAGGCAGCACAGTCACCTTCTTCAGATGGCCTATGGTTCATATATCTGTGCTAGAAATAGCAAGGACCTCTGCCCACCACTACACATGTCTAAGCTGCTAGGACAGCAATCAAGTTAAAGACAAAGAGGACAAATGAAAGAGAGGAAAATCTGTAGATGATTGTTAACTAGATCAGAAAAAAAGTTAGGCAGAGCTGTGCAGAGTGCATGTAAGGTGTACGTGGCACTGGATTAACTACGTGAGCTACATAGATTCCAATTGTCAGGCACATGCAATCCTTCATTTCCTAACTGCATCACAGCATGCAGCAAATTCAAATAGAGGCAGCTCCCCCATACTTCATATTGCTCATGACAGTTCATCCCACATCTGATTGTGTCTCTTCACTAGGAGTGAAATTAGAATTCATCTTGTAGGACATGCAGGAGGAGATGATCCCACCCGCATAAACAGTCTCTGCCTCAGGAAAGCTCAGGCAAGCAGAGCCAGGCTTGTTATGCATGACCTTAATGTAAGTGAAAGGGTATTTTCCAGTCACTGGATATGTAGGTCCATGGACTGTCACTTTGTCTGGAAACAACTTTAGCCCTCACAATGGCTTCATGACACAGTCACTGCATCAGCCCCATGGATATAGCAGTATAAAAAGGGAGCAGCAAACTCCAAAATACACAACACAATCTCTTCAACCTCTTTCCCTCCAGGAGCACTGCAAAGTGGGGAGGGGAAAGTGTTAAGTTTATGAATGTGCATATGGAAAAGACCTCAGTTGCTACACAACAACCTGCTTTTTGCAGAAAATGATTGTCCTCATACAGGTTGACAGCCATGGTACCTGCAAGCAGTGCCCAGTCACACCAGGACTTGGAAGAAGAAAGTCACCAAAGAGAAAACAGTCAGGGACTGTTTTGCCAGCAATGTAGCATCTGTATGTTTCCACAGAGACACAGAGCTTGAGCAAAACATAGACAAAACTCCAAGTGGGAGCCTTCCACACAGCAAAGAGAGAGACAGCATCAATGCTGCCAGAGCCTGGGCTACACTCTCCCCACAGAAGGCAGCTCTCCCTTGCAGTGTCAAACATCCCAGAAGAATTTGCAGTCTAATTGGAAAGATGTGCAGACATTCCACCACTTCTACTGCACGTGTGAGTAGGGAAGAGCCTTTTGATACTTCCTAAAAGGCTTTGTCTTCTTCAGAGAGAAAGAAAAGGCATATTAAACATCCAGCACATCCTGCAAGGGGCTTTTCAGCTCCAGAGGAGCAAGCTCCTAAATGACCATTGGCAAACAGGGAAACAAGAAACACAAGAATGAAATAAGGGTTGGTCATAAATGCAAGAATCTCGTATCGAGCCCCCATGTATGCAACAAGGCCCTCCAGAGGGCCATAGTTAAACAGAATTACACACCTTTTCCACTGAGTGGTCCTCAGCAGCCAGATGTGGAGGTGTTGGCAGAGGCCACCCAATCCCACTGAAGTTACCCAGCTATTGCTATAGGGAGTTGGAAAGACAGAGGAGCACAGTTGGATGTGGTCATGTTCACTACCAGATGAAGCTGTTTCCTGTGGAGCAGTTAAGTGATAATGTGAAAATACACACCCTGGAAGCCAAAACAAACAAACAAGGCTTTTAGAATTATAGACTCATAGAATATGCTGAGGTGGAAGGGACCCATCAGGATCGAGTCCAACTCCTGTCCCTGTGTAAGGCACCCCCAGGATCACACCATGTGGCAGAGAGCATCATCCAAACACTTCTTGAACTCAGGCAGGTTTGGGACTGTGACCACTTCCTTGGGAAGCCTGTTCCAGTGCTCAGCCACCCGCTGAGTGAAAAACCTTTTCCCGGTATCTAACCTAAACCTCCCCTGATTCAGCTTCCTGCCATTTCCCTGAGTCTGGTCTTTGGTCACAGGAGGGAAGAAATCAGAACCTGTCCCATCTCCTCCCCTGGTGAGGAAGCCATAGACTGCAATGAGGTCTCCCCCTCAGCCTCCTTTTCTCCAAACTGACCAAAGGCTTAGCTACATTATTTGCAGTTCACAATTGGCAGGATATGCAGCAGGAAAAAGGACAGGAAGAGTAGAGGTGATTTTCCAGCTGGAGGGGGCAAAAGAGGGGGAGGCTTCCTTCCTCCAGCACAATCATTTAAAGTGTGAGAAGACAAACCCATGCTGGCTGCAGGACTTTTCCAAATATGTGTTAACCATTGCAGTTGTGAAGAAGGTTTTGTTTAAATTAAGATAGAGGGTATGACAGGAAGGAAGGCAAAGGTCTGGCTATTCTTGCTTGTTAGTGAACCCAGGAGCCCATAAAATGGGTGCAGAGCAACCCCTTTAGCTGTGCATCTCCATTTAGCTTCCCCAGAATTTCTCTGTAAGTTTCATCTGTGTAGATGTTCTCCACAAACTATACCCAGTGGGCCCAGGAGTGCCTGTCTTCTTACAGTGGTTCATGTGAGACTTCCAGAGGGTTTGTCTACCTCGTTTTCTTTGTGCTCAATCCCTTCATGGTACCTTTTCTCTTTTCTTCTTCCAAGGGGTGGGATAAGTGAGATTAAAAAATCTCACTTTTCTACCAGTTGGTTTATGTTATGGAACAAGATGTTGCTACTCATTCAGCCCCTCCCTATCAGATATTCTATTACTAACTGTATTGCATAAATATTAATGCAAAGAACACTTTGTTCTGTTTAACTGTGAGTTATGGAAGAGGTTTCCACTCGTGGGGTGAACACCATGTGAGCCACATCCCTTTTCCTCACCTAGAAGCTCATTTTTCCTGTTCCTTCCTTCCTGCATGGGGTTTCAAGAGGAGCCAGCCTCTCCTTAAGACTTCTTTTTCCAGTTCCAGTTCATGTGAGACTTCCAGAGGGTTTGTCTACCTTGTTTTCTTTGTGCTCAATCCCTTCATGGTACCTTTTCTCTTTTCTTCTTCCAAGGGGTGGGATAAGGGAAGGGGGGAGGACATGCACTGGGGAAACCAAACCAAATTCACTTGGGATCTGACCAGTATCCCCCTTCTCTGTTTGTTTATTGACCTTTCCTCCTCAGCACACTGATACTCCTCCCAAGTTTCTCCTCTGAAACTCCTTGCCCTGCACAGTCATTGGGTCAAGGCTTGGGCAGGGGTTCCCAAAATGAGGAGGAACACTGGTGAGCCAATGTGCCCCACAGATGGCATGCTTGGGAGGGTGCAGTAAATTATCAGGTCCCTTAATACTACTTTAAAGTTTGCACAGCCAATCAGTAGGACTTTGTGTCACTGCAGATGATATGAAATGGTTTCCAGAGATTGTTCTGAGCTGATCTTCTTATGACTTCCTCAGTTACTAAATGGTGCCAACACCACCACCAACAGCCTCAATGCTGCCTCAGTGAGGGTTGTGAAAAAGCCACAACACCTTCCTGGCTCCTCTCACAACTACAGTTTAAGGAACATAAACTCATAGAGATTTGATAAGAGTATGTCAGGAAACTTGTGGCAATACGTGACTTCAGCAGCCTGCGAGGTGGGAGGGGGTTTAAGTGGTACCACAGATGCAGAGAGGGAAAAAACCTCCTCTCTTTTGCTTCCCAGAGACAGATGCTCCCTCTGTCCCAGCAAAGGGCCAGCTCAAACTCTGTTCAGCCAGATCTCTGCCTACAGCAGCTGTTTCCAGTAGTGCCTGCAATGGTGAATCAAGAAATAGATGTGAAGGGCCCAGGATATTACCATGGTATGCTGGTTTCACGGGCACTCTTTATCCTATGGAAAGCATCTGTTGTGTTATAGGACAGGTTCAACCATGGCAGAGCTGCTCCACAAGAGAGGCTGACTTCACAGGCCCTACCCATGGTTTTTCTCTTTCCCTTATTGCCAACCAGGTTTTATAAATAGCAGCAGCTCTGCACAAACTAACTTCCACAACTTTTGTTTCCTTCCAGAGGGTTCCCCTTCACTCCCTTGCCAGGGAGTGTGATCCTGTGCCAGCTCAGAGCTGCCTCTGGCAGCTCCCCATCACTGTGGAGGAAACAACCTATAACTTAGCCAGGGTGAACTGGCACGGGAATTTGGGAATAAGAAGAGGAATTTGGCTGAGGCTTTGGGGCCAACACGGGTACTCAACCAAGCAGTGCCACCAGATCTGCAGTGATTACACGTGCCCAGGCACCTGTTACACACTCACAGGAGCTCCCTGTTGCTCACTGCAGCCTACAGAGGTGATGGGAGATGAGCTCAGAGGAAGAGTGAATCACCAGTGTACTCTCTGATAATGTTTTCTCCTGGGAGCTGAGCTAACAGAAGCACAGCAGCATATGTTCTCTTGTCTGTTGTCAGAGTTACAAATTAAAACTGTCATTCATATGAAACTGTACATTTTCTGTACTAGACCCCAGATTACCTCAGTGCTGTAAAGGTTTGATGGTTTTCAACTACTGTGAAATACTGACATCCAAAATGCAAAATATGAGCACTGAAAATGACAGAAAAGATTTATACAAAGAAATCTGCCCTTCCCCCTAAAACAGTCACTCTGAAAGGAAAGGGAAAAGAACTGGTTACTGCTAACAAAAGCTAGATTTTATATTAAATAATCTCAACCAGTGACTTTGCAGCATTTACAGAGGTATTCCTCAGTCTGAGTGTGTGTGTGGTTCAGCCTTTGGGGCAGAAATGTCTGAGACAGAGTTGCTCTGTCCTTGGCCTGCTGTCCATCCCACAGCAGGACCTGCTCTAACTCCACCAGTCCTGACACCTTTTTACTGACTGCTTCACTCTCTTGAAATGAGGAACAGAGGAGGAAGAGACACAGATGCCCATACAGTCTGGCAGGAGTTCTGAATCCAGTGTGGAGGAGGGCTTTTTGGAATGGGAGATACAACAAACTCTGAAGCACAAGAGGAAATAGAGAAATGGAACAAGATAGAAAAAATGAAACAATAGAGCTGGTAGCAAGTACTTTCATCTGTGCCAGAAGTAGGACTTGTGCTAAGCAGGACTTGAACACTGGGTGGAAAGGTCCTCTGACCCTGGAGACAGGAGGAGGAAGAATGAGAGTATTTTCCTGAGGACGTAAGTTTACCTCAGGCAGTGGCTGTCTGATGGACCTTTAAATGCTGATCCCTTTCTTTTGCTTTCGTATTGCTTTCCATATGGTGAACCAAGAGACAGTCCAACTGCTTTCCCTTAAGGTATTTTTCAACATCCAGGAGGGTGGGGAGATGGGGACACTTTAAGACCTGTATTAGCTGGAAGTGGCCATCCACCTTCATTATGTCTGTTGGGGACAGAGATATTTTGAGACCTGAAACGAAACAGATGAGGGAGTTTTTTCCCCAAGGCTGATAAAAGAGTTTGATTTTCTTATTGACTTCAGATTCCATCCCTTTGGTCAAAGTGTTCCATCAAGTAGGCTGGTGTGCAGTATGGTGGGAGGGGGTTTTTGCTGTCAATACCTCTCCTTCAGCAGCCATTCAAACTCAGATGCACTCACATTGTGTTTCTCTTGTTCTAGACAGAAACTGTTGCTAAGCATGTGATACTACAATTAAAATGCATTTTAATGGCTGCTAAGAAAAATACATATTCAAATTACCCAGAATAAAAAAGATGAACTAAGCATTTCTCTTATTTTGCTTCGGATAGACAGCTGAGGGATTTACAGCTGGGAACACAAAGATTTTTACTTTCTTAACCAACAATGGATGGTTTGCTGCCAGTCTGACTGGCAGTGTTATTCTCATTTCATGACGGGAGCCCAAAGAAAATAGCTCAGTATGGCCTGGAAAAGCCTCAGGGGAAATGGATGGACTGTGCTATCAGCTCCCAGAAAAGCTGATGGTGATGGGAGCTGCTCTCCAGACTTCCTGCAGACTCTGCAGACTTCCTCCACTTCCCACAGCAGCAGTACTACTGGGTTACAGCAAATCTTTTGGCATCAGATAAAACCCAGCTGTTTCATTTTACCTCCTACAAATTTCTCTTTAGAAAAATGGCTACATGCAAATGGCATATTCCTTCAGTCAGAGCTGGTCTCCTGCCTCTTGCTGGGGCTGAATCAGATCCAAGTGACAGCTTGCTGAATTCAGTGGGATATCTCTGAGGCTCGGCTGCCTGTTGGCAAGCTCAGAGAGAGCACATAAGTCCATTCCCTGAAATAAGCTCAGCAAGCCAAGATGGAAGCCCTTTCACAGGGTTCTTTAAATGGCTTCTGGCCAGGAGAGATAGAGGGGATGAGCCAGGATGCTCACAAAAAATCAGGTCTCTGAAGAACAGATATGAGACGGGATCTGACATAAGCTTCTCAATCTACAGGGGTGGCTCATGAAGCCAGGGCTGACCTGGGACTGGGCACATCCCAGTTGCTAACAACTCTCATGGTTTTTGACTCTCCCAGTCTTTGGTGCTGGGACTGCACTCTTATCCTGAAGTACAGGTAAGTCCTTGTTCATAAAAACCCTTAAAAACCTGAGTAGTAAGGGCTCCAGACACCAGGAGGCTGTGTTGGGCCACCACAGCAAGGGGGCTCGGGATTTACTGTCTTGACTGGTTTCTGGAAAACTATATAAGAGAAGATGATGAAGAGCTGTACACAGGAACAGGGTCTGAATCTCAGATCAGTCATTGGGAATACAGCACTCTCAGTTAGAAAACCCTATAATTTATAGTATACACAGTCAGAAATTAAATAAATATAAAAAAGAGGAACCCCACAGTGCCATTAGTATGGGTTTCCATTATAAAATGAGCTCAGCTTTCTTTCAAGCAATGCATCTTCTTCTAAGACACATGCTCTTGTTGAAAGTCCTTTCATTTCCACTGTTCTGGGACAGCCTTTTCCCACTCCACCTATTATTAGTCTAGAGACTGATGTGGAGTTCTAGGGATCCCAAATGTCTGTGACCATATGTCAGGTGGACTCAGTTAACTAATGAAAAGGGCTGTGTAATAAAAGCCTGGATCTCTCCTTTTCACTTGTCACCAGTATAAATTCAGATTCCCTGCAGGAACTCCACAGCTCAGTTCGTGATGAGCAAGGCAAGCTAAATCATCTCATCCCAGAAATCTAGGTAAAGTAACAACTCTGAAAATAGGACTGGAAAAGATCATTAAGAGAGGATCTGCATCAACCCATTGCCTTAAGGCAACCAGGTCAGACTAAGTTAAACTGCTTCTGAAAGATGTTTATCTAATCTGTTTTTAAAAGCCTCCTAAGACAGAATTCCATAGCCTTCGTAGATGGAAGGTTAAGAGACTTTTTACTAAAATTTAAACTAAATCACCTTTGCAGTGATTTAAACCATTTACTTCTTCTTTCAACAAAAGCAGATACAACCAAAAAATTCCTTTCTTGCTTTGCAGCAAATCTTGGACTTCCTTTAGTCTTCTCTAGGACTATAATCTTCTACCTTCTGTCAACACTTGTGCAACTCAGCAAGTTTTCTGGCTGCTTTGCTGTTCCTCTCACTCTCCTCTGGATTTCTTCCAGGTGGTTTACATCTTTACTGGAGTGCAGTGCTGAAAGAAGGACAGTTCTCCAGGTGTGTGCAAGACAGAGCAGAAGCATTAATTCAGAAGTCTTCTACCCAATAGGTCTACTTATATATTCTTTGCATTAGCAAGACATTGTTGACTCGTGTTCAAATCTGAACATAATTTGTTCAGACTGCTTTGACTCATCTCAGTTTTTCTTCTGCTGCATCTCCATCAGATCCTTTTGTATCAATGCACCCAGCACTCCTTACTGAGCTGCATTGTATTTGACTGACAAACAGACTTCAGGAAAGCAGAAATCACAGTTCTTTATCACAGAAAGAGCAGCTCTGCACCTCTGCTTTTTAAAGGATACATACAGCCAAATTTTAAGGCAAAGCAAAATGAAGGCTTGGCACAAAGTACCAGCTTTTGGGTGAGGGGAAATCAGTACAGCTGATTTTTTTGTAGTATTACTACTTTTGTAGGATTGCTAACAAGTTCTACAGCTGCCCAAGCTCTGCAGTGGCTAAGAAAAACACCATTTAGCAGTTGAGAATCACAGGTAATTGGGAGCATCACATCACACACACATCTCTTTCACCAAGCAAAACAACTCCCCCTGCTCTTCTAGACCACCTTGCAGAATCAGGAACACTCAGGTCATCCGAAAAAAGTAGAATTAATAAGGGCTGAGCAAGCTGGGAGCATCCAAGAACAATGGTGGTATGTTGTTTATCACAACCTGCAGCTTTTTTCCCCAGAACCCCCTAGTTGGGCTGAAGATGGATGTTTCTTTCAAAACCTTCTAAACAGCGGTCACAGGCAATGTAATCCATAGATCTAAATCCCTGGCTCTCCTGGGTGTCTTGTGGTTTTTTACCAGCTCATGCACCTGACCATGAAAAGGAAACAAGGAGATGCTCAACAGAAATGAGAAAAAAGGCAATTGTTAATCCATGCCCAGTTTCCAGTGAACATTATGCTTTGGATACTCTTCTTCATGGATTTTTATCCTGTACTTGCAGGTAATGAGTCGCTCAGTGTCATCTGGAAAGACATTTGATTGCTGCTTTCTCTTTCCCAAGAGCAGAGAGTATGTGCAACAGAGGACTTGGTTTGGCAGGCCATGGGATTTGAATGTGGTTCCCCACATTCCCCCATATTTGAATGTGGTTCTCCAGTGGTTCCCTCTTTAACAAACACTGAAGAAATGTGTCCCACACAAGTTACAAGAAGTACACAGTTCATGAAGGCACTGAAATTATGTTAGTGATCTCCTAACATCCCTGAACATTTAATTCCAGGGCAAAGCCAGCTCTGAATTTGATCTGATACTCTACAGGAGGCCTGTGGCAAAAGCAGAGTCAAATCTGTAGCTGCTTGGTTACATTAAACCAGGCTCTAGGATGCTGCCAGAACTCCCTACCCATTGCAGGCTCCATGCCCAGGTTTATGTTAAAAGATGTTAACTGCTGAGACCAGATCACTGCTTGCAGAGCAGGCAGCTCACTCACTCTCCAAGACTATCAATGACAGCATAAAGTCTGTGATGTACACTGCTGGGAGAGAGCTTCAGGTAAGCACAGGTTCCAAGTTTACCTGTGAAGTGCAGGTGAAGTGGCCAGGCACAAACCTGCAGCATCCAACTTCAATCAGTAGTGTTTTGCACATATAAATTCATCCTGTCCTCGTAACCAAACTTGATGGGGTTCAGCTTCTATCTAAAGAGGAAATAAACCAAATGCTCACTATTCTTGATGGCAGCAGTGATCTTAAAAGACCTCTATAAGTATGTTGTGTCCATGAGAAATTAATGGGAAATTAGGCTGAAGATGCAGGCTGGATCCAGGCAAATGCTGGCATCTCCCCAAGGCACTGAAGAAAATAATGCTGATTAAAATACGTGGAGATAGGGCACACAACTGCACGCCTGAAAAGTAGCTCAGAAATGCAAAACTGATTAGAGCAGCAGAGATTAGACTTCTAGTTCTGCATCTCCCTGTTTTACTTGGCCCATGTCAGAGAGATGCACTGAGCCTCACTTCTCACTGCATTGAACTAATTCCATCTTCTGTTGCTGGCTATGGAAGAATTCAGCAAATATTTCCAGCACACTTTTGAAGGCACTCTATAAGCATGAAGTATTGTTGCTGCTGCTGTTAGAAACAAGAACACAATCTGCTGCTGAATAATTCATCTCATGTGAAAAACAGCCCGTGAGTTACTGAACAAAAATGCTGTACAATGAGACATAATTACAGAGCCATAACCACGGGGAGCAGGGTACAGATGGAGCTCTCGGGTTGGCTGCTGGTGACATCAGGACACACAAACAAGCACAGATGTGTGTTGGGTTCCATACTTCACTTTCTGAATTCTTGGAACACAGTGCCTTTATCAGGGGACTGATTCTGAGGGACGACCTCTGGTGGAGAAAGGGGACTCATTGTCCCCAGCTGCTTTGGTGCTTGACCTTTCTGCTAAGAGTGTAGAAGCAGTAACTAGTGCTGA
Source organism: Calypte anna (assembly GCF_003957555.1). Classification (NCBI taxonomy): domain Eukaryota; kingdom Metazoa; phylum Chordata; class Aves; order Apodiformes; family Trochilidae; genus Calypte; species Calypte anna. The sequence goes on from NC_044251.1 coordinate 627,079, forward strand.
CCAGAAGGAACTGACCTGGCACAGCAGCTGTGGTTGTCTTGACAGGAGGAATGGGGAGAGCTGCTTATTTGCTACATGCCATGTTGTGGACACAAAGGCTTTCCTGGCAATTTGTTTTTTTAATGCCAAGGAGATTCTCAGCCTGAGAGGGCTGTTTGGTAAAAGATACCAGGAGAGCCCAGGCTGCAGTGCAGGAGGTCAAGATGCAAGTCTCTGCTCTTCATCAAATCACAAAGAAAACCTCCTTCTGCTCTGGCTCAGGAAGAAAACCCATTCCTGTTCCCAAGGTTATATCCTTTCCTCACACATGGTCAATCATTGGCTTGAAAATGGATATGAAACTTCAAAAACTGCTTCAAAACTGTATTATCATTTACATACACAGAGTTGTGGTGCACTAATTCCTGTCCAGGGTCTGTGAAAAAACAGGCACTAAATCAAAAAGCAAACCAGAAACCTGTCCCCCACAAGGCCTATTTCAACTCACTTGTCATCCAAGTAAACAAAACAAAGAAGTTCCAGACACTAGTGATGGATTCAAGACATAGAAAGACAAAAGGCCTTCCTACCTCATAGGTCTCTAATTCTGGCCTGTAAGCCAGATTCAAGGGATGGGGAGCCTGGAACAAATTGGCAGCTTGGAGCCAGGCAAAGAAAGTGGAATGTGAGAAGAGGCTTTATCATGCATTTTCTCTGTAACAGCCAAAATACCCTTCTTTTCTTTCTCATATATCATAGAGAGAGCACAACTGATGTGTGAAGAACTGCTTAATGGATTTAGTAATAGTATTGATCTTCTGTTACTTTAAAAGGGACTCAGAGCTTAATCAGAGTCTCATAATTTGCGTTGCCAAAAGACAGGATTAGATATCAGAGAAAGAAAAGGCCCTTCAGCAGGCATGGGATTGGTCTGCAGGATGAAAATCCTGCCATTTCCTCTTACCATATCTGTATATAAATAGGAAAGAACCCAAACAACTTGCAGTGAGATTCCACCTCCAAGAAATAATTCAGCAGCAATAAGCAGAGGCAGACCCAGCAAAGCAGCTCTTATTTGGTCTCTAATCTGGTCAGTTAAGCATTAACACCAGAAATTGTATTGCTGGTAACAGTCAGAGACAGACTGAACAAGTTTTCACCTTCTAAGTTGCCTTCCTGCTACTGAGCTCCAAAGCAATGTTTACTTGCAAGATGAAGACATTTGACTGGGAAGCAACACTGAGAAAGAATAAACCAGAAACCCTCTGATGCCATTTTACAATCACCTTTGAGACAACAGAAAGTCAGGCTGATCACATTGTTGCCTGTAATCCCCCCTCAGGAAGCACTGAGATTTCTTTGGCACTTGAAGCCATTACTCCACAATCCTGATCCATCTTTCAGGATGGCTGCAGATGACAACTGGTTTTTGTATCTGTGTTGTGGTCCTACTAAAGCCATGTTGACATGGAGAAATGGCTGCTCAGCATGAGCTGACTTTACCAGAAGTGAGCAAAATGTTTCAAGTGAACCTAAGCAATGACATTGCCTTGAGAACATTTTTCTTAACTTGTCAGAAATTCTGAATGCATCCCAGGATAGCCACACACTCCTATCATTGTAGGATAACTATAATGAATAATCTGGTTTGATTTGGCTTGCAGGAGATACCTTGATCCAATTCCATGCAAATTCTCTACCGGTTTCTATTGCTGAATTCCACAAACAATAGAGGGAATTCAAGAACCTGTTTTCCACCACAGGAAAGATTACTCATTAGTTTTCTTCCCTGTAAATCTTTTTGGAGACTTTTACATAAAACACCTCACTATTTCATAGAGAAAGCTTGCAGCTGGCTTTATCTACCTTGATCAGCATCACCACTGTACTTGTTCATCCTGATTCACGCCTGTCTGGGGTTTGCCATTGTCCTTGCACATCTGCAGAGAGGATAACTGAACACTACTTGGGACCTGGAGGTCCCCTGTCTCCCAAACATATATATGAGGACAGGAAGGTGCACAAAACCAAATGACCAAGAAGGGGTTAATTCTTTCATCTCCTAACAGCAAGGAAACTTCTTCTGGGGCAGAGCTGGGTTAGCTAGTGAGCAGGGAATCTGCCTGAAACAGCACAGACCATCCCAACATGGTCTTCAAAGCATGGGAACATCACTCTCCAAATCAGAGACAACTTCAGTGTGGCAGGAAAAGCCACTGCCACATTTTAAGGAGAAGCCTGAAAGCAGCTGTCAAGCCTGGAGCCCATGCCAAAGGGGCAGAGGGCTGCAGTGGGTATATGGTGGCATGTCCCCAGGGTGAACAGCAACCTGGCAGAGACTGACAGGAGGTGGAGGGGGAGGAGGAAGGAAGGGACAGTGGGAGTGTGAATTCTCACTCCTTGTATAACCAGTGCATTTCACCTGGCAGCCACTGATGGATGGTAAATTAAGCAGGAAAGGATAATTTTTTTTTTTTTTTTACTGTTCCTATTGGGAAGGTGACAGCATTGGAAAAGCCCTATTTATTGTTTACCTACACTGCTGTATGTTCAATACTTCAGTCTGACATTAGAGTCCAGTAGCTCAGAGATATTTTAAGAAGCCTGTGCCTCTGAGATTCCAATGTAAGTCCAAGAAGCTGGCACAGGCAGCTACAAATCCATTTTCTGATTACATGAGTCTGAAGTGAAGAGCAGCTCTCTCTAAAAAGAGAACTTGCCCCTTATCCTCAACCATCTATTTTGTACAGTAATTGAATGTCTACTGAAAAACTGTCTTGTCATCTGTTGCAATAAAAGAAATGTTTGATGATAGCTTGGCTGTGCTTACTGAAAGGCTGCAGCCCAGGGCCTTGAGGGCAGAAAGGCTGACAGCTTCCTTCTCAGAGCACCCCTTCTTCATAGAGGAAGGTTTTGCTCTTCTTCCACCTTCTGCCTACAGTGTCAGAGCCCTTCCATTCCTAAGGGTAAAGAGTCTTTCCAAGCTCTGCTTCCACTGTCAAGAGTATTTCTTAACAGAATTCCTCAAGCCTTCTGCCAGGTTTGTAACCTTCTCCCCGTATGTCATGCTCTGCATTAGATCCAGAATAAATGACAAAAATAGATTACTACTTCCAGAGTTGTGTGTGAACCCTACTGATTTAGCAGGAGTAGGGGAGATACGGTGAATTCATCTCAGCTTGTATCATCTCTGCACTGCACCTCTTTGTCTGTAAGAGCACCTGCCATCTTATGAAAGCAAACTACTGCAGCATGATCCAGAAAGGAGCTAAATGCTTTAATTCTGTCTTTTCATTTGCTGTCACATTTAATCTAAATCAAGTCTTACTGCCTGAAAACAGATATCCCCCTAGAAAAATCAGCAACAGTAAACTTCCTTTTTCGGAATTGTAATCTATAACAAGCAAGTGTTACTAGGAGTGCTAATATCCTTAGAAGTGAGGACAGAATTTTGGTTTGGTTTCAACTCACAGTTTCACAATGCTGAGTACCACAGTTGTTCTGGGCTGTTCTTTAGTGGCTGCTGTGACATCAGCTGTAACTCCCTCCTGGAAACTACAAAGAAAAGATGTTCTATTCTGTGCTGGGTGCAGATGCCTCTCCCAGGGAAAGGATCTGAATGCACAGGCACATATATGCTTTAGAACTATTTTATATCTCCCTCAACCTTATCCTATTTGTAAAGGAGACATTTGAATCCTGGCTTCTGAAGTTCAGTGCACAGCTGTTTCAGACCTTCCTGGGCTATTTCATCCCTCACCCAAACTAATTTTAGTTTTGTATCAGACTTCCCTTAATGCAGATGAAGCTTTGACCTGAGGGACCCAGTGGCACCAGCAGATCCCTGATCTCAAGAACTTACGTTTCACCTCAGTCCTTTTTCACCTGCTCAGTTATTCCCCCTCTGCCCTCAGTCTTACCCCTACACAACAAGAATGGAGTACCAAACATTTTACATTTTGTTGCTCTTTGGAACAAGCCCAAGGCTGTTTACAGGAGGACACATGAACTTAAAATTACAGCTTGCAACTGAAGTCCTGTATCGTTCACCTCCTCTAGCAGGGCCCAAAGCAGTGCTGAGCTGTAAAGCTGAGCAGGACTTTTTTTCCCCAGATTATGAGAACTCTGTCCCTTTCTCCACCAAATGATATCTTGCCATTTTCCCTTTTATGCTAGCATTCAGTGTTAAGCCAGAGGCAATTCTATTTCCACCCTCAGATCCTTTCCTGAGGTTCTGCTTCTCAACCAGCATTTCCCTGCTTCTTTTATGTTTGTAAGCTTGTTCATTTTCTTCGAATCGATACAGCCTTATTTAGGATGGCTTCTTTCATAGCTACTACATCCTCAAATGTCTGTGAATAGCTCATGATCATGGCCTATAACTGTGACAAATTACTGCACACAGTAAATATTGTATGGACTCTAAACATTCAATCAAGCTGTGGTTGTTTTGTTTTGTTTTTCCAGACCTCACATTATTGATTTCTTACCTTTTTTGCAGCTCATAGTTTTCATATCTGCATACTTTCCCAGTCCCTTCAAATGCTGGTGTTACCCAGCTTTGTCCTTTTTGTTGGTCTGCTTACAGCCACATGAAATCCTGAGGAAGGAAGATGCTTTTAGTGAAAATATGTGCCCAGCCTGTATTTTCCATGGGTATTTGAGATGCCCAGTGAGATAGCTCTCTAACCCCCACTATATCCAATCTCATTAGTTCCACATAATTTATCTAAAGAATTGCTTATTCATTAGAGGTTCTGAGCATCAAGCCCAGCATATCAGCACTGCAGTAATGTGCTAATAGAAGAATTACCAGAATCACACAATGAAAAACTAGTACCTGCCTCTAAAAGGACACCAAAAGCCCAGGCTTGCTTAGTCTTTCCAGGTCAATACCATAAAATCATGAAATCATTCTTGTTGGAAAGGACCTTTAACATTAACTATTAACCTGGCACTGCCCAGTCCACCAGTAAACCATGTCCCTAGAGCACCACATCTCTGTCTTCAAAATACCTCCAGGGATGGTGAAGAAATGCTTCACTGTGAGGGTGGTGGGACACTGGAATAGGTTGCCCAGAGAAGTTGTGGCTACCCTCTGCTTGGAAGTGTTGAAGGTCAGGTTGGATGGGGCTTTGAGCAACTTGATCTAATGGGAGATGTCCCTGCCCATGCAGGGGGGGTGGAACTGGATGATCTTTAAGGCCTCTTCCAACCCAAACCATTCCATGACTCTATGATTTTATTACGGAGTTCACCGCTTCCCTGGGCAACCTGTTGCAATGTTTGACAACCCTTCTAGGGAAGATATTTTTCCTAATTTTAAATGTAAAACTCTCCTGGTGCAACTCGAGGCCACTTCCTCTTCTTCTATCCCTTTTTACTTGGGAGAACAGACCAACACCTATCTCACTACAACCTCCCTTCAGGTAGTTGTAGAGTGATACCCCTCAGCCTCCTTTTCTCCAAGCTAAACAGCCCTCGTTCCCTCTGATGCTGCTTTTGAGGCTTGTGCTCTAGACTCTTACCCAGCTTCGTTGATCTTCTGTGGACTTGTTCCAGTGCCACAATGTCCTTCTTGTAGTGAGGGGCCCAAAACTGAACACACTTGGCCTCACCAGTGCTGAGTACAGAGGGACATTAACTTCTTTGGTCCTGCTGGAGACACTATTCCTGATACAAGCCAGGATGCCATTTGCCTTCTTGGCCACCTGGGCCTTTTCCTCATTCTTTGTCACTATGCATCCAATACAGGATGGACATTCTTAGCTCTCATTTTCTTCCTGATATATTTATAGAAACATTTTTTTAATGTCTCTTACAGTATTAGCCAGATGGAGTTCTAGTTAACCAAACTGTATGAAGAAGAGGATGAAAGGCATATAGCTGGCTTTCTGGAGGGCACTGGCAGGAAAAATGATGGTTCCTCCCCAGCAAAGCTTCAGATCTGTCTATATCCCCTCAATACACAGCTCATGGAAACTTCCCAGCCCCTGCTCCCTGTCTCCACAGGCACACTGATGAAGAGGTGCCAAGAGGCATCTCCTGTATGCTGAGGATTGTCCCCCTGAAATGTGAGCAAAATACAGGGCAAAATGGGAAAAAGAGCATCTGACATCAAGATTCACAGGACTCAAATGTGTGAGAACAAGGGTTAAAACACATTAGCACCCACAGTGAAAACTAGAAGCAGCAGCCCCCACAGCTCTGATCACAGAATAATTATTTGGGTCCCCTCAAGACTGACCAATGTTAGAGATGGCTCCCCCTGCCCACCAGGCTGTGGGGCAGATAACCACCATCTGCCACAAACTGCCAGCACCCACCTGAATCCCTAGGTCTGGTGGACTCAGGAGGACAAATGCATTTCTCCAAAGAACAAAACAAAGAACATGGGTCGTGAGGACAATAAACACTGCACAGAGATAATCTCTGGTGGCAATAACAAGGGAACCCACTGCTCAGATTATGTGGGCTCAGCGCTGCAGCTCGGAGATGCTCCACGTAACACACAGCACCACTGAGGGATGTTGACACTTGCTGGATATTTTCAGGCTTGACCAAGAGAGATGCTTTATCACTCTGCACTCACACACCTCTCAGTAACTTCCCTTTTATTAAAGCTCACAAAACTCACAACAAAAGGTTTGACCCGTCCTCTGGGTAGAATGCAACATTTTCTTAGGAAACAATTATTAAAACCCCAAGATAGCCTCAACTTCTGCATGTCATTTTTCTTCTTAATAGGCCATTAAAAGGCTGGTTCTGTGCTACATTACTCAGAACCTAGCTACAGCATTTACCACTTTCCTGGTAGTGCTGCTCTTACTGGAGCATCCTGTGCTTCCCCCTGGGCCTCTAGGGATATCCAGCCATTCTGTTTTAATATCACTATCCTTGCTAACAACTGAATATAATTGTCCTAGAGAGCAAGCTAATGTATACCTGAAGTGAAAAACACTTGTAAAAAATTGAAGAACAGATCTGTGGCCAGAAAATAGAATTAAAAGGCAGGACTCCCAGGCTCTACTTTCAGGCCTGCTTAGAGCTTGCACCTCGGGAGAGATTTTTTTTTTTTTTTTTTTTTTTTTTTTTTTTTTTTTTTTGCCTGTGTCTGAACTGTAGAATGACCCATGGAAAAGGCTTTTTTTTTAATATTAAACAGTGTTTGCAAAGATCCTAAATTTAAGGTCGTATTTTAAGTGCACACACACACACACACACACAAGTCAATCTTCACTTCCTATGTCCATCAACCACATTTTCAACCCAAAATGGCAATTCTACCCATTTCCTTCTCCCAAATGGCAATTCTACCCATTTCCTTCTCCCAGCCTCCCCATATTTTTCTTGTTACGAGTTTTTCCTCCTTTTTGGTTATTAGGTGCACTCATCTTGATTGCAGCCAGAGACATCTGTAGTGGGTGTTAGGAAAGCAATTCTAACAGGAAAGACAGCAAGATGATGATCGTTTTCCTCAGGAAATAAGCCTGGAGAAGTGTTTGCCCCACAATTACTCTGTGTCGTTGCCAAGTGTTCCTGATCCTCCTGGACAGGAGGTCCCAGCAGGGCACTGCCATGGTTTCCCATCCTTACTGTCAGGTTGCTTTGCTTCCATCTCTCAGCCTGCAGCACATGCCAGTTCTCTCTTGTCCTTCAGCACAGGGCTTTGCTTTGTCTCCACCAGCTCCTGCACTCCAGACCACAAGTTGAGCCAGAGCTGCCATCCTCTTGGAGATGTGTGCGTGCAGCTCCCTTCCTTGCAGGAACACAACTTACTTCAGTGGTCTGCACTTATCTGGGTCCCTCCTTGAATCTAGAGAACACAAAAGTTCTTGGTTTTGAGATGTGTTATGGCTTTAACCACCTTCTGAGGTTACATTGATGTGTGAGGGGAGCCAAAACACAATTCACAGCTCTCCAAGGTCATTTCACCACTGAACAACCTACAGAAACCAGAGGGACCAGGAATACACTGTGGGGAGCTGGAAGCACACAATTTTGCTTTTGAATCATGATGCTCACTGCCAGACTAAATCAGCACAAGCCTTAGCCTGTGCCTGGGACAAAACTGACAAAAGGCTGAGCCTTGATAAACAGAAGAAACAAATCTGAAAAGCCATTACCTAGTCAATTGTAAGAAGCTGCAAGAGTAAAGCTCAGTTCTGTCCTGGTCAAATGCTCACCTTGATTATTTTATACCTAGTTAACAGTCTGTGATTAGTGTCTATAAATATAAAAAATTATCTCAGTGGGAAATAAATGTGATCTACCCCGAACAGTGTCTGATCCACTCAAGAATACAGAAAAAGGCAGAGCCCCATAAACTGCACAACTGAGAGCTAACAGATGAGGCTCTGGAAACGTGCCTGAGAAGGCTTAGTAGTCATCAGGAAAAGGAATGGCTGTGCATGGCAGCAAGAGGACAGGAAGGGAATATAAGGGTGCTCCTTATATTCCTTATATTCCTCACGTGCTGTGAGGAGCTCATCACTCCCAGAATTACCAATGGGACATAGGGTTTCATGGTGCCCAATCACCAGATTGGGATGCTCAGGCATCCTTTTGTCTGACTCTTGATTTCTGTGTAAGACTGCTTTGGATGTAAGTACAGAGAACACAGAAAGCCAGCAGTTTTCAGCTCTGCAGAGGCAGAAGAGTACATGCTGACAAGTCACCAAATGCCTATTGCAAAATTCAAACCCTTGGTGAAAATGCAGTTTCAGTACAAGCTGCAGGCCAGCTGGTAAGAAGGCAGCAAGGTACAGAGACTGAGCACACACACGCTCCCTGCCCACCCACAGCTCCCCAGTCTGCCCAGGTGACAGAGACCAGAGCCCCTCTGATGCCTCCCACAAACCTTTGATGGCATTTAACAAGATGATGAAGGGAGTGGAACTTTTCCCTTCTGAGGAAAGACTGAGAGAGCAGAGTCTCTTTAGCTTGGAGAAGAATGAGGGGTGAGCTCATCAGTGTTTATAAATATGTAAGGAGTGAGTGCCAGGAGGACAGAGTAAAGCTTTTCTCAGGGGTGACCAACAACAGGACAAGGGGCACTGGTTATAAACTGGGGCACAGGCACTTTCATATAAATATTTGGAAGAATTTTTTCAGTGTGAGGGTGACAGAGCCCTGGCATAGGCTGCCCAGGGAGGTTGTGGAGTCTCCTTCCCTGGAGACATTCAGAATGATCTTTCATGATGAGCTGTACATAAGCCCAAGTAGCCAAACCTGCAGAAGGGCCTGATGATCTTTCATTCATAATGATCTTTTGAGGTTCCTTCCAAGCCCTAATTTTTTATGATTCTATGATTGTCTCTTGTCTGTGAAGCCCACTGCAGAACACAGATGGAAGCACTGGATGGTTCCTTTTCTATCCTGGGAAGCAATTTTATCTTTCAGCTGAAAAAAAGTCATGTGGATCCAGACAGGAAAACCATCAGCAAGTCTCTATCAGTCACAGACATCAGGGACACAGGCATGCTGAGGTCTCACTCCTGGCCCCAGCCCTTATCTTTCTGTGTGCAGCTGTGTGACCCTTGGAAGAGCCCAGGCTGCTCCCTCACCCCATGCTGTGTCCAGGGTTAGGTTCAGTGGACTGCCCAGATCTGCTGTGAGACTCATGTCCTGCCCAACACCCTGGGAACAGCCCCACCCTGCCTCCAACCTCCTGGGACAAGTGACAAGGGGTGTTGCTGGATGGAAAGGGAGTTGTGACACCCCTGGGGCCCCTTGGGACTTGTCACCTGTTAGTGTGGTTCTTCCCACTTCCCTTTTATCTGCACTGAGCTGGCACCAAGTGAGCCACATCAGAGACTGCTTCCTGGCTGATAATCATGTAAGAAACCCTTCATCTATTTTTAAACAAAGGCTGAGTACTCTGAATGATGGGGGACTAGGGCAAGAAATATAACTAAAAATAGAAATAGGGGGAAAGACAATACACACATGGTCCCAGGATGTTCCAATACAAGCTCCAGAAAAATTATGCAAGATGGGCACTACAGTGTTCACATCCACTTCCTGATGCTCTTTAGAGCTGTGGCACACTCCAGGAGATCAGGAGCTTTCAGCCCTGGGACAGATGCTTTCATCCTGTCTGGGCAGTGGCCTTCGGTTCTACCCAGAAGCAAGGCAACAAGCAGTAAAGTGAGCATATAATCAACTGTAATTAAACCCCCCCATCATGCCTACCAGCAAAGGGAAAGGCTTCAGAGACGAGATGTCCCCTGCTCCCACAGAGAAGTCTCTATCCTCATAAGCCTCCTGGGAGGGAGCAGGAGCTCTTTGCTTGAAGGGTGGAAAACTGGAAGTCCTGTGGGTTACCAAGAGGTTACCAAGCAATCAGATGGCTGGGCTGGGAGCAGGTTTGCATAATGCCCCATTAGTAACACCTGGACCTAACATCCTTCAGGTACACAGCAAGTGGCATGAGTGGCTAAGAGTGGCTGCTGGGTGCCACATGACCTGAAGCAAATTAAACCTGTCTAAACAAGGCTTCTTTGCCACATTTTCTAGTGCTCATGCAATACAAGCAACTGCTTTATTTTTGGCCTTCCACTGACACAGCTTAGCACTGAGACACAGCTGTGGTAATTTATCTTGGGCATTAAAGTGTTGAAAAGAAACAGTCATTGCAGCAAATTTTGTCCTTCAGGTTCTTAAACAGGACACAGAGCATCACAGCTTGAGTCATCCAGCCTCATAACAGCACAAACTTGCTGTTTGTTTTTTTTTTTTTACAGTAAATCCACCTCCTTACCAGGCTGGCATGGCACAAAGCATTTAGCAATTAATAACATTTCTGCACCAGAAGGGACATCTCCTGCAGTCTGAGGATGCAAACAGTTTCTTCCTGGCAATCCACAGTGCAGCTGCCAGAGGCTACCAATCTGAGCCCCAGCCTGGGTGTTATTTTAAGCACTGTTCCCAGCTGCAGCAGCACTGTGTTTGCCAAAGCCCTTCCTTCTAGAATGGAAGAGAATTCACCAGGCTGTATGGCTACTTTTAGGGAGATCAAGTGTTGACACTTTCCCAGCATGTCGTGAGGATAATTAATCCATGCTTCAGCACAGCTGGTGAAGGATCCTGTACACCTTGCATGTTCAAATCCATGTATTTTGCCTGTCCCTTTAAATTGAAAACATTTGCCTCAAGCTCCAGCCTGATGCCAAGCCCTAGATGAATACTTGGTCCTTTCTATAACAGAACAAATATGTGGTACAGTCACCCAGGTGTATTAAAAGCCAAAGGCAGGGACTCACCTGTAAGTGAGGGTGAATGAGGTCTTTGAGGGATAGGTCTTTGGTTTGTTAGTCCTTGTCAGACTAACACAGAATGCCAAGAATAATCCATACATTTCTGATGGGCCTGTGCCTAGGTGCCCCCTGCACACCCAAATGGACCCAGGTGTGGGCTTCAGGGTTATTTCCTGGTTTATTGTTTTCCTGATTAGAGCTGAGGTCAGGGTAGAGAGCTCCAGACACACAGAGGGGAGGTTGATGCTATAGGGTCAAACTCTGGCTAACACTGGCATCAGGGGAGCCCAACCCATGCAGCAAAAACACCATACCCACACACATGCTATCTCAGACACAAGCAAGAGCACACAGAGGGAACATAAAGGTGTGCATTCAGTGAGGGCTCTGCACTGCTTGCAAACTTGGTAATGTGCTCACATGCTGAGAAGTATTTGTGTAATAAACATTCCCATTCTAAAAGCAGTTAAAGGAGGGGTGAAATGAACCATGGAGGAAACATCAGGGAGATGAATCCAAGCTCTCAGCCAGCTCTAAGATCTCCCAGCTTCAGTCTGCTTTCCTGTGGTGGACCTCAGCAGTCAATACTCACAAACTGAAGCAGACTCTTTGACAAAGAATACTTTGGTATGAGTTCTAGGACCAGGTGTATGGCACCTGAAAAGTGATGTCTTGCATAGTGCTTCAGCCACAAAAGAGAGGCTGATGGGGATGCTGCTGACCAGCATGCTTTGCTCTCATCTGGGTTTATTTAGTATACAGGCACCACCACAACACACCTTTGGAGAAGAGTAAGTTGACAAAGGTTCTGACACAAGGTTAATGCTGCTAGTCTGAGATGGAGCCCAAGTGGCATCAAAAAGAGGCAGTTCAGACACACCATAGAGCCCTGACGGGACTCTTCTGTTGGATGAGACAAAACAGGAGTTACACAGAGTTGGTCAGAATCTCCAGTTTCCTTAGACATATGGTCCCAAAGCTCTACTCTTATTCTAGGAAGCTTCTATGCAAGCTTGCCAACTGTTATCCAACCACTGCATGGCTTACCTGAGGAAAAGAAAACCTTTTCCAGCATACTTACCAGCTGTTCCTGCAGTACTTAACACTGTTGGTGTTAAAGGGCTCCCAATGGCAGCTACTGCTTGGCCCTCACTAGTGCTGAGAGCCCTGTTGCTCTATGAAGATATTAGATAGCACTGACATCCTGAGGACTGTGTAGATGTAAGTCCAGAAGGGACTTGTGTAAGAAGCAGGTTATTACAGCAAATTCCCAGGCTCTCCAGACACTTTGTTTTGCACTACCCAACAACACAACATTTTTTTTAGAAATCTATTCCATGACTAGTTAGATTGGAAAGATTTTTGTGATGGCAGTTTCAGTTGAGGAACCCTTAAGACTAAATTGCTGTGATGCCATTTCAGGATTAAGAATGAACAGTGCTGATTCTTCCTCATTTGTGCCTCTAGGCAGACTAAGAATGATGGACACTGCTTGAAATAGCAGTGTTCAAAGGTATGCATATAATCAGGGAGGAAAAAAGTGGTTGCCCTACCTCACAACCCTTGTGAAGCAAAAAATACTTCAGGCTAACCTAGAAGAGCTGCAGGAACAGCATGGCCCTAATATCAAAACTGCATGCTGGTGAGAAATCAGTTGGCAACCACAGTTATGACAGACTGCTCCAGAGAAAGCTTTCTGATTACAGAAAGCCTGGATTATAAAGATGGAAAATTGCACAGAGGAGGAGAAAGCCAGCAGAGAACAGTTTTGAATCTCAGCTGTTTGTACTGGAGATACCAAGCACCACGGCTGCAGGAGCTGCTGCTTCCACAACACTTGGCAAAAGCTGAGGTTCTAAAAACCCTGTCAGCAGTGACAGCTCCTAGATCCTGGACCTCCTCTCTTCCTGTAACTGCACTTGATTGCAGTGGTGAACTACAGAACTAGATAAACACAAACCCAAATAATTATGAACTCTAATGGATTTGCCATTGAATAGGTGTCTGCCCTCCTGATAGCAAACAGCTTCTGTAACTTCTTTTTGCCCTTCTGCAGGTTTGGCTACTTGGGCTTATGTACAGCTCAGAGAGACACAATTATTATATAATAATTATATATACAATTTATATTAACTTGTATGTTAATAATATTATATACAAATATATATTAATTACATAAACAAAAATGTTAAAGATATAACCTTGATACCACCAAGAATAATTGCCACCAGCAGCAATGGCACAGACAGGCTCTTCAGAAATCCTGCACTTGTGTGACTATAGTTGTACAGTTGTATTAAGTGACTAGAATTTTTTTTTTTTAATTAATAAGGCTATATATGTACATCTGAAGTTTTGCTCATGATTTAACATTACTGGTGCAACCCAAGAAGGGAATTTGGTTTTGCCTTGGACAGGTCTGAATTGAAAATCCTTTCAGTGTTGACTATAGTCCTGAAACCACTCCAGAAATAACAAGTGCAGAAGTAGCAGAAATTACAGCTGTGCTACCTAGCCTGCCAGAAAGGCTATTCCTGCCCAGACACCACTGACATTTGCTTGTTTGGAAGAAGATGCAGTGAGAGAACTGGGCCTGTAGACAAAATTCTCAGTCTGCTTGGGGCCAAGAGCTGAAGCTGATGATGGGGCACCTGCCTTTGCTGCTGTACTTGCTTCTGGTCACTGCAGTCACTGCCCTGTCCACCCATAAAAACGGGGATGCAAATCCTACCTCTCTCTTTGACACCAGGTAAAGTGTTGCAAACACTAGGTTTGGTCTTACTTGGAAACCTCCTTTCTCTGGCTTCAGAATCACACTAAGCAGATGAGTTTTCAGGGCTGGCTTGCTTTTCTACTCCAGCAGAGTAGAGGACTCTCCTCCACCAGTGCTGCAACAAGTTAAGAGGAGAGCAGTTACATCACCATGAGGAGAGGATGGCATGGCAAGAGAGGCAAGTACTTTTTTCTCCAGCTTCTCCAGTCACACGTGATCATAATAAAGCATTTCAAGAACAATTCTCCCTTTAAAACATCACCTTAGGAGACCTTACCTCTGACTGGATCCTTCAGTATCTGGAGGTATTAGTAGAAGAAACTAAAGAGCAACTTTTACAACTGCAAGAAGATCATTGAAATGAAAAATGCCATTAGTCAAAACCATAAGTTCCCTGATGGCTCTGGGTCCCACTGGAGAACACAATGGAGTAAGACATTCACATCCATCAGAGCTGGCTCTTTAATACTGGCTGCCATCTGTGACAGGTAACACCATTTTTTAAAATATTCAAACCTGTGTTTTATCATTAAAGTTAAGAGGCTAAAGCATGATTTTGGGAGAATACATTTCAAAGCAAATTTTGCAGGCAGTGTACTGGCTCTTGTTATATTTAGCAATACAATTATGGTTTTGTTCTACTTTGTGCTGGAGTGCTATCAGTTGATCCTGCCTGTTTTCATTCCACTTGGATTTGTTCTTTGTTAAATTAATAAGGACTTAACAGAAAGTAAATCACATGCCATTTAATAAGATTTCAGATTAAGTAGTAAAGAGCCACAAAACATGTTGAAGACTACTTGAAAGCCCCAGAGCTTTGCTTATCCTTAAATCACAATTGTTTCCTCTTTCCCTGCCAAAGCAAATCAGTAGGAGTTGTGTCCAGGCACGAAGACAAAGCTTGTTAAGACACTCTGATTGTTGTTGCCACGTTCATTCTACCATTTTTTCCAAAGCCTAGTCTGCTTGAGCCTGATACCAATATATCTGCAAACTTTCCATGCTACAGTTAATTAGGTCCAGCTTTAGCAGGACAGCCTCTCCCTTTACTTCCATGGAAGAAGGGCCAAGCATATAAAAATTTCCCTAGAAACAGCAGATTAATTTATCATATGAGCTGCAGCTACATGGGAAAGCCTGCTTCTTTCTCCTTAATCTGCTTAGCCTTTGAAGGCTACTAGAAGTTTCACCTAAGTATTGCAATGGGTTTTCAGAGCTCTACTTACATGTACTATTTCAGCACATTTCACCTGAGGAATATAAAGTAACACATGATGACTTCCTCACTTTGACCATATTTCCAGCTTTTTTTTTTTCCAAAAGATTTGCACTGTGTAATTTTTATGCCCAGTCCTTGCCTACACATCAATAAAAACTCAAGTCACTCAGCCTAAAGCATCTGCTGGTGTTTTAATTCTGCATCCCTGCTGACCCTGATCCTTTAGGATCCTTCCTCTCTGCTAGCAGTGGTTAGATTCCCCTGGTCAGAAAACTTCTACGTTTACTTTTATGTTCTGCCCCAGTGCTTTGTGTTCCTGCCACTTTCTGCAGAGGCTGAATTTTATCTGTCATGATGCATGTAGATCTTCCTTCCTGATGAGGCCAGCTTGAACATTATGGTAACCTTGTGGCTGTCAGAGGTAAATTCAGCTAGGAAATCTGAATTTTTTTAGGGCAGAATCTTACTCTGCAAAACACTATAGAAGGCAGAAACATTTGTTTCGTGTGATGCAGTCAGGATCTGGGCAGAAGCAGCAGAAATAAAAACACTGCAAGACACCTTTTGTTAAAACAAGTGAAAAGGCAATTTCTGCCATTAACCCACATTAGAGAAAAATCTCTTACCAAGGCAAATTACAAAACCCCGAGCTCCTGTAGTGCATAGTCTGTCATCAGTGCAGCTACATTTCCTAAAACAGAGAAATGTGAAATGATGGTTTGGTGGCAGAGAAAAGCAAAGGCCCAAAAAAACCTCAGAACCAAAACCACATTGTTCTGGCTTTCACACTGACAACAGATGAAAGACAGCTTGGAAAGATCCTGTGTCTCACTGAGTGATGTGGCAGGGACAAAGACACAGCATCAAAAGTGTATCTCAACCATCTGTTAAATATCACCGTGCACACAACCTGTTACTGCATTATCTCCAGATGCAGGCATTCTGATTCCCATTCTGACTGGGATACTAAATAATGAGTAGAAAAATCTTAAGCTAACACAACAGAAATACTAACTTTAGTAGAAATGGTATGCAAATTAATTACTCTGATTCAGAGAAAAGCCAGAAGGGGGTTAGCAGGCAGGTGCTGCATGCCAAGACTGATAACAAGCTGTCTGGGGTTTTGCAAAAACAGATTTCCAGAATCCTGTGGAGTAACCAGAGCTGGGGTAACTGATGAGGACTAAGATGCCTAACAAAGAAGAATAAACTTCTTGTAACACTGGGAAAAATTCTGAATTCCTCAGAGCAAGGTAATGCCACTGCTATTCTAAATCCCAGCTCACAGTTACTTGAAGCACAAAACCAAGAACTCAAGGCCTAAAGACAATCACTTTTATAACAGTTTTATTCAAGTCTGTGTGCTCTAGTGTTGAGACAAGGCCTAGATCAGCATTACACTGTAATACAATAATTTTAGCCATTGAACCAAGCCTGCTTGGCATCCTTGGTTTACAATTTACAGTACATCCAAAAAAAGAGCAAAGAGAAAAGAAATCCCCAAACGCCAACAACTTTCATCAGCTCTTTGCTTTGCTTAAATATTGTTCTATAACATAAAATAATTTAATACAAAAAAAGAACTGTAATCCAAATACACAGAATACATTGACACAGAACAGAGGAAAGATACAGTAGATTATGCACAAGAGTATTCAGTTGATGTGTTACCTACAGTGAAACAAACTGGACATTAATATAATTTAACTATTTAAGCCCAAGAAGGTCAGAGGCAACAAGTCCAGGTCACAAATAAAGCTTTTTTAAAAAATAATGCAATCTTCTTTTCCTCTAAGCTTACTGCTGTACAGAAGTTAAAGGAAGGCTCCAACAAATCACTGAATTTGACAACATTTCATCACACAAACAAGAAAAACTTTGTGGCCTCCATTATTTTACTCAACTCTGGGGTACATTGCCATTTGATAAAGTAATTGCTTCATTGCAGGTTCTTCAGGCTCTACACACCTTCAGGTGCTACTTCCATAGCAACAGACTTTTTAACACCACGAACAGAAGACATACAGAGGTCTCCAAAACCAGACTGAAACACCCAAGTTGTAAGATGAATCCCAGTCCTGCAGACTCTGGAGCTCCTTATGAAGTATCCAACACCCTCCACACAGTGGTTTCAACACAAGCAGGAACTACCCCCTTATCTCAAAAGAACACATGGGGGCATGATCTTAGACTGGAGTGATCTATCACCTCCTTCTTCAGATTTACAACATTGTACCTAGGAAAGTCAGGTCACTGGTTTTTGCATCTGGCTTTAAATAGAAGCAGGAGCAGATCCACAATTAATAAGGCAAAAGAAAGAAGTAGCTTATAAAAAGAGAGAGGAAATACATTCTCTGGCTGAGAAATTCTTGGGACTCTCAAAGCCACAGAGGAAACATTGTTAAAAGCACAGGTATTTTCCCTGATTTTTCCACCACTGTTGCCTTGCCAACTCTGTATAAGCCTCTCAACTTCAGTCAGTCAAAACATCATAGGTCTTTCCAGCCTGTCCTCAATATATGACAGAGAAATCATGTACACCAGCACAAAGTGCTGTGCCAACAGCTGACAGACAAGAACCAAAGATCTCTACTAACAGTGGCTGAAACTGATCACTGCTGAGCTTGTCGAGCCTGCCCACCAGCCTGGAGGGATGCGTTTTTTAAATAAGAAGAAAGACCTGAGAAATGGCCTCAGGTTAAACTGACACATACAACCCCCACACACCACTTACTGCCCCCTTTAATGCAGAAATCCCTGCTCTTCCCTCCTGTGTCAGAACACATTCTTAAAGCTTACCTTGCTTATGGTAAGAACTAGAAGTCAAATAGGCATGGCATGTGCAGTCATGGAAAGGCCACAAGAGTCAGCAAGCAAATCAGTATTTACCTAGAGAAAGAATTCTTTCCTCAGGCAAAGTGACTCCTTCCTCTGACAATCAAAGTACAGAGCCTGGTCCTTCACCAGTTGTCTCTACAGCACAGCCCCCTTGAGTTAAGACTAAAAGAGCTTTGCTGAACTGAGCTCTTGTGCAGTTTGACCCACAGATGCATTCCGCTGACTTCAGTGATGTTTAAGGATGTGATGAAGAGCCCTCTCTTTTCAACTTGAAAATCAATTACCATAAATATGAACTTTTATTATGAGATTTTTCTTAGCTTTAACATGGTTTCTTAATAAGAAACTGCCAAATACTGACTTTAAGTGGGCCTAGGTATGTTTGAATTTAGCTGTCCCCCAAAGACCTATTGTTGCACAAGAATGGATTTTACTCTCTGCAAAGACCACTGGCCAAGTTCAGCTATTCAAATGGCAAACACTTGTATTCTTTCTTCTCTTTGCTTTTTTTTTTTTTTTTTGTGGCTTTATTCTTTATAGACTAGGATTTCTGAATGTTAGATTGAAAACAGAGAAGAGTCAGAACTGATGCAGTAGGATCTGCTTGAGATGCAGTGTGATAAGTCAGCTCAGAGGTATCAGGAGCCCTATTCAGCTACAAATGCTAACCCTGCTGACATTAAAAGCTTATCACTGAAGAATGCAAGATAGAACATGCCAACTATGAACACCTGGCAATCAGTTAAAGGTGACATAGACTGGGCCCAGAAGAAAACATTTTACTCAAGTTGAGAAGCAGCCACAGATTCCAGCAGAACCCAAAGCAGCAGCTCAGTTCTGCATCAGGTGTAGATAAACCCCAGCAGCTCAGTGAGCAGGTGATGCCAGAGGATAGGTCTGCTCTGAGACTCGATGAGGAGAAACCAAGTACAAGCATCCCCACAGAACAGAAAATGCTGAAATCTGCTGTTAAGAGCATTCTTATTAGTGAAGCTTGGGAAAACACCAGCATGATCTTCCTGCTCCATTAGAGCCTCTACTGCTAAGACAGCAAGAGACAGAATATCAGGACATGGCCAGAACAATGTTTATTCTTTTCTCAGACCTGTATTTCTCTCTCCTACACCAGGAGCTCAGCACTACCCAAACTTAACATCTGTTCTTGAGAAAATACTAAAATCAAGGTACAACACAGAGAAAGTGCCAGTCACTCTAAAACAGCATATACAAAATTGATTATTCTCCTTTTATGTTGGGAGTTTCAGCCAGTAACCTTTGAACACAATGAAGGATCTCACTAGCTAGAATGGAAGCTAAAATTTAAGCATGGACAAGATCCTAGAAAAGTATTTCTGAATAATGGACTTTCCCCCCCCCTCACCCTTCATGATTATTTTTCAAATAAATTCTTTTAAGCAAATAGAATGCTGGCACTCTTCCTGCAGGTTTGTTCTAAGCCCCCTTTTTCTATCTGCATCCATCTAACCCATCAGCTA
Source organism: Calypte anna (assembly GCF_003957555.1). Lineage (NCBI taxonomy): Eukaryota > Metazoa > Chordata > Aves > Apodiformes > Trochilidae > Calypte > Calypte anna. The sequence goes on from NC_044251.1 coordinate 646,642, forward strand.
CAGGTCTCAGTGTAGCCCATTTCAAGCTGAGCTTATAAATTGACTACACCACACACTAAAAAAATGTGTCATGATTCCTTAACATTAGCTATACTGGGCTGCCTGCACATGATTGGTATTCAGATACAAGAAGGACTGTATTAGGATCTGGTAAATTAAGAGAACAATACTGCAAATACAGGGAAAAAATCAGAATGGTGTGAGGTCCACTTTAAAAGTACACAAGATGATTTTAAAAAAAAAAAACCCTCTGTTTTCACAAAAAGCCAGACCTTCACAGCTTTCAAAGCAGTGATCAATATGAAATGACCACCTTTTGGTCTGTGGACAATCAGTTCTTCCACAGGTTGGAAGCTATTAGGAAAAATGCCCTGCCTTGTCATTTTAGTCTATTCTGGAGACATACATAGTAAAGGTGAGTATAACCTTAACCTATAAAAATGAATTGCTGGTTTTACTGTTCCATCAGGAATTTCTGTATCCAAGAGCCAAATACAAGTGTCTGCCTCTGTCCTTCCACCATTTCAGCCTCAACTGCCTACCTAGAGCAATTCTTACCAAAACCTATGCTTTCTTTCCAGTCCATCTCTACAAATGAGGTAGCTCAGAATAAAATAAATCAAACCAACCAGAAATGAAGTAATTACACATTCCTCAGTCTTATTTAGGACCCCATTTACCTATGATGGCAAGAGATTACCAAGCAGTTAGCATCCCTTCTGTTTTGTTACATTACAAGTAAAACTTCACCCTTTTATATTCACTATTTCCTGCCAACCTCTGATTTCACTTCTTCCAGTTGTTTTTATGTTTCTAGCATGGAAATTCTTTAGTTAAATCACACTTAAAACATATTGGTTTTTGTCTTAGGCCCCCAAGTACTACAGTAACAAGAATTAATAACCAATTAAATGGATTAGGGGCAGAAATCCCATCAAGAGATAAGGAGAGCTGGTGACAGCACACTTCCTTCCACAGAAGTGTATGCACATCCATAAAGGGAAGGAGATGAAATGTTTGCTGTGCTGGTATTTAACTTGATGTGTGATGAAGTACACTACAGTACTGACAGCTACAGCCAGGAGTTCCCTCCAGGAAACAATCTCAGGCCTTAGCAAGGAGGCATAGGAGATGGAAGGCACCTAGGAACACAGGATGCACCTAAAAACCTATTTCACATGCTTAAAGAATGAAGAAACAAACCTCAAAATCCAAACAGCCCAAGAAGCCATCCTCAGAATGAAAATCATGGTCCTGGTCATTTTGAATCAAAAACAAAAGGATTTTGCACTCTTGTACAGAAGGAGATGAAATGTGTTTCTTGTATACACACTGATGAAATGCTGAAGACCTTCCAGTTGCAAGAAGAAGGAAGATCCTTGTCAGAGAGGAGCAAGAATAACGCTGGTAGCTCTATCAGACCCACTTCCTGGTCACCAGTGGGGAAATTTGAATCAAAACACACACAACAAGCCTGGGAGTGACTATTTTTAACACACAGAAATAAAGCTGATGTAGGCCATTTCTGAAGCTATCTTCATCTCTGACCAATGACAAGGCTGCTTAAAAAAGCTGAGCATGAGAAAAAACAAAAGGAAATGCAAATTTTAACTGCAGTGTGTGATTTTCTACTAGCACATTCAATAGAGGGAGCAGCAGAATAAGACAAACGCATTTCTATATTGCTCTGCAAAACTGTGAAGGTAGGGCTGAGAAAACAACAACCCTAACTCCTTAAGACTTTCTTGTTAACCACAAGGAAAATCTAAACCACAAACTGGATTGGAGACAAAAAAAAAGAAAAAAATGTAAGCTTGACTAAAGGTCCTTTACGATAACCCCTGGCTGTGCAAACAACCATATTTTAATCTTACAACATGAAACTTAACACAAAAACATAGGAAGGCATTCCTTCCTAAAGCTATCTTAATTATAAGATCAACCAAAGGTTTACAAAGTCTGAAAGTTATCCTCTGTGACACCATGAGTATGCTTTGGTTTTCTTTGCACATTTATGCTGTATTTATTGCCTGCTGGCAAATACATTTTAACACATGCCTATCCCTTCACTCTTAATGTCCATTTTTACCCAAAATACAGCCTTAAGTGAGTTATAAATAATGAAGCTGAGAAACTGTTCTGCAGCAAGAGGATAAGGAACAGAAATCTTCATTTCCAAACACAGGCATCTTTGGTTTCACATTGAAAAAAGTGAAGCCAAAGGAGAACCTGTACCATTGTGCAAGATAAAAGTCTCCTTATTGGTCACAGAGCTGGTAAGTAGATCTCAGGAATACTTCAAAAAATGCATGGAAAAGGTTAGATAACAGTAAGCACTTCTTCCAATAAGAAAATTAAAACCAAACCAACACAAAAGAAACAAAGCTGTTAATATTAACTTAAAATTACTTACAAAGCAACAGGCTACCAGTGAATTTTGGGATACAGTATCTGAGCTCCATACATCTAATGGGACTCCAGCTCTCATAGTCATCCTACAGAGATGAATTAAGTTTCAAATAAAAGTTAAGCTCAAGATAGAAAGGTGGCTCAAAATGAGAGAGGTTTTTTGTCATTTTTCTATTAAACAGAATTCTCCAAATGGCAAACATCTTTCTTTACTTGACCATTACTGCCTCACCTTCAACAGAGTGAGAGGTATCCGGTTTCCTGACAAATCGCAGTAACATCTCTAGGCAGTATTGTCCATAAAGTCTTAAGATAACAGCATGCTATGAAGAGGAAGGCAAATGCTCCCATTCCTAGAGGTACAGAAAAATACTTGATCATAAAAGCATGCCAAACCAGAACAGGTCTTTCCACATCAATAATGAAACATACACTTTGAAAATACTCATTCTTTTTGTAATTGTTTTCTAATAAAGTATTTCCTCCAAGGTTCACTGCCCTACGTTGAGTATCAGCCCACCCTAATAGCAACCTGAAGGAAAAAACCTACAAAAACTTACACTTGCACCTCTGAAGAGGATGGGAAGGGTAAGACCTGCTTGCTGGCAAGACAGACCATGGTGCAGTCCATAGGAAGCAGCAGCATTAGTAAAAGAAAAACCTATTCTCACGTTAGTTTTGACATGAAGATTTTCCTCTCTCTACCTGTCCCACGTTCAGTTTTTGTGAAACCAGTAGAAATTTATCAAAAAATGTCATTTTTGCACTGTTTGCTATGTCTGTGGTTTTCTCCCAGTTTTACAGGAAAAATGAATTAGGCTACTAGAAAGCATTTTCTGAAGAGCTGGCAAGCTTTTTTTTTTCTATTTCCTAAATCAGCACATCAGTTACATAAATTAGTGATATAACAACTATTTAAAAGAAAAAAAAAATATGTCCAGACCAGAAATAGTTCTCTCAGCAACAATCTTACTGCTATTGCTATCAGTTAAACAAATTGTCATTTCCTCTTCTGGGGGCCCTGTAATTACTGTAACACATTTTACCCCATTCTTTTGTCTTTGTGTTTCAGACTGCTCAGTTATTTTGTGCTCTCATGTTATCTTTTTCTCATTTTCTCAGGGAAAAAAAAAAAAAGTAACTTTTTCAGATCTTTAGGAAACAAGAATTTTACATTTTTATAGCAAGTTTTTCACCATCTTCCTCAAGAAGACTGTTAGAAAGGTATGTCAACCAGTAATATCTGGAAGTTTTGACTCCCTGATAAATGGGAATACTGGTAACAAGTAGAAGATCTGCTGATGGGCTCATATTCTCAGTATCCAGGGGAATACTCTGAAGCACTGCTATCGAAATCTGGAGCACCTCCCTCAACTGGGAAGAAAAGAAACCAACAGATTAAGAAAGGCAGAAAACCAAGCCAGGGTGGGAGAGAGAGATATAGGGAGAGGTTAAGAGGTTAAATGTGTATTGCCTCTGGGCCTCAGGACACCAGTTCCAGAAGTTCTGGAACATAAGCATAAGGTAAAACACCTGACAACTGTTTGCCTTGAGAGCCCCCTCTGCCTGCCAGGGAATACCCCAGCACCTGCTAAAGCCAATAGCCTGGGTTCTACAACAGATTCCTCTTGCCTGACACCTCAGGTTAGCCACAGGGCTCCCAAGTGGAGGACAGCTATGGGTTGATGCTTAATGAGTGCCTGCTTTTATTTCACATGCTGAATTCAATGAAAATGATTGCATCTAAGTATTAAAAAAAAAAAAAAGCCAAACATTATACTTCTACCTAGTGTTTCTGTCTCTTTGCAATAGACAATATCTAAGTTGGAAACCCTGGTTTGCATCCTGACTCCTTGTCACCTGTCCTACCCAGCTCCTTTGATGTACCAATGTCCATTTGGTGTTAGGGAACATGGTTTTTGGAGAAAAATATTCCTAATATTTCACAGCACCTCTGCCAAGTGGTTATCTAAAAGGAAGAGAAGGGGCAGGGGGGTTTGATAGTTCATCCTCAACTTTAATAAGGAAAAAAGATGACAGAGCAACCTGGTTTTACAGCTGACAACTTGACAGAAACCTTGCGGTTCACCTGCTGAAAGCAATAAGCCAATCATCAGAAAGTTTAGTGGGCTAAGTTTAAACAATTTGACCTAGAGAGGTAACCTTCCATTCCATGTAAGTAAATTAATATTTTTCTTTTCAAATTCCACAGGATGTCTTTGCAGAGCAGATGCTTCCTATGACATTTGTAATGACACTTTTGGGATAGAAACCATTGCATTTTGGAACAGCTGATCCAGTTTTGTTTCGGAGTTTTTGAACTGGTAAGGGAGACTATGAAAAAGAGATGCTTTTAATTTCCTGCTTTTAAGTCCCTCAATAGAGCCTCTGATTGGTCTTTCCTTGAGGTTTTTTTTCTACAGCACAATCAAAATTAACCATCCATTTGGGTGGGTTTTGTCTGGTTTTCAGTCTTGGGATCACAAACTGAGTTTTCAGACATGTAAAGCAAAAGAATGAATGCTTAAGAAATCATTAAAGGTCTACATTTAACAAAAGGTCAGAAATGCAATTTTTCTTTTTAAAATAAAAATTAAAAAAAAGCCTGACACTAGAATACCTTCCCTACACAGTCAACAGTCTGTTCAGCTTCAGCAGCCAGTGTAGCATCATTAAGGCTAGCTCTGCAGCATTCAGTGGGGAGGGCAGCAAAAAGTAATCCTGCCATTAAACGTGTTCCATGGAATGTGATAAACAAGAAATGTGTGACCCTTCTACATGAAACCACACTGTAATTGCTTGGAAAAAAAAAACAGTGACCTTGACTACTGTCAGCACAAAACCATTAGCCCTCAAACAGAAGTAAAAAACCCTAAGCACAGTACTTCCTGACACATGCTGGGTTTTATCATTAGGTTACAAACACCTGGACACACAGGTTCTCTGTGCTGACAGCTGCAAAGTATTCAGCTACAGGGCCTTCACAACAGGATTGGGCTGCCCTAACAGGTTGTACACTGCATTGGCAGCACTCCCAAACCAGTTATTTGCACCCAAATGGTCAGTAGATTACCAAAATGAGCACAGTTCTCTACAAAAAGAGTTAAATATACTGCATACCCTGCTTTAAAGCAGACTATGCTATTACACTCATACCAAGGCCACATCCCTTATTTATAATGCCAAAACTGGGGAAGGGTGAAGCTCTCCTTAAAGCCAGTAAGAGACATCTGCAGAGGCACAGGCACACTTGCAGACCATACAGAAAACTGTAAGCATAGGCACACTTCATTTGTGTGTGACTTCTCCTTCAAACCAGGGGTCTGTTCTTGCTCCAGAGTTAGGATTTTTTACACACTTGAACAAGAATCATGTTTTACATGTCTAGAGTGCCTTACACTCAAAAGGACTTTCTACCTATTACACCTGTCCCAACCCCCTCCCCCTGTGAGGTAGGTATTATCCCTATTATTTACAGATGGGGAAATTCAGGCACAGAGGTTACATTATTTGCCCAAGGTCACACAGTGAGTCAGTGACAACATAAAAAAAGAATCCAGATGTTCTGATTCCTGTTTACACAATCCAACTACTAACAACGTAAGCCTCCATTTCAAAAGAGCCTTAAACAGTGTGTGTAAGAACAGTCCTGGGTTTCAACAGCCACTCCTAAAAAGCTTAAGAAAGGAAGAAAAACAGGAAGAAAAAAGAGAGTGAGGGTATACGTAACTTCTGCAAGCCAACACAACTTTAAGTAAAGAGTTCCTGCAGAGCCCCTTCCCAAAGCTGTGGCAGCTTGACCATGAGCCTGGTACACAGGGGGTGGGAAAAGGAAGGAGATGGACTCAAAATTTGGAACAAAAAAAGCAAACTAGAGTAAACAGCCATACCATAAGCCTTCAGGTTTTTGAAAGCAGAGGGTCCAAGAAAGACAGGATTGAGAGGGACCTCAAAAGATCACTGAAGCCCATCCAACCTGCCCTGAAGCCAGGATCAACTACATCTACTTGTTCCCAACAGCCTGTTCTCAAAGACCTTTATCAGTGGAGATACCAAGCCCTTCCTCTGCAATCTGTTCCACCTTGAACTATTCACTTGAGCAAAGGAGGATGAGCAAGTCTAAGACAGCTACTTCTGCTTCTTCAGTGGGAGTACCATGATTCCCAGGCCTACTTAATGATCTGAACACATTTCAGAGGACATAGCCTCTAGTTATTTACTTGTTTCTGTCCTAGATGTCTTGGGAAAGCACCAAACACTGGTGTTTCCTGCAGTGTAATATTTGAATTTTGAAAATACTGATTAATACCAGGATAGATACCAATATACTTACTGCAAGTGCCAAATCCTACAAGGTCAGTAACAAAGACTTTGATATGATAATTTTATCTGATTGCAGATTCAAACTGCAATAACAGGGCAGGGGAGACTACAGAAAAACCCCACAGCAAAAGTCAGCAGCTCTGAGTTACCAAACTACATCCAACTGCTGACAAAAATCAGGCAGTTGAACAACGTATCTTCAGCAGAGGCAGCACCATATGATCTCTGTAGCATCCCTCCATCTCATCTGTCTTCAAAGTGCATTCTCAGTGCAAAAAGGAGAATTGAATTTAGAGGGGCTCAGCGTCCCCAGTGGGTTTCATACTAAGACCAGAATTCTTGCTTGAGTTCATATGCTGCAGCTTTTTGTGTGTCAAGTTCACTTCTGCATAGCGGAATGGTGCTGTCCTGGCTCTGCCCCTCAGCATCTATGTCCAACAGTGTCCTCTCCTCTACAGGAAGACCCACCTGGAAAGGAAGCAGTGCAGGCAGTGCAGGTCTCTCTTCTACAGTGCTGCTGCTACTGGCAAAACAGGAGTCCAGATTGCTTGGAGTATCAGTACTCGAACTGTTTGCAGAAGATTCACCCTTGGTGTTGCTGGGTGACACAAACCACCAGGGATCAAGTCGCTGCCTGCTGGCTGCAGGACGTGGCCGGGGAAGGAATTCCAATGTCTTGGGTCTTTCCAGGGTGGGGTCCTGCTGGGCATTCCATCGTCTTGGGGTCGGAGGAAAAACAAGGTTGGGGTCTGGCAGGCGAGGGACCTCGCTGGGATCTCTACTTGGACTCGGTGTTTTTAATACACCTAATCCAAAAGAGAGAAGGCAGGGGAGGAGGGAAAGATGTTAGATGGCACTGTTAAATGGTTCCAGCAGGTCTTAGCTATGTGCACTGTGAAAGCATTTCCAGAGCAGAAAGCTTCCGTTCAGAAGGAACAAACTCCACATTTATCTTCAAGACTGCATCAATCTGAAATGAATAACTAGCTCCTGAACCCCTACAATGTTCTCAACACCTCCAAAACACCTGTTGCACTGACCAAGCACAAGCAGCAAGCTTTCTTCAATCTCTCATTTGCTTTCTTTAATTTTCAGACTGGGAAGCATAGATTTGACCTCCTACCAGAGGTGAGGACTCTCTGAATGCTTCAGAGGGCACACTACACATTAACAGCCTGAGTGGAACAGGGAGACACTTGCACAGCAGGATGTGACACCTGCTTGCAGTAAACAGAACCAGCTTCCTGGAAGAGGTATTTAACACTCCCTACTGTGGAATCTTCCTGGGTTTGTTTTCCTTTGGGGGTGGAGAGATGATGTTTGGATTTTGTTTCGATCTGGATGTTACTTTTTTTTAAAAAATAAACAAAAAAAAAATCCCACATCACAACATACTTTTTAAATTTTCATGCTCTCAGCTGTATTAACCTACATTTTTACTGCAGACTGCCATTAAACAGACAGCCTCACATTTTGTTTTACCATTGGGAAAAGTCTAATTAAATCAGATTTGAATTTATTATTTTAGTTCTTTTTTCCCCTGAATTACTGGAACAAGAAAACAGGAAAACATCTTTTAGGTTATCAAGTGACAGCCACTCCCTAAAGCCTGCAATAGTGGGAATACTACGTACCCAGGAATACCTTTCTTGCTTGCAAAGAGGTAAGAGCAAGAGTGGCACAACCCCAAACTGCTTTAGAGATCCAGCTTTCATTGCCTTCAAGAGCAGAATTTACTTTGAAATTGTAACAGCAACAAACACAAGTGTATAAAGGCAACAGAGATGGAATCCAAGAAGCTGCTGAAAATGTGCAATATTGGTACTTTGGTACCACCTTTGTCTAAGGAAAAATACTATAACTCTGCTTCACAGCACAGAGGAGTAGAGAAAGTTCCTTAGCACAAGGATGTTGAAAGAGAAACCATTAAGGCATTATTCTCTTCCTTACTTGTGTAAAGACAGCATCCACAGGCTCTCCTTGCAGGTTGGCCACCACAATGGATCCTATACAAGCAACATGTTTGCTTCCTAAAAAATAATGATGCTTTTTTGGGTCTGTAGAATAAAGAGGAAAAGAAAGATGGCTGAAAACCTACCTGCTCCCAGTGCTCCAGTTAAACAACTACTGGAAGGGCATCCACTGGTTGGGCACCCATTGACAACCAGTCCACTGCCTTTGATGGCCCCATCGGAAGGCGTGCGCCTGTGCCCGCTCTGCTGGGTGTGGGATGAGACTGTCACGTGTGTGGGAGTCAGGGACTGGTTGGGGTCTTGTTTGAACCTCTCGATCTGGACGTTGACAAGTGGGTTGGTAATGGCTGGCAAGGGAGCCTTGACTGTCACTGGGCTGACAGGCATTTCATACACCACAATCTCATCACTGTCTGAGCGCAGCAGGGAGCGGGTGGAATTACATTCGGAAATGGAAGACAGGGACAGAAGGGTGAGGGATGTGGATGGCTCTCCTAGCAACAACATGGGATCCTCTTTCTTGAAGATTTTCCGGGAAGGTGGACTGGTGCTCCTGCGTGGGCGTCCCGTTCTCTGGAAAATGCTGTCACGCTTCTTCTTCTCTTCCTTGGGTGCCTCTGGCTCCTCCTCAATCAGCAGCTGACACTTCCCTGCTTCTAAGAGGTCAAACCCCAGGCCTGCAGCAGCCAGCACAGCTCCACAGCCAAGCAACGCCACCTCGCAGCGCTTGTGGTGGGAGCCACTACGCTTGAGGCTGTTGGTGGGTGTCAGCTGCGGGGTGCTGGTAGCAGAGTTGACAGGGGTGGCCTCCTCGTTGGCATCACTAGAAGGACCCTCCCAGTCTTCATTCTTCTGAAATGGGATGCAGAGGTATGACTGGTTGTGCCCGGGTGAAGGGTGCACTTTTCCCTCTCCATTCAGACATTCGCTGTCTTCATCATCTGGAAAGCAAATTAAAAACTTTGCGTGGATGTAACACCTGGCAAATCTCACTGTCTTACAAATATACAAGAAAATTAAATGTCCCCTTAGAAGATGAAACTGTCCTTCTCATGGCAAGCATGATCCATCAATTAACAAATACTTAGAGGCTATTGCCTCTAAGCAGATAGGCTGGAAACACTGTCAAAATGGAAGATACCACGTTCAACTGTTTGAAACCAACTGAAGAACAGCTTTTCAGTAGCAATGTCTACCTCTGTTCTAGAGTAAATTTATATGTTTGGGAGTGAGGAGCAATAGGTAGGAAAACAAGGGTCTCCCCCCACAAGTAAACATGCACATACAAATATCATTAACAGGAAAGGAGTTCAGAGGTAGCACAGAGCTAGAGGGGAATGAAGAGAAGCTTGTCAGCGTGGCAGATCAGAAGCACAAGCAGATGTGTAAACAAAAAAGAAAATCCAGAAGTAGTAACTTTGCAAAGAAAAAAAGTACCACTGAAATTATAACAGTGCTATAAGGTACTAGGTTAGGAAAGGTGAGGTTCATTCAAATGTGAACTGCAGTAGGGATACAGAGTCGAGGGAATTCCTTTACCCATCTCTGCTAAGCTGGTGAATCCTGGAAAAGCAGGTGCAGTTCTCTGGATCTTCCCAAGGTTTGGTGCACTGGATGACCATTGTTTGTATCCTTCTACCAGAGCTTTCAAACTGAAATAGATGAAAAATGGGAGAAAATGTACCATGCTCACAATCAGGTTTCACTCTCCCCTCCTTAGTTCTCTCTTGCTCTCCTTAGGGTATGCATACATCCACCCCTAGTTATACAGATTTAAAGTCCTCAAATAGAAAGACATTTTGCAACATCTTTATAGCACCTATAGTACAAGAAAAAGTCAAAAACAGTCCTGCACAGCTAAGAAGTTCTGCTGCTTACAAATACACACCAAACAGCAGACTATAAAAGCATCAGGGCAGCACCAGGTGTCTAACAAGGCACAGAATGCAATGCAGTTTTGTACTCTGCTCTGAAACTCTCTGGTACCTCAGATAATTTGGAAGCAGAAAAGTGTTTGCAAGAGAACAGGCAAATCTTCTGTGGGCCAGCTCATAACCAGCTTTAGAACCTGGAAACCAGCCTGGTTCCTGGCTCTCTCTTACCCATCTTCTCCTGCTCCTAGTTCCTTGTGACAAAGTGAGCTTGGTCCCCAGGTGCGCCCCTTTTTCTTCTGGCCTCTCTTCTCTTCTTCCTCTCCTTCCTCCTTTGGAAGGACTGAGCTTCGTCCCCATGTTTTACTGCTTTCAGCAGGAGTCACTTCACAGTAGAAAATAGGAAAGAAAAACAGATACACAAATTAAAGAACTGGTTCCAGAGAAACATCTCAAACATAAGCTGGAACATGAATAGCAATAAAACACCCATTCCAGCTTCTTTCCCATAATTCTGGCCACTTATCAATACAGACTAAACAATCAGAGCCCTTCAAATTTACTCTAGACTGACTTCACAGCTTTATTTCAACATTGGTTTCTCTTTTAGAACAACCAGTTTGATAACAGATGCACAAATATCCTATTATCCAATACACACACAACACATTAACATCCCTTTCATACTTCTTGACATGCTTGTCTCCTGTTTTATTATGGGAACACTATTTTCATGACAAGTGCTCTTATTTTTCTCTCCTTCCAACAGAAACTTAATCCACTCCAATGATGTTTCACAGATCTGTTCTGCAATTAGTAAAAAAATTTAACTTATTCATCTCACAAATGCCTTTTCTATACAAGCAAACAGCATTATTTCAAGAACACTGGCAAGTAAGGTTCAGACTCCAAAGAAGATGACACTACCCCCCTATGACTAGTGCACTCCTCTTTTCTCTCCAAGTGCAAATCAAACACCTTTAGGAACATTTATTTACAGTCCTGTCCCAGATATGGAATCTTGGCATCTTACCACGCTGACAGACTGCAATATTCCCAAATTCAATACTATAGTGAGCTCCTTACACTGTATGGCCCTGAGTCTGGGAATAATGGTAGGACTTGCAGGAGGGCTGGAGCAGCTACTGATTAAGCTTTTCCTTTTATCCATCGTTGGAGAAGCCTGCACAGTGAATTTATGCTGGAAATCTGTTTATCAAAAAAAAAAGAAGAAAAATCAAAACCAAAGCAGAGAGACACAGCTTATTTTTTAATAAGAAAAATGAAATAATGGTAACTTTCAAATAACAATATGGTAACTTTCAGAGAAAGTTACAATTTACAGTTACAATTTACAAGTCACAATTCAATTTACAGAATCTACATAGTAATGAAGTTTTACATCTAATTGCTATCAGCTGTCATACAAGCAGCTACTTCAGAACAAAGATGTGCACTCATGCTCATGAAGTATCTTGTTCATGTGTGCCATACATCCACATACAGATGCCCACGTGTCAACTGACAGTCATGCCAAACCATATCCCTGTATAAATTCCTTTCACCTTATCTCACATTTTCTTAAGCTAAGCAAACATCTAGCAAACCCCAAGAAACAGCTGTTTGTAGACCTAAAGAAAAGCATATTTAATGTGCACATTTCAGCATCACTGCTCTTCTGAACAGTCTCTTCCAGAAGAGAAAATCTAGTGTAAGATATCATCCTTGAGGCAGTGATGAGACTTAGGTGACCTACAAAACCCACACTTCTGTTCCTTGATAGATTTGAATCTCCATACAGAAGTCACAGCAGAAATGCAGAGGATTCAGTATTTCTGAAAATCACCATCTTCATTCTTTAGAGAACACCAATATTTGTCATTTCTTCCAGAAGGGTGGTATTAGAGGTTAATATGGTTCACATTTGAACTAGCAAGGTAAAACTGTAATATCACAGCTATAAACATATTTTTGATGACCTTCAGATTCCTGTATGAAGAAATCCAGTAGATGATGGCTTCTCCTGCAGCATTATGTTAAATATTCCCAGAGCAAGAACCTCCATCATTTTATTAAACTGGTAATTTTGACTATTAAAATGCAACACTAACATTTTTACCACAAATCACATATAGCCATTGACTAACAAACATGTAACATCTCCAGTTTACTTCTGGCCTTCATACTTGGACCTTGGGGACTGCTAACCCCAGGAGCACCAGATTTACTTTCTTGGTTCCGAAGAGGCCTGTTTTTCACAAAATACATATAACATTCTAATGCCTAAAGTTATCAGTAGAAAGGAGCTACCAAAGCTACAGCTTGACCAGCTTCTCCCATTACACTGACACAGCCTAACACATCACCAACCTGAAGGGAGGCTGATATGGTTGCCATCTTTTAACTTGAGCCGGTTTCTCTTGAACTTCCCCATGCGTTTCTTCACCCGAGGCTTCTCCTGACACAGCTGGTGGATGATGATGTTGAGCTCCCTTTCCAGGATGTCTATCTCACGTTCTGCCAGCTCCTGTTCCCTCCTTCGGAGCAACTCCTCATGGTTCTTCTGCTCCACAGCAGCACGAGTCAGCTCCTCTTCCCATGTGCGCAGCTCCTGAAGGCAGATTAGAAAGGAGAAACTAAAAGCTGCTTGGTGATCTTTGGGTTAAGACTCATTCTAAAAGTAGAGCAGCAATGGATTGTGCTCACAGCACAAGTCCTCAAGAACTTCTGTGCTAGTCATTCAAGACCCCTTTGGTACATTTTACCCAAAAGGTGAATAGGATACAATATTCTCTTTCCCCAAGCTAAAGAGGAATACAGTTCTCAAAAGCTGAGGGCAGTCTAGCTACTACTCTTTGGTCTTCTGCTTGTTGAAGCTCCAGGTTTTCAAAAACTGTTCCAATAGTTATGTGATGGGACAACAGCAGTGGAGAAATGCCTATTAGTGGTTTTTCTCCAAAACTACTATAATATATGAATAAAAATGTTTTCCGTACTTTTGTAGGACTTCTCTACCCTGGTCAAAGGTCTCATTTCACAGAATTGTCATGGTTGGAGAAGACCTCTAAGATCACTGTGTCCAACCATCAACACCTCCAAGAAAAATAATTAAAAAAACCCAAAACAAACCACCATCCCACTAGAACGTATTCTGAAGTGCCTCATCTACACAGTTTTTATATACCTCCAGGGATGGTGATTCCACCACCTCCCTGGGCAGCCCCTTCCAACACCTAACCACTCAGTAAAGAAATTCCTCCTTATCTCTTACTCTAAACCTCCCCTGGTGCAATTTCATTTCCTCTAGTCCTACCATGGTTCACTTGAGAGAAGAGGCCAACACCCATCTGCCAATTCCCCCAGGCTCTCCTCACAGGACTTGTTCTCTAGACCCTTCACCAGCTTGGTTACCCTTCTCTGAACCTGCTCCAGCACCTCAGTGCCTTTATTGTACTGAGGGTCCAAAACTGAACACAGCATTTGACATGTGGCCTCACCAGTGCTGAGTACAGGGGCACCATCACTTCTCCTGCTGGCCACACTGTTCCTGATCCAGGCCAGGATGCTACTGGCCTTCTTAGCCACCTGGGCACACTGCTGGCTCGTATTCAGCCAAGTGTGGACCAGCACCCCCAGGCCCTTTTCCATCAGGCAGCTTTCCAGCCACTTCTCTCCAGTCTTGTAGTGTTGGGGTTGTTGTGACCAAAAGGCAGGACTCAGCACTTTGTCTCATTAAACCTCACACAATTGGCCTCAGCCCATCCATTGAACCTGTCCAGATCACTCTGCAGAGCCTTCCTGCTCTCAAGCAGATCAACACTACCACCCAACTTGATGTTGTCTGCAAAATTCCTAAGAAAGCACTTAAACTCTACATCTAGATTGTTGATAAACATACTGAACATGGATGGACCCAAACCTGAGCCCTGGGGAACACCACTGGTGACCAGCTGCCAACTGGATTTATCTCTGTTGACTATAACTCTCTGGGCTCAGACATCCAGTTTGTAACCCAGTGATGAGTTTACATGTCTATGCCATGAGCCACCAGCTTTTGTAGGAAAGAGCTGTGGGAGACTGTGTCAAAGGCTTTACTGAAGTCCAGGTAGACAATGTCCAGAACCTTTCCCTCATCCAGGTGGAGGGAAATCCACCTGGCTGTAGAACAAGATCGAGCTGGTCAAGCAGGACCTGCCTTTCCTGAACCCACACTGGCTGATCCCCTGCCTGCCCTGCACTTGCTATGTGAGCACACTCAAAAAGAACCTCTCAGTAATTTTTGCAGGCCCTGTAGTCAGACTGACAGGCTGCAGTTCCCTGTATCACCCTTCTGGTCCTTCTTGTAGACAGGAGTCACACTCAGGAACCTCCTGCCATATGAGACCTTCCCTGTTAACCAAGACTGTTGATAAATGATAAGAGAGTGGTTTGACAAGCTCCTCTGCAACCTCCCTCAGTACTCTTGAGTGGATCCCATCCAGCCCCATAGACTTGTGAGTGGGAAGAGACTGTCAACTTAGAAAAGTATTACTTTAGTGATTGCACTGTAGTATTTCAAACCAACAATGAACCCAACAGTCAATCACATACCAAATTAACTCTGGGATGCACTAAATGATGCCCTCTTTGAATTATTAAATGGGAAAACTATAATCCAGTGAGCGCAAGCATGGAGTGTTTTCCTCTATTTACCTTTTCTTTGGCTCTGAGCTGATCAAACATCTCTTGGATCTCTTGTTTCCAGTCTTCCTGCAGGGAGTGGAAGGAATCTTTGGGCATTTCAAAGAAACCAGACTCTTCTATGGCAGTAAGATGGTCTAGGATACTGGCAAAGGAAGGTCGTGAGTGTGGGTCAGGATTCCAACAATCTACAACAGGACAAAGACAAGAAACTGTTAATTAAGCATCTCTTAGGATGGAGGTTTGAGAGGATGAGCAGTACTTTACTGATCCCCAGTGGCTAAGAGTGGCATGTACACTATCTGTGCTATCCCATTTTCTCTTTTCCCACTTGCATTGACCATTGTCAGATAATGGGTCAAGTATGGAATTCAGGCTTTCGTGTTTACAGAACATCCAACATCACCTAACATCTTGGACTACCTGGTCTCTAGGTTTATTGCAATATTGTGCCAAGTAAAACAGAGGTTCACTGATTTTATAGAAAGTTGCATTTTCAAGCAAATATTTAAGGCATAAATTGAATTTTTTTTAAAAATATTTTAAGCTGTGTGTGCTTACAGAGTGGAGATACTGTGTGAGACTCTTGTGAACAGCTCTTTTATCACACACTACAGAGTTAACAGCCATACTCCAGGTGGTTATCTATCAGAGTTCCTTCTAATGTCAAACTAAGCTGAGTCATTATGAATCTCTTCCACAGAGCTGAAAATCTCCCCTTCAAATCAGACTGGGCATAACTTGTTTGGGATTCAATATTCAAGTAAATGACACCAAATAGGAAATACAGACTTTTCTTATTTTTAAGTGTTCTTTTTTAATACTTAAGTGTTGTGGGGTTTTTTATATGGCATTTTTCTTTTTAAGAGAAACTGCAGAGAAAACAGCAGATTTACTATTTAATGCAATGACCTACCCAATTACTGAACTCTCAAACTGCAGAATTTAAGGTATCTCACCACTGAAGGCAACTCAACTAGCAAAAGTACAATGTCCATTTACTGTGACAGGAATCAACCATTGAAAACAGGAATGGAAACAGAAAATGGTATAAAGTAATATCTCAAGCTATGAAATCATTAAGAACATGTTTTTAAAAAAGCCACTAAGTCAAAATGTTTGACTTAACATTTCTGAATAGGAAATTCTTATTCAGTCTGCCTCTTAATTCAACTTTTTTTTTTTTTGTCCCCCCTTACTCCTTCAGAAAACAATTTTCTCATTCTGTGTTATCCCATACTGGCACTTACACAGGTTCTTGTTCAAACAAGTATCCTTGTACTCTTTAGTCCTGCTCTAATACTGCACGACAACATTTGAGAAGAACCAAACAGCAAAACTCAGCATTCAAGTGCATTTCTAAGGTACACAGCACTTGTGCATGAATGGAAGAAACTTACACGTGAGCCTCTCTCAGGATGCTCACACTATCACTGTTCCAAATGGTCACTGCATTAGAGACACACATTGCTGCAGCAAGAGACAGGAGTTATAAAAATAATCTAAAGTTTCCTAGTCCTTCCAGCTGGAAAAAAAAGGAACATTCTTAAAAAAAAATTGGTGGTATCCTAAAAGACACTCATTCATCAGTTCTGTGGATTGAAATACACAAGGGAGCAGACGTAATTAAAAATAAATCCCACTTGACTGTTGAGGGTTGGACGTGCAGGTCCTTGACTTTAGCATTACATTTGGGAGCTTTGGTCTCAAAACTGTTGGTATCAAGATGCTGGTATATAAGCAGACAACCAAGTTCCAGGAGGCATAAGCTGGAACACATTTGTGTTTATAGATTTCAAATTGCTTCTCTAATCAAAGCAGAGACCTGAGAATGTTCAAGTGCTCTGACAGTCCCCTGCTGATGACCAATTAGCAGCAATGGGCAATGCAGCTGGGCTGCCAGTGCCATAATCCCTGCCTCTTTACCCCAGGTTTGAAGCACAGCAAAAGCAAACATGACCCAAAGTAAAACAAAATGCTGTGGCCAGCCAAATCCATGAATGGGTGACCAGGATAAGCATGCAGGTGGCCCGTGGCTTTAATTTTCCCAGGCCTGGATCTGCCATTGTTGGCACTAATGAGGACAGTTGTAGCACACAAGACTCTTCTGTAAAGAGGGAAAGTTCAGCTTTGTTGTCTCACTGAAGACCACCAAGGCAGTAATTCAAAAGCAAAGGCAGCATTAGGGGAACAAGAGGGGAAGCAGCCTGCTTGCAAAACAGTTTTGGTGAAGGGGCAGAAAGTAATTTGTTTTCTTGTTCTCTTCTCCCCCTGCACAAGGAGAAGCCAAGCGTTCCAACGCCACGTGGGATGCCCACCCTGGGCTGATGGGTTCAACCTCAGGCCATGTGTCTCCACCAGACTTTCCCAACAGAGGGCATTATTTTTAAAACCCCAGCAGCAAACAGGGGTCACTTGTATTTCAGAAATCCAAGGTCCTTGTTTTAGGGAGCCATGACAAAATAAACTGCTCTGACAAGTCTCTAAACTGTTTCAAATGCAGTTTCTTGGTTTATGTTGTTTCCCAGCTACTATCCTTGACTTAAGTCTTACGTGTGACTTAGTCTGTTATCTACAGAAAAAAAAAAGAAGTATTCTAAAAGCAGAAAAACCCCTAACATTTTCTTGCATGAACCTAATTCCTTTCTTAAGGCTAAAAACACCACCAGAGGCTACAGTCTATCAGTTCTATGTTCAGATTTGGTTTTCCATCACTAAGACTTTAACACAAGTTTTATTTCTCTTTACCTCAGTTTTTCATTGTGCCAGATAGCTGCAAAAAAACTTATTACATATAAGCACCTGGAAATCTTTGGGAACAGGGAATTTAGAAAAAAACATTCAAGGTATTACTGTGAAATCAGAAGAGAAGGAAGGAGGAATAAGTGAAGCTCAGGTGTGCCAGTAGTTGCAATATACAGCAGAGTAGGTCACATAGGTGCTACCTGACTGAATCCTTTCTAATCATGACAATAATATCACAATCTGGTAACAAAAGTTTTATATTTATTTCGTCCATATGTAGCCCACCTTGGGCATGAACTATCTCCACACACAAAGCAGAAAATTGCATCGTTCTGACTGAAAATTCTTTGTTTTTCAGTTTCAAAGCCACATGTATGCTCTCTTCCTGAAACATCAGAAGGATCAACTTGCATCCCTGATCAACTGCAAGATGTTCAACTATGAATTTCAAAACAAGTTGAAGATTTCAGAAGTTTAAAGCAGACCAAAACATGTGAAATTTTGGTGTGGTGAGTTTTTACTACTAGAAAACAAGCTAGATGATGACAGCAATAACCCCAATATAATAATAATTCCTATAACCCCAGCTGACAAAAACTGGCAGAGAAATTTCTTTCACTCAGTACTCCTGCAATAGAATAAGAGTTGCAGCACACCAAGAGCCAAGCCTAACACACATAATAATTTGCACCACTGAATAAAGCCACGTGAGAAATCTGTGCTCAAGTATCAAAACCAACACAAGGAGAGACAATGATCAGGAGCATTTTATAAAGAGGACAAACAATACTGACATCCCAGCTGGCTTACCTTCCATGAGTTTGGCAAAAGGCTCTGGACAAGTGGAAGGGATTGGAAGGGCAAGTTTATTCATGGCAACACCGTATGCTACTGCAAGACCATCAATTCCTCGGAATGGTACTTCTCCTGTCAGCAGCTCCCAGAGCAGCACACCATAACTACCAGGAAAAAAAACAGGGAAGAGAATAGGTTATTTGACTTTAATGCTCTCTGTTCAGCATATAAAAATTATAGCTGATTATTTCTTTCCATCAAGGTTGTCTCTCTCTCTTACTGTATCAAGAGCCTCTTTTGACAAAAAATAAACAGGAGTTTAAGGATTTGCCTTTTTCCTTTGGGCTTCATAGGATTCATAAGACACTAAAGGAGAATAAATAATAGATTGAGTGTCTATTTGGTCTGACTAAATCTGATTGATCACTCATGTTTAGTTTGGATGCAAGTGTTGATATCAAAAGTAGGAAAAACTACCAAAGAGTTGTGTTATTACTTACCACAGCTGCTAGGTAAAACAATTGTCTTGATGGTAAGGAAAGGGTAAGGAAAGCACCACTAATATGCTCAAAGCATATCTTCCACAGGGTATTTTTTAAAAGAAAAAGGAACAGTTCTAACAGGCACTAAAAGTATATATAGCAGGAAATGTCCCTGTGTTTCTAACAAAGCAATGTCACCTCCTCATGTACTTACAGTTCACTGCTGAGAATACTGTTTCACAGGGCTGTGGATACACTGCTGTGTGACATCTGAACAGCAATCAAGCCAAGTGATTAACAGCAAAAGGGGTACTGAGGAGGCTCTGTTAGCCATTAACTCTCAAGCAGGGTATTGAGAATTAAAAAGAGAAAAAGCCAGAGACAAGAGATTTATATAAAAAAGGCACAGGGCCTCTGCTTGTTCTCAACAGGGAAGAAGAAAAAGTGGTCAAACATTTATTTTTTTTTTTCCTCTTCCAGCAGTAATTTGTGGACTTGAATTACAAAATGACTCATGTGATGCAGACCATGCATACAAGTCAACTGACACTTGTATGAATAATTAACCATCTTCCAGAGAGCCAGTAATCACTTAAGCCCTTTAACACTGGATTTTCAAAGGGAGGGAAGCTGGAGGTCTGCAGGATTTCACCCGTCATTTTACTGCATGTGTTGCAAGCCTGTGAACTTAGAAAAGAAACAGTAAACACTTCTCACTGTTCAGTGTCATTTGTACCACAGGTTCCTCTTCTCCACCTCCCTAAATTGCTCATCTCTGCACTTTCCTTGAGAAAGGAGGTCCCAGCAATATCAAAAATGAAAATGCTACTTTTGTTAAGAAAAGCAAACAAACTTCATTTTAATAGCTACTAATATCCTGCATGCTACTGGACTGGCAGATTCAGAGATAACATTTGCTGCTTATTTCCCAACAGTTGTGTACACTTTTCCCACATGAGCTTCTCCCAGTATTACCAGTCAAGATGTATCTGCCAGGTACTGAAGGTTTGCCAGGACTTCATTTCATACAGAAGCCTGCAAGCAGTCAGACTGTGGATGGAAGTGCTTGCCAATACCTGATTCAAATGAAATATTCTAATGACTGAAGTTCCTTTGCCCACCACTGAATAACAAACGTCTTGATCTGCTCATCAGATTGTCTTAGGTAGTTCTGGTATTCCATTCCTAAACTAAAATTAAAATCCTAATGATTTCACTGGTCTCAGAGTAGATACATCTTAACAGCATTAAATTAACACATGGGACTCAGATGAAGGTTGTATGGTGTCTTTATCTTCTGCATACCAATTATACTGGCAGCACAATTGTCCTTTAAGCAGCCCCAGCCAAAAATGAAGTGTCCAGCAAACAAGGAATACATTTAAGGAATTAAAATTACAGGAAAGCTTGAATTATATGTTTACTAAATCAGCTTGTTGTACAGTACTGCAAAAGAACTGCGCTTTGATCTAACCCTTGCAAATGCAAAGCAAATCTGCACTTCTCAAACACAAAAATGGAATTACAGGAACTTTTACAGGAATTTTTATTTAAATAAAAATGCAGCTTCTTTGTCCTCTGTGAAATTTAAGCACAAGCTTCCTGCTGCCTATCTAAAGCTTGTGTGTACAGCAGAGCAAAGTTCTTAGCAGCAGATTTTCACTAGCAAGATTTGTCCAGTATTGTTACTACCAAGAAGCTATACAGTGGCTCAGATGCTGGTGGTAAGACAGCAGTGTGTGGGAGCAGCCCTCAGCCTTCTTATTTCTTCGTCAACCCTTCTTTAAAGTGGGACAAAAAATACAGATTGAGTTTGTTAAATGACTCTTGGTATTTGTTTTGGAAGGAACTGCATAAAGTATTTTATGGTGAGATAATATTGATTCAGTAAATTTCAGTCCTGGCAAACATCATCTTTACCTGTTTGTGCAGTGAGAACAGAAGCAGAACAAGATTCTGCTGAAAGGCTGGGCAACAATTCAGTAGCAGGCTCTGCAGAAAAGGTGTTGAAATAAAAGGGTTTCTGAATGTTAGGAACAAAGCCAATTTTGTTGCTGCTGCACAGGATAACAGGAAGGTTACCAGGCAAGAAACTCCCTCAACTCCAGTGATTACACAAGAGGCTGAAGTGGACAAGAAGAGGGGCAAGTCTGACAGGATGAAAAAGTTCATTTGGGTGAGAATTTCAAGTTGCATCCTTGGGTGGGGACAGGTTTTATTACACAAGTCCATGACTGCACTTGTAAGATGGAGTGCTGAGAATCATTGACACAGGAGTAGTGACTGCACTGGCAAGTATTTGCCCTCTGTATGCATGCTTCAAACACTTTCTTTTCAGCTTATTTACTATGACTCAAGGTTTTGGTCATCAGAGAGGGAAAGCATATTCAGAGACAGTACAACAACTCTCTGAATTGTGATAACCCTCTGTTTCAGGAAGTGCACTGAGGGGAACTCAAATTGTTTTCATGGAAAGTGATGAAGGAATTTTAAAATTAAAACACAATCTTGTGAAGAACTGGCAGATAATGTAAGTGATTTACAGTCCTTAAGTGCTGAATTGATTTCCAGTTCTTAAGCCAACAACCAAACTGATATTTTTGCACAGGTTTAGAGACACTTGAGCTACCCTCACAAAAATCAAAAGATGACCTATAAACTCTTACCTTTTTTAAAATGAGGTCAAACTAGCACAGAACATCTACTGATGTGTTCTCAGCATGCCTGAATTACTAAAATTACAATTATAGAGAAATTGTTTCTTCCTCCCCTAGTTTCTACCTCCCCTACTCCTTCTTCCCCAGGTTACCTTTCAAGGCCACTCCTAGCACTGCTTCAAAGAAAAGCAAATTGAGATTTGAGCTTTACAAGCCATGCACAAATCAGGATTGTCACCATGAGCTCTTAAAAGGTGAACAGCCTTGAGGTTTTCATCTCAGGCTTCACTCAGAACAGAAGCTCAGTTCTTCCTCAACTAATTCCATCTAATTCATCTGTTTCAAGAGTTCAGTACTTCTCCTGTGTCACTTTGTGTCCTAGAGCTATTTACTGAATCCTAGATTCACCAGTTCACTTAATGATCATGCTCAAACTCAGCTGCTGGAGGTCAATGAGCCAACTCTTTTACTCTCCCCACCAAAGTAGCTCTTATAAACAAAATTCCCAGTGCATGAATAGAGAAGAAAAAACATGCAAGTCAGTACTTATGCACGAAGTACTCAGACCTAGAGATTTATTATTTTATGTGAAAGACTAAAGGAATGGTAATAATAAGATTATTATGAAAGTGAAAAAACAGTATTCAGACTGAAACTGCACGGAGTTGATGGTTGTGTTATGAACACATACATCCGTGACAAAGAATGACCAAAACATGACATTATCTTACTGTTAGCAAAGTAGTAAAAAAAATAGCAATTTCAAGTACTTGAGCCACTGTTTCATGGCCTTTGATTACATCAGCAAATAGCCAAATAAGCAAAAAAAGTATGATTTAGATAAAGCAGAAGTAAATGGAATTAGGAATGCCAGGATAACCTGAATGTAAATTCAGAGAACACCAGAAATCTAGAGGCATGCAGGAGCTGGCCCACCACCTTCTACAGTCAGAACCCGTGTTTGCAGTTAACACAAAGCAGTCTGACAGATGCCAAACTGGTGGATAAAGCTTTTCTAAGACCTGAATTTGATCATTTGGCTCACCATAACTCACTCTTAAAGCATAAAAGCGTTTTCCTAGCAGGTGTACTTATTCTTTAGCATCCAGTCATTTAATGCCAAACCAGTACCTCCAGACATCGCTGCCTTTGGAGAACATGGAGGAGCGGATGACCTCGGGAGCCATCCAGGCATATGTCCCAGCTGCACTCATTTTGGTGGTTTTATGCCATTCCCTGGCCAAGCCGAAATCCGTGATCTTCAATATCTTGTTGCTCAGATCTCCATTTTCCACCTTTTCGAGTATCAGTACTGGAGAAAAGGGAAAGGGAGGAGAAATAAAAGGGTACGCAGAGTGAAGGCAGTATTTGTGCACAAGACCCCCCAAACTTCATGCTTGTCCCTACTTTTAGTCATTCAAACAGACCACACCAAGCCCCAGAGAAGAAACAGATAACAGTTATTTCATGTAGCACCTCTAGGTTTTCTGTATAACAATTCTCTGCTAAGAAGTGAACCACTGTAGCTTCTAGAAATCCAGATAAGGGAAGACTTTTCCAAATTAATCCTCTCTCAGCAAGCCAATAATAGCATCTTCTTGAACTGCTGAGAGGATTTAATTTTTTTTAAATCCAGATACACACACAAGCTGGATACACCTTTCATGTAAACTTCTAGGAGTGGAAGATCTGTGCACTCAAGACATTCTTATGTCACAATTGAAAAAAAAAAATAAGATTGATGATCATGGAATCACAGAAGGATAGGGGTTGGAAAGGACCTCAAGAGATCATCTGCCAGATCAGGGTCATAATATGCTCAGTTCCAGACTTCATACACACCACCATGTAACAGATTCCCTCATGCATCATTATGAAACTAATATTTTTAACGAAGCTGCTGAAGTTTCTACCATGTTTCAGTGGCAATGGAGTTTATACCCAAGAACTGGAAAAAAACCCTTGAGTCAGAATTCAAGAACGTTTTGTCCTAAGACAGATATTCCTCTTTACCCCAAAAGCTGTATTGTCACACCAGTGTGATGTGAGTGTGTAAAGCAGAGGCTGTGAGCACCCCCCTGCTTTAGCAGCACCACCTCCTCACCCTCTTTATCTAAAGTGACCACACAAGCTGCACCAGCAATGCAATACCAAGCAACAGAATATAACAGGCATTAAGCTCCCATAACTAATGTAGCCAGAAGCCCATGAAATTATTTTCAGCCACTTTGTAAAGAGCTGCAAAGAAAAAAAATGCTTGTATTACTTAGTCCAACAGCTTTACTGTAAAAGGCAGTAAATACACCATAATACACTAGTACACCATCACTATGTATCTACTTTATTTCTAATGCCATTACAGATACAAGTTCTGAGAAAACAAGAGGATTTTTTTTGCCCCTTTCTATGTAGGTGTGTGTGAATTAGTATCTGTCAGTGTCAATCATTAAATTCAGTCGTTCATTGGGTGAAGTATCACTCTGAAGCTAACATTTTTTTGGAAAAAAAGTCGTTTATGGTCATTCCTATACTTCCCTCCAATAATCAAAATTGTATTTTCCGTTAAATAAAAATCAGAAGTGTTATTTGAGCCCTCTGCATAGGTAATACACATCTAAATGTTCAAATGATGGATTTGCTTTATTGAAAACCTATTCTCTGAAAACGTAATAAAAAAGTCAGCTACCCTTTTCCACAAGGCCTCAGAATTCACAAAATACTGCTTTAATAAAGATTTTTGTGCACTAAGTAAAGCTGTGTATGAACTTCTTGCTTCTTTCACAAAATTCCTAGCACATTCAACAGGCCATTTTCCTATCTGCAGAGGAAGGAGTGGGAAGCCTCATGTTACTGTTCTCTTAAACTGGGCAAAACCACACGTAGAGCCACACTTGATGGTGGAACACAACCACCACACGAAACAAAGGTACAGAAGAAGGCTTTCTTTTGTGCTGCTGCTTCCACCAAACTCAACTTTTTCCCTTCTTTATAGCAGCTAACAGCTAAGAGAAAAGGCTGAACAAGTTACTCACTGACTGCAAGAGTGAAAAACTTCCTAGAACATACACATTCTACGTTTCCCCTCCTAGCATGTACCCACTTTGCCTAAAGAGCTGGCAAAATGATATAATCTCATTTTCAATTTAAATGCAGTAATAGAGAGATATGCAGTGGAACTGTAATGGTAAAGTAAAACTCAGAAACAAGAAAACACACATTTGGGTTGTCTATTTTATTTTTTTTTTTCTTTCTGCCATAAGCACAAGAAGCAACAAGCAAATTTGCAGGTCACAAGGTAACCAGATTCTGCCTGAATGAGCTCAGCAACAGGACAAAGTCAGGTATCACAGTTGGGTTGCACATATCTTCCCAGCAAGAGATTATTTAAATTTAATTACCTTGGTTTGTATTAAGTTCTAAGAAAATAATTAGTACTTACACACTTACAGACCTTCTGTATCCTTGAACTTGTTCTTTTGTCAGATGTAGGCTAAGTGTGCTGAATTACCATGACAAAAGACCACAAAGAAGGGCAATGAAAAATCTGGGTTTATTGCAAGTCCTGGATTCCTTAGTTACATTCTTGCCTCCCCTTCCTTGTAGTAACCCTGCAACTCAAAATTGTCAAAATTAATTTTAAGAGACATCTCTCTCTAGAGCTTCAGTTTCATTTCTCCTGGGTCAGTATCAACAGACTCACTTGGAACTGCTAAGAGTCTCACCTATCAGGTTTTCAGACTGAAAACCTTGACTCTCCCTCCTGCATTTGCTTGGATTTCAATGAAGAACCTTGTAAAGAGGCAAAATATTAACTCGTTTCAGTTTCCTCCTTAAAAATCTCATTTATGGAGAACACAAGGCAGGTTGCTAGGACACTGCAAACGCATTTTAATCGTGTTCATCAACACAGTCCCCTTTGCTTGGGAGCTTTATCTACAACCAGGTATTGTCTCCTGTTTACTAATCTGAGTTCCAGTTCTCTTCTGCAACTGCTATTTCTTGGACACTCGTATCAGTCTCCCACAATACGAAACATTAATAAGGAATGTATTCCCTGTATTCCCTTATTCCCATCAATAAGGAACCTGTATTCCCTACAGGTTTAACACACCTGTCCCATCTTTGAACAGACTTGACCACTCAGAATAGACCTAATAGTGGCCAGATTGTAAACAGTTCCTTTTAATAAACCAGCCTAACAAAAAAATCCAGACACAAATATAGAGCATCCACACTGCCAACACTGCATCTCTTCTCAGTCTGGTCTGTTGATTTCAAAGACCTGCATGAAATAAAGATTTATTTATTTTTTTTTAATACCATAGCAAGTGGAGTTTTAAAATCTTCTACATTCCCAGACTTAAAAACTGTTCAGCAGCCAGGACACTGGGCTCAGTTTTCAGGCAACTGGGGAAGAAAGAGAGCTGGATCAGCAGGAACATGCAGAATGTGAGCTCACTGCTGGTGGATCACTGTTTGCCTCTTCCAGATGGGTCCAGGCAAGAAACCTCTCCCCGGCACAGGGCAGCCAGGTTGCAGATGAAGGTATTTATGTACAGCAGCTCCTAACAAAACCATCTCCTCCACTCTGCAGCACTGGCTAAAAGCTGATCTTCAGCATCACAGGTAGGAGCCAAGTGGCAGTGTGCAAAAGGGACTGGTGAAGCAAATTCAGACAGCTGTGAGGAGCCCACTGGTACAGCCAAATAACATAGCAAATACTGCAAAAATATAACACATCACCAATACCAGGTTCTTTTCATAATGCAAGTGTGAAGCAAAGCATGATGGCTTCAACTAGAATTAAAAATTCCTAGCCACTTCAGATGAAGGGTGTTACATGGGTGTGTGGCTACAGAAGTAATAATCCCTCACATACATTTTCATAGATTCCAGAAAGACTGGGAACTTGTCTTCCAGAAAATAAATAGTTGACAATGAAAAATTAATTCGGCTCAGATGAACTCTGTCAAGCAAGACAGCTCTTCCACATCTCAGTATGTCCCAAGATGAGATAAGAAAGGAATATGATACAAATAGGCCTTGGTATCTCAGAGCAAGACCTCCCGTGGACCAGGCAGTCACCCAGTACACAGGATTTGGATGTGTGATTTCAACTACTAAGAATTTATTAAGAACTTTATTACCTCTCAAGAATCATTACTGGTAATGACTTGAACCCAGTGGTGAATTTCTGAGAGCCAGGCAGACAGCAAGTGCTGAAAAACAGTTAACTGAGACAGATTAGGCTTGAGCTTAGATACAAAGGTAGAAGTCACACTGGACCTCCTCTTATCTAGGTTATGATGAAGACTGATCTTTTTCTTCAAAATTAAAATGTGTATCAAGGCTCCTCCATAATATTTGAGAACATCTTTGGTGCCATGCAAGAAGCATCAAGGGTATTTTCATATCAGACTCCTGTAAGAAGGTTTCCTGAAGTACAGAAAAAGTAGGCACCACATAAATAAAGAGGTGGGGAGTTAGTTAACCAAAGGCAATCAGCCAACACCTTCTGGTTTGATGATGAGACAGACAAGTAGGATATTATAAGGCAGAATTCAAAGATGATTTGACACGACTCAGTCTGGTGCAGTCCTTAGTCAAACTGTCTGACATTATCACAAGTAAAAGAATAACTGGATTGCCAGAGATGAGAGAAACTGTCATGATTATATTTTCAGTACTTTTTAACACCAGTTGCCACCTATGTGATGCTTTAACTTCTGCTCAGGACAAAACAATTTGCAGTAAAAAAAAAAAAAAAAAAAAAAAGGAAAAGCAGCAGTGCATGGCTTGCCTTTATCACTACCTTTTCATTCTCAGTCCCATCACTGTAGAGTCACTCAGAGCTACAGGTGGCAGTGGGAAGCCTACTCTCTGACCATTTGACACCCCATGCTTGGGACTTGGATACTTCATGGATGATTACCATCATGCTCCCAGGACTGCAGCACCCTGGCCTGTAAGACTATCACAGATACCAGCGAGCCTTTCTTAACTGTGTCCTTTAATTTATTTTTGTTCCCATGAGTCAACGTTGCAATCAAGGTCCATACAACCAGAGACTCATCCTTCAGCAACTCCTGGCAATTCCCACCTCAGAATCACAATGATGTGAGGACTATAATTTCCACAAGTACCAGGCCAGTTGCTTAAGATATAGTTTGATTTAGTTGTTTTGACTATTGAAGCAACAGTTAAGAGCTGAAGAGAAAACAATTGTGATGTATCCAAGATCCTCTTCTCCTTGTTTTAGAAAAGCCAGCAGCTTTCTAGCAGAGCTGGAGGCGATGGAAATCAACTTCTTGCAGTCAGGTGAAGCCAATTTACCTTCTGAAATTTCAGTCTCAGCCTGTATGTGTACTAATAGCTAGCAGGCTTTTGACAGAATCCAGCATCAGTCTTACAGAAAGTAATCAGGTCTTCACAAGTACACGGATCCCAGTGATAACAGATCCCAAAGGGAATGATTCTCAGACACAGCAGTGTACCTGTGACATCAAGAAGAACGAGGGCTTTTTTCAAGACCCAGAGGCCAACTCCAACTTTTGTCCTTTAAACAAAGATTTGTACTGAAAATAGACTCCACAGAAGCAGACCCACTGAAGTATGACTGACACAATGGTATCTGACACTGAGTCAGCTCTTCCTCCTGCTTCACCACATTCCACATTATTAGGCTTTACTAGAAAGACAAAAACATCCTGCCTTAGCATTCAAAGCAATACAAAAAGTAAGGTGATTAAGATTTCTAAAATACCATTATATCCCTCAGCCTTCATGTAGTTGCTGCTACTGTATCCTGAGATCTGTCTTGTCATTACAAGTCATTATGGAGATGTCTGCTCTGTGGGGCACTAGACAGCAGAGGATTACTGAACAGGACAGAGGTAAGGTTGCTGTTGCTCTAAAGAGATCTTTAAGGACAGTTTCAAAGGTGGAGCAGCTTCACTGAACTTTCACTGACATGAATTTTCACCAACATATTTAGGATTGGAACTAGCAACTATCCAGGACTACTTAGTCCTTTCAGAAGGAGAAATCACTGTGGTGAAAAAACACTGACACCTGCAGCTTTAAAATTCTGTTACTGCATTCATACTGTATGAGTACCCCAAACCACTGAGTAGTTCCAAGTAGGAGACACAGAGGATTGGATTAATTCCCAAGGAATAGAAGACCTGAGATTAAAAAAACAATTAACAGATTAAATGCTGGCCAAGTTTCACCTCTGTCATAAACCTCTAAGGTAAGACTACAGAAGAGCTGCCCTGGAGGCAAGTGATAAACATTTCTACAGAGATGAAATTCTGTCTTTCCTGCATGAAATAGAGGCACACCTACCATAAGCTCACATGTTAAAAAGGCAAATTTTTTCTTCCTTCCCACCACCCTCATGGGTCATTACAGTGAAAGCTGGCTTGGATGAAAGAAACTCACAGCATCTCCAAAGTCAGGCTTCCTAGGCTCCCAGCACAGTCACAACAGCCAAAAACTCTCCAGAAGGGGATTCCAAACACAAACCTAAGATTCGTGCTCTGAATTACTCTCTACAGGAGCCTCTCTTGACTAGAGGCTTATCTGTGCTAAGTGCCCAAACTCCAACCACACACATCTCTGGGGTCTGGTATAAGAAAGCAATTTCAATTAGAGAAATTCCTCAACACACCAGATGTTAGAGAGCCATCTGGTGAAAAAACAACTACTTACACTTGCAAGATTGCCTCTGAGCTCTGAACTTTTTCTTAACTGAAGTTCTCCAAATAATGTTCTATTAGTAGGACAGCTGATCTAAGTCAAACTGGTACTAACATAAACTCAGTCTTAAATAAAACTGTTCTTTGGCCCACAAAGGTGGCTGGAGGTCAGAATTCACTGCACCTTGTACCACTTGCCCTAATCACTCAATCAATTGAAAAGTCAATGGTGGACATCACACAAAGCCTTACTGCAAGGAAGACCTTCTTTCCAGGTATCAAACAGCTGTATTTTCATTACTCATGCCCCTACCAGAAAGACAAGAGATCAGATACACAAATACACCATGACAAGGTCAAGACAGAAGTGTAAAAGTTTGCTCAACTGCAAGAGCTGCAGGAAACAGAGAATATTTCCATTTCCAAATTTATTGAAAAACTACTTTGCACAAGTTTTAAAAGTCAGCTCAAGACTTACTAAAGCTGAAGGTGTTCCAGAGAGGAAAAAATGTCTGATTAATATCTCAGGATGCAGATTCTCCCTCCCACTCATGGCAGAACATGTCCAAAACCCAGCCAATCTGTTACAGGAAACCATGTCTTAAACAAAGAATCTCCTCACTCAACCCTGTATATTTTCTAGGGGTTTGTTTTTCAGGCACAGAATAAAGTTACCCAAGCTAGGACAACTCCAAAGGCCCTTTCTGAGAATTTCTACTCCTAGCCAGAGGGTCCATAAACAGTAAAATATTATCACTACACTTAAATTTTATTTTCTCCCCTGACATACCCCCCCTGGAATTTCCCTACTGTGACAGCCAATTTCAGTTTACATTTCTTCTACTCATCTCCCCACTATCTAGCTGTAAACTTCACTTTCTCCAAATCCCTTTGCTGCCTTCTAGATAGATCTATTTCCAGTACAAACATTTTCAACCACTGGGAGGCTGTGAAATCTATGCAAATGTGGATTATTTTTTTTTTAAATGGAAACTAAATGAGAAATATGAAATAAGCATCTTTTGCCTCGTGTTGGCCAGTTACTGTTTTAGATTTACTACTACCTGAAAAATGAATAAAAGTTTCCACTCTACTCTGAAGAAACAATGCATTCTGAAATCTTTGGGTTCTTATGTAGGAGGTATCATAGTAATTGCAAATTTAATGTAGTCCTACATTTTTTACCAGTCACTATTTAAGGAGAAAAATATCCATAGATAAAACAAAAATCCTCTTGCATAAAAGATGATGGCTTCACTGGACTTCCTATGATTGTTCCAATGCCATTTTTCCCCTCTAACAAATAATCAAAACTTCCCAAGATCCATTTCAGCTGGTGATGGCAGGAAATACTGGATGTTAAATTTAAATATAGCCTTAATATATTGCCTCATGCTGCTGCATTGTCTGAGAGCCAAGGTCTCAAAGAGTCAGGAGCCAGATAGTAAGTCAGCCCTTTGCCTAACAAGTCATAACAGCAGTGTCATTGCAAAGGGGACAAGGGATGGAGCTTGCCAGGTGTTCCTTTTTTTAATTATTAAGTCCTATTGGCAGCACACTGGCATATTGCCTTGGGGACAGAACTAAGCTTTTGGGAAAGGATTTGAACAACTCACTCCAAAATGAGACCTCACTGCCAAAATCTAATTGGAAATGTTAGCTGTACTGTCCACAGTCAGCCTGCACAGCTTTGCTTCACAAGTATCCAGATAATGAGCAATCTGCTCTTGATCCTGCATTCAAAGTCCTTAAAGTGATTAACAGATCTGCACATGGGCAGAGTCTGGGCTTTCTGCATGCAGCCTTTACCTACCTTCTGTTGGGTACACACTGCCATTCACTTCAGGGGGACTGCATCTTTAGATGCATTTAAGACTCCCTCAGAATTTCACATCTTAAAGGGAAAACAAAGAATATAAACACTGTCTCTAGCAACGAGCAAATATTTTCTCTCTTATTACTAGCCATCCAGCAACAAATATATATATATACCTAGGAAGCAAAAGCTTTTTAATTACTCGGTACATGTGAGGGTTCAGCAAATCCATAAAGCTGGCCGACTGTCCTCTTCTATCAACCCAGAGGAGGTGATGGATGTGACAGCACAGCAGTTCTTGGATTTTAAGCCATGCAGTGCAGTATCTCTAAAGAGCTAATGCATGATGGGGGAGGGGGATAGGAAAGGCTTCCAGAGCCAAGATATATTTAGAATCGATCCTTTCACCCAGCCAAGCTGAAAAAAAAGAGTCTTATCTCTTTAGTGATCTGGTACAAAACACTTTGAATGCTTCTGGAGAACACGCAGGTGAATTTCCTGGAAAAACTGAGCTGGTAGAGCTCTGGTTTCAGACTAAATCCTACCATACTACTTACACTCAAGCAACTTTCTATCTCAGGCATGGATTATTTTATTCCTCATAATCCATTAAATCCAATAAATGCTCCAAGGAAAAAACTATAATTATATCTGTACCCTCCACAGTGCTTTCACAAATAAATCATCTTGATTTGAAAGCTTGCAACAAATCAAGAACTGTGTTAGGCAACAACAAGAAAAAGAAGAAAAGGAGAATCACATGAGTGACATTCATTGTCTCTCAAGGGCTTGTCTGAAAAGAGATTTAATAATAATGCTCGTTCAGTGGGAGCCATTTGCAGGCAAACAAACTAATATTCATGAGGAAAAAAGGAGTACAGAACTGTTTTGCTTTGGCTTCAATTTAGAGAGAGTCAATAATATCAAATACCATTCACTCCTGGAATTGGGGCTGGTTATTCCACAACCTATAAGGTAAGGAAGACTTAAAAAAGACTTCACAGGCAGCAGCAGCACCAACCACAATAGAAGCAGGGAGGGTGTGGTGTGTGTTATGGTTTGTGGTGTGTTTTTTGAAATCAGAAAGCTGTTTATTTCTTGATGTGTTTGATTTCTGTTAGTTTTCTGACCCAACTTACTCTGTGATCAGTGAGCTTAGTGACTACTACACTACCTAGTAACCAGATGACCATAACCACGTCAAAGCCACACAACTAATTGCATCAAACGAGCAAATCAATAAATCCAAAAGCAAGACTGACAACACTACAACAAGCAGAATTAGGCATATCAAGTTCTGTTAGGCAAAATTACAGGATTTCTCTTATTTTCAGGATCCTTGAAGAATGTAAAGTCAAAAGCAACCTAAGTTCTAACATCTTTCCCTAGGAGGAGAAACAACAGGAAATCTGTAATACTTTTATGGGAGGTGGGCACCATCGTATAGTGCCTTTACACATACCATCTTTACAGCAATTACCTGTAATAGCACTTCTTTGCTCCCAGAAAACCCCAATTTAAGCACAACAGTGGTGGCAAAAACCAAAATCTTAGTGGCACAAGTCTTAACCTGTTCCTAGTAAATGGAGCCACTGGCACCCTATCCTGTGCAACACATCTCAACAGCAAGCCTATAAATAAGCAAGATTGAAGCCATGCTCACAGTTTAAATGAAGACTTCCAGTTGCAACACAAAGAGCAAATCTTCACATTTCAACAGCCAAAGCAAATTCCAGAAACCTCTTTGATGGAATCTGTATGTGCATTAGATAGTTTGGTGTTCTGGGAGGGCATTTTTTTTTTTTCAGTGAGAAATGGCATTCTGACTGCTTGGATAATGCACTAAGTGGAAGGGCTGTGTGCAGTGTCAACACAAACAGCTCAGAGCAGGGCTGGCTATCCTCCAGCTTCTGCCTCCTGAAGAGAGCCCAAAACACTGCTGCACCAGCCTGCCATCACCACCAAACAACCCTTCTGCAGGCAGGGACCCCAATACTCAGTTAGCTGAGCAAGTCCTCTTCTGCCTGATCTGGAGGAAACACTGAGGAAACCAAACAACGTAATTATAAATCCTTATACATTGCAATAATTTCTGTTCTTAAGAGTATGAAGTTCTTTTACCATCTCTTTTTCACATCTGGAAAAAAGTTCAGGTCTGAGGAAGGCTGAATTTATCTTCCCACTAGAAGTCAGACAATTAAAAAGCAGTTACATGCCAGTCAATTCTGGCAACCTTTCAGAAACCAAAGTCTCACCAATCTAACTGAAACAATCCTAGAATCAGAAAGTAAAAATGGACTAAAAAGCAGCTACTTAAACACTACATCCTATATGCTGTATTTTTTCAATAGCTTAAAGATTTTACTTCTCTCAAGGGAATACAAACCACTTTCAAAATGGGATATTTACTTATAATTAAGGAATAACCTTGGGTGACGAATCAACACCTCAAAATGTACTTAAATTCAGATGCCTTCAGAGTGAATTTGTTTTGGGTATATTGAAATTCAGAAGAAACTGCTTGGTGAGAAAAGCAGAAATGAAGCTGCTGACAGAAATACCTCAAATTCAACTTAAGTTTATTGGTGTGGGACACACACACACACAAAACTGCACCTGAAAGAAGCCATTCCAGGTTTCCAGAAAAGGCACAAGGCTGCTTTCACTCTTGACTTCCTACTTAGAAATTTCAGAGAAGAGATTTCACATTTATCCCAGCTCTGCCACAGATCATCAGAGTGAACTCATGGGACAGCCACACAGAAGCCCAGGTACATCTCAGCTCTGCTCATACCTCTTCTATGGTTTCATTTGCACAATTTGGATAAAGTGCTCAGTGTCATCTTTTTGTTTGGTTGGTTTTTTAGGAGCAGAAAGAACCCTGCAGAAAAACATGCAATGGCACAAAGACACAAAAATGGTAATACCCAGTTTTTTAAAAGTCATAGAC
This sequence comes from Calypte anna, assembly GCF_003957555.1. Classification (NCBI taxonomy): domain Eukaryota; kingdom Metazoa; phylum Chordata; class Aves; order Apodiformes; family Trochilidae; genus Calypte; species Calypte anna. The sequence goes on from NC_044251.1 coordinate 681,043, forward strand.
ACCATCTCACTTCTTAAAAAATGAGAGAAACTCTTGGCATTCTTGCCTAGAACAATAAGGGATTCCATTTCTGAAAATGCATTTTTGCTACTTAGTGCAGATGGGAAAATACCAAAGACACCAAATTTCCATAAAATCTTTCTACTTTTCACTTGCAATTAACAGTAAAGACATTAATTCACATTCAATTAAAACAAATCAGTAGCAGGAGATGTGTTTTCATTTTGGAACCCTCAGAAATCTACTAAAACATTCTGAAAATAAGACTGCATCGTGAGGGCATCAGTCAAAGATCTCAGAAAGGAAAATAGTTGCCTTAATTTAGACAAGGTAAGAAAAAAATAAAAACCCCAAGTAAACTGTCACCCTACTTATGTAAATTCCTAGTGTCTCAAGAGCTTAAAAGCCAGTATCACTTTCAGGTATAATTTACAACTTCTAAACTAAAAACATATGAAATTAAAATTATTTTTATCATTCTGATCAACAAAATGTTGTAACATTACTGGCATGGATTTCATTGTCATATTAGAATTATTGTTATTTGGAATTTCTTTAGTCACATTACAAGTGACCAGGATATCAGCACAAAGGCTGATACCCTGGGGAGACAGAAAATTAAGCAGAATAACCAGAGCCAGAAGTTACGTACCATTAGCAACATCATATAACATATCCACAGAATCAGATAAAGGCTTAAGGGCAAAACCTGAAAAGTCATCTTTAGTCACACTTAGGTGGACAATAAGGCTGTTTGAAAGGCTTGATTTCTACTGCACACACTTTGCTCTATATATTCAAAAATAGGTTTACTGGTTTTTGCTCCCTGAACCAGAGAACATCTGCATTAGAATTAATCTCCCAGCTGCTGTCGTTGTGTGTGACCCCTGCCCCTCAAAAAATAAATCTCACATTTTAATCACTTTCCTCTTACAGGACAAGGGACCACTCAACTAAGTCCTGATCAATTATTCACCTAATGTAAAGCACTCAGATGCCACTGAAATAGCTTCACTATACTTCTTCTGTGAAGCATTACTCACAGTCATTTAATTGCACTGACAAAGGGAATACATTTGGATAGAAGGTACAGCACTGGAGTTAGTCAGCAAATCACACTGAAGTACCAGAAGCAACAACAGTGCAGGCTTCCTAACTGCTCTGCCAACATACCTTAGGGAGACCCTGGAGGAACCCTCCTCTACAACACTGCCAGAGAGAGGAATAAAGTCCTTTTCCAGAAAGACTCTTATAAACAGACTAGGATGTGAATACTGCAGCAAGACATGAGACCTGCTCATTCACATGGTACCAAGGCTGATGTGGGACATTCAGGTTCAGCTGTCCTTGGGTTGAATTTGGAGTACCTGCAATGAAGCCCTGCTTCTCAATTCTGCCCACACTTCTAAAAAAGCCAAAGAACAAGGAGTATGTTAAGTCCTAGGAACAAGTGTCCAGACACCACGTGAAAGTTAGCTCTGGTAGCAGCTTCATGAAAAGAAAAAGGCTTAGTAACTGCATAAAATAAATATGTGTTTGCAATTCTTTAGAAAGCTAGAGATTTGGATCACAGGATGCCACAAGCTTACCTTGGTGGCCCAAAAAGTAGGAGAGGTGAACACCTTCAACAAACTAGAAGGGAAGAACTACTGACTGGACTGAACCAGAATTGTTGGGGGTTAGTTTTAGTTCTGCCCTTTACTCTCTCTTTGACCTGGGCCATGTCACTTTGCTGTTAATCTTCTGTGCCACTTTGTAGAACACAAACATGGTGACTTCTAGAAAGCACTTTTCTAACTGGCATGAACACCCTCAGAAAAATCTTTCAACACAGCACAAATAAGAAGCTTGCTTTGCTGAGCCAGTTAAAAGAGGAGTAAATGTGCTTTTGCTAGTTCTCTGTGGCATTACTTAACTGGCATTATTCCTACAGCAACGCTGGCATATCTGACATTGCAGACCAAGAGAAACAAACAGGACCAGCTTCATCACTTACTTACATTACTACTTCACTAAAACCAATAGAACTGCTTTTTCTGATCCTAAGCACTAGATGTCAAGCACCTTCCTTTGGCCAGAAATGAGAGTCAAATCACAAAGAGGTGGTAAAAGAAAGGAGAACTCAAAGAGCTGTGCTAAACACAGTGATGTTGACCTCAGTAGTCATTCCTAGTTCTTGTTCTTCTCTAGATCAGCATTTATTTAGATTATATCATCATTTAGATTATATCATCATTTAGATTATATCATCATTTATTTAGATTATTTAGAAGCCTTCATATTGGGAGAGGCCTACTACAAATTCTGGAACATCCACTCAGTGGAATACCAACATGTAGATGAAGAGGGAAAGGTTAGACAAGTGAGGAAAAGAAAAACAAGCCAGAAAGAAGTCTGTCTCATTATCAAATGCCAAAAAGAAATAAATACCTATCTCCTCAGACAGTGGAACAAAAGAGTTTCCCTGTTTTATATTCTTGTGTAGTTGTACAAATGACCTGCAAGTTGGTAGTGCCACCAGAATCCTTGCTACAACTTACTGCCAACTGATCTGGCACTCAGCAAGAGTTCCATGTTCTCTAAAAAAGAAATAAAATCAATTAAAAAGTAAATAAATTTTAAAAAAACAAACAAAAAAACCCATGTGTGCCAGTTGTTCTGTGTGCTTGTTTCCTGATAGCATTCCAAAGCAATAAACCAGGCAGCCCTCAGAATCACCAAGATTTACAGTAAAAATCTGCCTCAAACAAACACAGTATTTAAAATATACAGGGCACTTTTCCTACACTCTAAACCTATCAACATTAAGCATAAAGCTATGACCATGAAAAGGAGAGAAAAACTGGAAAAACTAATGGAACTGAAAACCACCTTTTTGGTCAAAAGAAGGAAAACAGACAATTGGTTTGGAGAGTGCTTTTTGGCAAGGAGATTCTCAAGAAACAGACACCTACTGCACTCTTCAAATAATCCCCTGAAATTCAGTTTCTGTACAAGACAAGGTTACTTCACAAAGCAATCAAAATCTTATGATCTTTACTAAGCCACAAAAAATGTTGAGAACTCTTCTGTAAATTGTTCTGGTACCTCTGGCAGCTTCCACAAAGCTGCAACAACTGATTTAGAAGGATTTTTTTTCCCAAATCCCTGTACCTATATAATTGAGTCATTTTTAATACTTGTATTAAGGATTCCACTTGACTTAATTTTACTGTTCAAAACGTAACATGACTTTCACAAAACCTACACCATGAAGTGCTGCAGACATCTGAGAGGAAGGCATATTCTGATTTTCTTCTATTGTAGTAGAAAATTGTTTTAAATAAGGGAACTCTACTCTCTCCCACTCTCCCATCTTTTTCCCCAACACCCAAACTAACTTCATCCTGCAGCTTCAGATGGATGGTGCAGCTTCCAGCTGATGCTTGAAGGCAAGATAAGGTGTATGAGAATCACTATTACTGAACATAGGCAGCACCAAGCAGTAGATCAATGCAGCTGATGGTCCCATGGGAGCTCTACAGTGCTGGGAAAGAAATGTGTCTGCAAGAACTTTCAAGTTCTTGCAAGGAAAAGCTGTTCCTTCTCCAGAGACACATTACTGCTTATTGGCTACAAGCTTGTAATTCTACCTGCACAAAGCTAACAACTCACCCTGTTCTAGATTATCCACAGGAACTGAGAAAACATCAGAAAAACACAGAAAATGCAAGCCATATATAAACCAGGCTGCAATAACACACCTGGTCTACTAATCTCTATAAATTTGTAATAAGCTATCCATATAAAACAGAGCTTTCCACAATGCTTGTTGCATGTAATGGAAAAGGAATTTCAGCAATGCACTGACAGATTACTCAGGAAAGACATGAATTGAGCAAAGCTGTTTAACCTACAAAAAAACATGAGTGAAGTCTGCATGCAGGTATAGGTAATATACACTGAAGAAAAAAAACCCAAACCAAACTGAATTAAAAATGACAAGCAGAAAAGAACAAGTGTCCTCCTCCCCCCCCAAAAAAAAACCCACCATCCACCATTGTCATAATCTATTATTTAGGATACTTGCTTTATAGATACACCCAGAAGAGAACATATTTTCAAATGTTTAAAATAGTACCAACTTATTACAAATTTCTCTTAAACCACACAGCACAGAATTAAGAACTCTGTATAGCCAAATTAGAGTAAACAGTTGTTTTAATATGCCCATACCTGGGGTTTCTAATAGGTCTTATTTCAACAGTTACAAAACAATGTTTTTGATTGCTTTAAATATCTGAAGTCCTTCCTTCCAGTACCAGCTCCTACATTTATTCAGTTTCCTAAATGCACTGCTTTCTGCATATTTAACTGGGCTAGAATTTTCCTACAGAGGATCACAGAACGTTAGGGGTTGGAAGGGACCTCAAGAGATCATCAAGTCCAACCCTGACATTTCCATTCCAGGTCTGATGGTATCTTTGGTCAGGACTGCCCTGTAAATTTCTCTGCCTCTCTCACCCAAACATATGATGCATTTGAATCTTTCCACAGTCATTCCCATTCATTCTTCCTTTATTATTGCTTCCTCCCAAATCAGGAAAATTATAGGAATATACCAGACCCCTCAACTTCTCCCTGGCAATCTGCAGGGTGGTACAATTCTATACTGCTGATTCCCCATGGCAAGAGAATACTCTTGGTGCTAGCATCCATATCTGTGTTTTTCTGGTGACTTTGTGCACTGGTACCTCTAAGATGTGCTGGCTCCCTGGTTGAACTGTTTCTCTTCTACAAGTAATGGTCTCTACTCTGAATGAAACAGGCAAATACCAGAGTTAACACCTTTTTATCTTAGAAACAACTTTCATTCTAAACCTCAAAAGTTTTCAGATAGCATTAAGCAATTAGTCCTAACAGCCTATTAGCAAAACACGAAAGTATTTTCGTAGGTAAGGAGGAAAGGCCCAACATTTGAAGGCAACTATTATTTATTCACAGATGAAGCCACTCATCCACTACCCAAGCCAATCAATCCTTCATTTTACAGCATTTATCAATATGCCCATATATATATATATTGTCATATGTAAAGGAAAGGGAAAATCTAGATATCAGGGTATTTTTATAGACACTAAATATTGCCTTATATTATCAACAGGAAAACTTTAACAGTGTGAGAATAATATCATAGAACCCAACTGGAAATCTCTCCTAGTTTCTATTTCAAACTCACTAACAGTTAATTCTTTCCTTCAGGACAAACAACATCAATTCACTGCTGCAATATTTGAGACCAAAAAACCACAGGAAGGTTCTGTAAGGCCTAGAAATGTACAGGATTATAATAGTTAATGCTAGCTCTGGTGAATCTATTTAAGATATTAAAATTCCCATCTGTCAGACCTCTTTTCTAGACATTACTGCCCTTAAAGCAGAAGAGAACATGTGCTTGATCCCAGCCACCCAGTTCCTAGTGCTTTGTATTCACTCAAACCATAAGTGTTCATAATGCCACACTTATGCAAACCACTGCAGCCAACATGCAGGTAAAGCATTTGCTCCTGCCATGCAGACACAGACAAGCAGAGAGAAAGGCTGAACAGCTGCATGCAGGCATCAGGAAAGGACAAGATGATCTTTAAATCTGCAGAAGTTTGCCTCCACACTCACAATGTTCTATGAAGGCATTTGACTTCAAGTCAATTTTAAGTCTGGGAAAATTAGTAACACTCCAGAATATCCAGGTGGCATACAATAGTGCTGTCAGTATTACAGTGTACCAAAGTACAGCTGCCATGCTCTAATGGGTCACCTGCATCCTGTGTAAAGCACCATAAACATTCTGGGTGTACAACAGAACCCAGCAGGATACTTCCTTTTACCTGAGTGAAGGTTTCTCTCAGTACCATCTCTGTGATGAGAGAAGATCCCCTCCAACAAGGATGGGTTAAATCTCCTCCAGGGGTTAAACTTCCCCTCAAGGAAAACAGCCTTGCATATCATCCAAATAGCAAAATATAGCAAATAAAATGAAAATGTGAGGGCATTGATGTTTTCAAATGAACACTGGTCCTTCCAAAAAGCAGAAGGAGAACACACATTTCCATGTGTATTCCATTCCATTCCATTTCCAAGTTCAACAAGACTTCCCAACATACAGAAGTCTGCCAAAATGCCAGTAACTAAGACACTGTATATATTCATATATATATATATATATATATATATATGAATTACTGGAGAAGCATGCTGTATTTACAGTTGCATTTTGCATTTCATTTTATTTGTTTCTACAAAGTAAAAACATGTACATGTCTCCTGTGGCCTGTAACACCACGTTGTAGATAAATAAACCCCTCTAGGATTGGATTAGAGGATACAGTGGTTCACAAGACAGGATAGTTAACACCATTCCCCACTTCTCTTTGCATCATTTCTTTGCAAAAGCCTAACCCCAGTACCCTGGCTGTTCACTGTGCAGCACTTACTGTTGCTGGACTTCAGGTCACGGTGAATTATGGGAACAATTGCTTCCTCGTGCAGGTAGTTCATTCCCCTGGCAATCTGGACTGCCCAGTTCACCAGGATGTCAGGAGGTATCCTTTTACCAGACAGCACCCTATTTAGAGATCCTCCACGGGCAAATTCCATGATCAGGCAAAGATTAGGTTCCTTCAAACACACACCCCTGAGGGCAATGATGTTGGGATGCTTTAACATGGCAAAGAGCTTGGCCTCTTGGCGGACATTCTCAATGGTCTGGCTGATGTCCTCGTCGGGGTCGTAGCGAGCTGCCTTGACAGCAACCTCATCTCCTACCCAGACAGCTCGGTACACTTTTCCAAAACCCCCTATGCCAATGATTTCTTCCAGAACAAGCTCTGAGAAGTCGATCTCCAACACTAGGGAAAGAGGAGAGAAAAAGCTGTGAATATGCAGCAACCACACAACCTGTACATTAGCTGAAGGCCCGAGCTGCCCAACCTTGCAGCAAGGACCCGTTTTCACTCCACAAAACAAATGAAAGCAGCAGTCTCTTCTGACAACTGCTGATGGCAAAATATGGTGGTCAAACAGATCTTGCAGTATCCCAAAACCTGTATAAGGGACTCACTGCGAAGGGTGATGGATTTAAGGTAACAGTGGTGAATGATATGTTTAGTAAGATAGCCTCCTCTCAATACACTTTAACTCTTGAAACACTGACACCCCATAAGGCTAAAACCTCATTTTCTGTCCTCAATGACAGCACAAGATTCCAAAAGAAAAAAAAAAAAACCCACACCCATGGGCTAATCTTCACTGCCTTCACTGCAGTGCTTAATGTGACATACTTAATGCAGCACAAATTATATTTGTTCCTGCAATAAGAGATGTTCAACTGCCACTAACAGTCTTTTAGTCCTTCCCAAATCATGCTTATTCCTCCATGTCTCTACAAGCTTTGCAGATCTGTTCCCCACAGGATATGTGCCAATCAATTCTAACACTACCAACAACAGTGTGACAAACAGATGGGTCAGACCACATAGTGAGCATGCAGAGCTAGCAATTAAAAAAAAAAGTATTTTTTAATAACTCATATGCATTTTTATTACAGAAACTGTATTAACAGATTGATTGTTTTCAATTCTCCTGCACTCACAACTCTACTCTACAGCCTGCCACAGTAACTGGTGCCTATTTGGTGTTAAGGAATAAAACTCCACAGATGCAAGTCTTGATTCAGCACATAAATTGCTGCTGGAGCAAAAGATCTGAGAAAACGTGTCCTGTACAACTGCATACTAAATATAGATTATGCTCACAGATGGCCAAAAGAACCCATCCAATACTGACTGATGTAGAATGGAAATCCCACATACTGACCAAAACATGCTGAATCTGCAGAATTCACCATAGTGGCAGAGATACCACTGATGCTGCTCTGTCTGGTTATTCTGGTGGTTACTTGTTACAACCAAGAAATCTTTTAAAGTTTTAAAGGAAAAATACAATAATGCCAGGATTTAAGTAGAAAGTCACTAAGTCTATTAATACTTTCCTGCATTTCAAATAGCAAATCTGACATGGTTCCCCTGCTTTGTACAGCAGAAAGGAAGCTCAGTCTCTAGTGGACTTACTTGATGTAGGAATTAACTGAGAGTACAGTTAATTGACTGTAGTTGGAATGGATTGGATTGGATAAATTACTGGATTTTGTAGTTACTGATTGTACACACAAACCTCTCCATTGCTTTCAGAAGAAATTACATTGTCATAGAAGTCAGAGGATGTCAGATTCCACTGAAGTAAACACCTTAGTGATTCCAATCAAGCATCTTTCCTAAGTACAAGTCTGCAGTGCAAGATGTAGTCACAAACTGGATGTAGTTAATATGAATTCTGCTGCCCACAACTGCGTGGGGGTTTTGGGGGGGGGTTGTTTTGTGATGGTGTTTTTTTGTTTGGTTTGGGTAGGGTTTTTTGTGGGATTTTTGTCTTTTATTTTTTGATTGAGCTGTCTTCCATCTACTCTTAAAAGCCTGGCTGACTTTTGTACAGCAGCCAAACCTAGGAGCTGCCTACATTATATCCTTCAGCTTCTTATGCAGTACAGAATAATACATCTGAATGCCTAACTAGTGCAGTAAGGATGACTGTGTTCCTTTTCCTGGTGTTCCATGAACAGTATATAATGGAAAACAAGACAGAAACTCAGCAGAAAAAATATCCCAAGAGAAGGAAAGGCCAGGACACAATAAGAATTCATCTGTCTGTCACTGTGAGTACATCTTTTGGGTAACACACTGAAGGATTACACTCCAACAACTGCAGCTTTGGTGCTCACATGCTCAGGAGCATTTGATTACTACAAAAGACAGTAAATTCAGACCAGAACGATGAGCTAGAGATTTGAGACTACCCTGACACTGTGTCACAAGTAAATCTCACTGGTAAACACCAACAGAAACCAGATGCTGAGTGCCATCACCTGCAGCTGTAAGAATTTCAGCACTGGCAGAGCACTCACTGCAATCTCCTCCTCCTGGGCACAGCCAGAAGACTGAAACCAAACCAGAGCAAACACACAAAGAACACCGGCAGTCCCGAGAGGTCCCGGCACACCAGATGCCGGTGGGAGTCACCACCGCGTCTGCCCTCGGGCATTTCGGGGACACCTCCAGACACCGCGTCCACCCGCCCCGCGGTGCTGAAGGGACAGCTCCGGACCGGACCCACCGAGACACCGCCCGGACCCGGGGGCACACCGGGGGCACACCGGGGGCACACCGGGGGCAGGGAGAGGCCGGGGGAACAGAAGCAAACAAACAAAAAACCCCAGCCCCCCCCGGAAAAACAAACAAAAAACTCCAACCCCCCAAAAAACAAAACAAAAACAAAAAGCAAAAAAAAATTAAAAGCACAAAAAGCAAACAAAAAACTAAAAACACAAAAAGCAAACAAAAAAACTAAAAACACAAAAAGCAAACAAAAAACTAAAAAACAAAAACGCAAAGAAAAAAACTGAAAACTCAAAAACAAAAAACCTAAAAACAAAAAAGCAAACAAAAAACCTAAAAACAAAAAAGCAAAACAAAAACTAAAAACAAAACGCAAACAAAAAAATGACAAAACTCACAAAAACAAAAAACAAAACAACAAAAAAACAAAACCAAAAAAAACTAAAAAAAAAACAAAAAACAAAACCCACAAAAAAAAAAAACGAAAGAAAAACCAAGCAAAAACAAAAAAAAGAACGAAAGAACAAAAAATGAACACAAAACCAAAGAAAGAGCAGGAAAGGAAAAAAGCACAACAAAAACCCATCAAACACAACAACAACCCAAACCAAAACAAACTATCCCCTGCTGGATGCACCCATGAACAAGCCTGGACAGGAAATGATGAGTTACACTTCCAGGTCAATTTAAGCCTAATTATTTTGCAATTAATTTTTTTTTTAACTCACAAGCACAACCTTGGCTTCATTTTGAGAATCTTCTAAAGCTGACAGAGCAGCTCATCTCGTAGGCAGCTTAATGAGAGAAAAACTTCACCTTTAGAAAAATTCTGTTGTTTTTTGGGGGGGTTGCTTGGTTTTTAGTTTTTTTTTAAGGTATTTTGCACTGCAATAGTTTCTCCATTTTCATAGACTTAGTATAATACAGCTACATTAGTGCAAAAATAGTTGGGTTTCTTCACCTTTCCCTATTTCTTCACTTTTCTTTACATATTTTCTGCACTTTTCTGTATTTCCACATTAACCCCTTTTCTAAACTCCAGTCCCTTTAGCAGACAGGCCGTACAGGACATAGGGCAGTAGGAATACCTAACATGTATTTTTTGCCTTGAAATTTAGGAATACAAATGCTACAATTCCTCTGGGGACCAACAAGGAATGACAGAGACAGTACAGCATGAGCCACAGTGCTGACCAACACAATGGCCACGTTGACAACAGCAAAGCACTGTTTAATCACTATTTATGACACCACTGCCCCTGTGCTCAGCTCTGGTGAGGCCACAGCTTGAGTCCTGTGTCCAGTTCTGGGCCCCTCAGCTCAGGAAGGAGATTGAGGTGCTGGAGCAGGTCCAAAGGAGGCAACCAGGCTGGTGAAGGGACTCGAGCACAGACCCTATGAGGAGAGGCTGAGGGAGCTGGGGGTGTTGAGGCTGGAGAAGAGGAGGCTCAGGGGAGACCTCATCACTCTCTACAACTCCCTGAAAGGAGGTTGGAGCCAGGGGGGGGTTGGGCTCTTTTCCCAGGCAACTCTCAGCAAGACAAGAGGGGGTCTCAAGTTGTGCCAGGGGAGGTTTAGGTTGGAGATGAGAAAGAATTTCTTTCTGGAGAGGGTGATCAGACATTGGAATGGGCTGCCCAGGGAAGTAGTGGATTCTCCGTGTCTGGAGATTTCCAAAGAGCCTGGATGTGGCACTGAGTGCCATGGGCTGGGAACCACGGGGGGAGTGGATCAAGGGTTGGACTTGATGAGCTCTGAGGTCCCTTCCAACCCAGCCCATTCTATGACTATGATATGGTTGAGCTATTTAATTCAGGCCAGAGTGTGCAAGACCCTAAAGCACAGATGAGGTCCCCTGAGTTGTTCCCCTGCTGACAGCCTCCGGAGGTGACTTCTATCATTCATGTCACCCCCACTGAGGTTAAAATCGAGGGCACTATGTGGATGGCCAAGAGACAGAATGCCAGTACTAACTGTACCTCCACAGCTCACAGTAGCTGCAAACCCCCTGGAACTCAGGCTCCAAAACCTCCATCAAACATGAAGGTAAATTTTAGGAAAGCAACTAAAAATAGGTTCTGTGCCCAGGTTCAAGTCTACACCCTGCATTACTCCTGCAAAACATTAATACTTCATAGTCCAACAAGCTAATGGTAGACTGTTCTTCCAGGCAGCTGTCCAACTATAAGAAGGTATCAGGCCTGATAGTTGATATCTCAGCAAAGAGATTATATATATAAAGCTTGAAAAGCCCAAAACAGCCACCAACTTTACCCCGTTTGAATTGGTCAGTATTTTTTATATATAAAAAAAGGAACACGTTTCCTTAGCATATTAAAAACTTACTGGAGAGCAATAAATTATACTCTGTCATGAAGACATGGTTGATGACTTGAGAGAACTGCAGTGGTGAGAGGACTAGGAGGAGAAGAGAAGGATAAAGGAGGAAAGTGGCAACTCCACAACTATTCCTCAACTACCAAACCCCAGGAAGTGTGACAGGAAGGGAAATCCACACCTACAAAGCCTGCACTTTAACAGCCAGAACAGGAGAGGACCTAAGGCTTCAAAAGAAGTTCTGCAGAAATGGTTCTCCTGACTATGCCCAAGGCAAAATCTAATAAACATTCCCAGTGTCTTCTGCACGTGGGGGAAAAATGTAATTTTTAATGCTGCTTAAGCATGAAAGAAAGCAACAGCACTGCACAACCTGGTCCCTTCACAGTCTCAAAGGCAATACTGAAAATTGCTGAGTTCCTACCTAAACGCTCTCAAGTAGAATGTAGAATAAGAAAAAAGCTATTAGTTGTATTCCTTGGAGATGTGTCCCTAAATAGGACAAAGCATCCTTTTACTTTCTAGAAAAGCCTACTTAGTCTGAAGATTTTTCTCTGCCCCTCCAAAATAAAAAAGCCTCATTCTTGCATGAATTGACAATAGTGATAGATAAACAGGCTCTAGAAACAGTCACTCCACACTGTTTCTCTATCCACAATTGCACATAGTGGCTAAAAAAAAAACAACAAAAACGTACAGATGAAAATGGCCCTATTCTCTGATGCCAACAAAAGGCTTCCAAACTACACTGAAGCCGACATAAACAAACCCATCTCTTCACGCCTCCAGCATCACAACTTAGTTAAGCAGCCCTCGGTTAGACCCAGATATCCCAAACACAGATAAGACTCATTCACAGCTATTTTAGAAGAGAATTTTTAAGAAGAAAAAGGACTAAGGAGGAATACGGTAACACAAGGCAAGTTATACATTTTTAAATCAGAAATAATAGGCGGTTTTTTTCTTTTTTTTCCGGTTAGGAGAAAACAAGAATCCTGAACAATTGGGAGCTCTGAATGGACACCGTAGGAAGCAAGGCTCCTTATCAAGCAACCTTCCCTGAAAGGTACCCTTAAAGGTAGAGCCACCAGAGCCCTCGGTGACACTGCCGAGTTACCAGGCTCCAGCAGCCCGGTGAGAATTTCCCAGCCACTGGAAACTCAGGACTTCCCACCGGGAAACTGCTCCTGCCGCCAATGAAACGCCAACACATCGCGCTGGGCTCGGCCTCCCCGGAGAGCAGCGCTTGCCTGGAAGACAGGAGGGCACTGGAGCAGCAGGAACGCAGCTGCGGGATGGGAAACGGAACCGGACGGAACCGGGGCGGCTCGGGCCCAGCCGAGCGGCCTGGCGCAGCCCCAGGGGTGAGGGGCCGGGCGGTCGCAGACCCCGCTCGCCCCTGTCCCCTCTCCCTGTCGCCGGCCAGGCCCCGCGGCTTCCCACGGCCCTCCCCCACCGGCCGGGGCCTCCCCTGGATCAACGGAAGGGCCGGACCGGGCCTCCCTCCGCGCCTGCGGCGGTCCCACCGCCCCTCCGGAACCTCAGGAGGACCGGGCCGGAACGGCCCCCCCCCTCCCCCGCCTCATTCCGGCACTCTCAGCTCCTGCCGGGCGTCCCTCAGGCGCCTCACGACACCTTCAGTGCCCCCGTCCCCGGTCCCACAGAAGGGCCGGTACCGGACCGAGCCCTCGGCTCCCTCCCCACCCCAGGTGGCGGAGAGATGCCGCGCCGAGCCCCCACCCCCCCGGCCCCGGTCCCCCTTACATTGTATAGCGGGGGGTGGCGGGTAACGGGCCCGCAGCTCCGTGCCGCCCCCTGCACGCCGCTGCTCACGTAGTTGCTGGGAAGATGCCGACCCGCTGGTCGATCTTGCCCGTCCACCAACCCTCGTCGCCGGACACGTGCGAGTCCCGGGACAGCACCTGCACCACGTCCCCCGGCCGCAGGCTCAGCTCGTCCTCGCCGCACGCCTCGTACTCGAAGACTGCGGTCCAGAGCGGCCCGCCGCCCGGCGGCTCCCCGCCACCCGCGCCTTCCTGGCTGAGCTCTGTGAGGGGCTCCATGGCGAGGTTGCTCCATAGGGGGAGGCACCCGCGGCAGCCGGGCGCTGCGGGGGGCGGCGGGGCCGGTACCGCCGCCTATTGTTCATGCGGCCCGGCGCCTGCCGGCAGCAGGTGCCGCCGCTGCCGCCGCTGCTGCTGCTGCTGCTGCTGCCGCCGCTGCCGCCGCCGGGGAACGGGAGGAGGGGGAGGGAGGAGGGGGAGGGCCCGGCGCGCTGCCGCCTCAGCCCAGCGCGGGAAGGGGCGAGGGCAGGCAGCGAGTGCCGCCGAGCCGCCGCCGCATCCCCCCCCTCCTCCTCGCCCGCCTCCGCCTGCCGCCGCGGCCGCGCATCCCGGAGCCACCTGACTCTCTGGCAGCTTCGGCGGCGGGAGGGGAGGGGAAGCTCCGCCTCTTCATCCTCATTGGCCGCCGGCGCCGTCCGTCAACATCGCCCTCACCTGATTGGGTGACCGCGCTCCCGCCCCTTTCCCGCCCCGCCCCGGGCCTCGGCCTCTCGCGCTGCCCGGTGTCTCGTTCCCCCCCTCCCCCCCTCCCCGCCTCAGCCTTGCGGCGCTCGTCACCACGCGCCCCAAACTCCGCTCCTCATTGGCTGCCCCAGGATGACGACACGGAGCGGGCGGGCAGGGCGGGGAGCGGCGGCAGCACCGTCAGGAGCAGCGGGCGGGAACCGGCAGTCCCGGGGGGATGAGCTCCCCGTACACGGCACCTCCTCATCGCCCCAGGCCCGGGCTTCTCGGGTGGGTGGTGTCCGTGTGTCGGCGGGGCGGTTCGTCCCGATTGACAGTGTTGTTCTGCGGGGCAGCAGCATGAGGCTCAGCGAGGCCAAGTGGTGCCGCAGGTTGGGTCGGGTTGTTCTGGGGAAGTGTGGCTGGAGGTGACCTGCGGGTGGCGTGTGGCCACCAGTGTGCCTGGGGGGCTAAGAAAGCCACTGGCGTCCTGGCTTGTGTGAGGAACGGTGTGGCCAGCAGAAGCAGGGGGTGGCTGTGCCCCGGTACTCAGCGCTGGTGAGGCCACACCGGGAGTGCTGTGTCCGGTTTGGGGCACTGGGATTGTAACAGAGAGACTGAGGTGATGGAGGGAGTGCAGAGGAGTGCTGGGGAAGGGCCTGGGGGATAAATCCAGTGAGGAAGGAGCTGGGGTTGTTCGGGTTGAAGAAGAGGAGGGGAGACCTCATGGCTCTTTGTAACAACCTGGAAGGATGTGGAGAGGTTGGTGCTGGTCTGGTCTCACAGGTAATGAGCTACAGAACCAATGGATTCAAGCTGCAAGGGGGCAGGTTTAGACTGGAGATCTGGAAAATACTTTTCACAGCAAGTGTGGTCATACACTGGTACATACGCTGCCCAGGGAGGTGGTGGAGTCACTGTCCCTGGATCTGAGGGATCCCTGCTGGGGGATAGGCTGAGGGGAGCACGTTTTACAGGAGGGGTGATGGTTGGACTCAATGATCCCCAGGTGTCTTTTCCAACCTGGAAGACTCTCTGATTCCATGACAGTCTCCCTGCCCCTCCTGGTGGCCTCCTGCACCCCAGAGCTCCACAGAGCTGTGGCAGTGCCCGCCTGGATGGAGCTGAGGGCTTGGGCCAGAGAGCCAGGCAGGGGCCAGGAAAGGCCCTGCCACTATCTGCAGGCTGCTCCCTCTGTCTCTGTACACCTTGCACAGGTGTGACATGGTGACAAGTTAACCCGGGTACATCCCTGCTGAGTGCCTGTACTGAAAACTAAACCACAGAATTTATTTCTCACTCAAAATTGGTGTGTGTGCATATATATATATATACATATATATACATATACAAACATCATCCTGAAAATACAAACGCCTTCTGCTGCTGCCAACATTTTTACAGCTTGGGAAGATCTTGTGAGCAGAACCTGTTCATATATAGTGATATAAAAGGGAGAGCCAGTTTCCTTTTCACTTCAGTTCCCTTTAAAATCCTCTCGCCGTTTCCAGGGGTAAAACTGGAAATGAAAAGTCTCTGTTTGTGATCATTGTAACGAAGCCCACTGAGGCTGAGAGAGATTCCCAGGCAGCCTGGTCACATTGGATGTCTTCCCACTTGCATCAAATATTTAGCTTAGTTTTTTCCTTAGTGTTTTGTAAATGGAGTTACACAATTCTTATTCTGCAAGATTTAAAAAACAAGTCAATTTCCTAATGAGGCTTTTGTACAGAATAACTGCTAATACTTCCTGAATTGTATGCAATGGGGCTTTGTCTGTCTATCCCTCTACTATCTTAGGAAGCACTTAACTACACTTAGGAAGCACCAGTGTTTTAGCTTTAAAAAGAATTCTGAAGATCTAATATTTTAATTTCTTTGCCTGTTTTCAGAGAAAAAAACCTTCCCCCAAATGCAGTTCAGTAACAAGTATTGCAGAGGATCCTGCAGGAAACTGACTTTTTTTTTCGGGTTCCTTTTTGGGGTTTTTTTTCCCTCCACAAAGTTCACAGCAGAGGGCAGAGCTGAGGATGCATCCTCTCAGTTATTCCTTTGTTACTCGAGGGTGTGTTTTTACAATCCCAGCAAGCTTACCCAATTACCCTGTTGCTGGAAGGGACTTTCCTGCCCCTTGTCACAGCCTGACCCGCTTCTCTCCTTGCAGCACCAGTGGCTGTGTGGCTTTAGAGTCACTCCAGCCTGTTTTTCTCACTGAAAGCCCAGCCACCAACTAAAAGTTCATTACCCACTGACTGTTTAGGTGGGTTTGACTTAGGTTAGGGCTGTACACACAGCTGTTAAAGCCAGCACAAGGTAGGAAAGCAGGACAGGAGAGGTGGAAGGGACAGCAGACTCAAGCCCTTTCAGCCACAGCCCGAAGTTAAGGTCACTTTGGCTTCATGGAGCCAAGGAGGAAAATAATTGTAGTTTTTGGAGTTCAAATAATAGATGATAGAGATGGAATCTGAAGGGCTGGTGTTTAATGTCCCTAATGGAAACAACCTCAGCTCCATGCAAGACTTTTGTGTCCAATTTTGTTTAGAGAAAAAAACAAGAAACATTTCTTTAAATTCACACCGTAGGGAATTATTATGCTTATTGTGATCATCGTGCTTTAGGAATTGTAACATGAAAAACTGAGTAAGACACAAGGAGGCAGAGGGCTCCTCTCGTTCAGCTGCTTAACACCGCTGTAAAGCACTGACAGATGTAAAGTATGAGTTCTGTTACCTACGGTGAGATCTGTAACAGGAGGAAAGGGTTTGTGTGAGGTTGGGCTTCCCTGCCCAGAAAGAACCTCGCCATCTAGTGGATGCCTTGAGACTGAAGTCCACAAACGTCCTCAGAGGCATCTTACCCTTTCTTTTTTTTCCTTTTTTTTCCTTTTTCTTTTTTTCTTGTTTTTCCCCTTTTTTTCTTTTTTCTTTTTCCTTTTTTCTTTTTTCCTTTCTTCTTTTTTCCTTTTCTTCTTTTTCTCTTTTTTTTTCTTTCTCTTTTCTTCCTTTTTTCTTTTCCTTTTCTTTTTCCTTTTTTCTTTTTTTTCCTTTTCTTCTTTTTCCTTTTCTTTTTTCCTCTTTTCTTTTTTTCTTTCTCTTTTCTTCTTTTTTTCTTCTTCTTTTCTTCTTCTTTTCTTCTTTCTTTTTTCTTTTTTATTTTTTTCTTATTTTTTTCTTTTTTTTTCTTTTTCTTTTTCTTTTTTCTTTTTTCCTTTTTTTCTTTTTTTTCTTTTTCTTTTTTCTTTTTTTTTCTTTTTTTTCTTTTTTTCTTTTCTTTTATTATTATTGTTATTATATTGTTGTTATTATTGCTGTTGTTATTATTGTTATTATTGCTGTTGTTATTATTATTGTTATTATTATTATTATTGTGGTGTGGTTTTTTTCCCCACTGATGCTGTGTTTGTTTCTACAGAGATGGTGTGCCCAGCTCAGGAAGCCCAGAGCAGCCACAACCTGGAGCTGGGAGAGTGTCCAGTGAGAAGTTCTGAGAAGCCATGACAGCAATTTCCCATTCTCATTTACTTCTCTTGGCATCTTTCACCAAAAGAAACTGCTTTCTGAATGAGGAGATTTGGCCAGACTGCTGAGGCTGTTCTTAGGATCAAGGTAAATAGAAGAGTCAGTGAACATAAATATACATTTCCATAGGTGGCATAAGAGAGGAGAACATTACAGACTCTGCATGAGTCTGTGTGAGATGGCATTTTAGGGTTTGCAAGGCACAGAAATATTTTTAACCTGTATGCCTTTCTGGTAAACATATAGCCCAAATATTACACTTTCTTATGGCTTTTCTAATAAGGCTGTATGTATTCCCATTGCTATTCAGCAGATCTGAATAATGGGAATTAGATTCTGGATGTAACAGACCCAGTTCTCAAGGTCTGTACCTACAGAGACACTCTGCACTTCCCAAAGTTTGAATGCAGGTTTTGTTGTCTGTTTATAAAGGTGTGTCTGTCCTGCAAAATGCAGACAATACTCTGAATGGAGTTCAAGCTGGGAATTCTAGACCCAGAATTCTAATAAATGCTTGGGGTTTTGCATCTACATAAAAAACAAACCAAAACAAAAAACAACCAAACCAACCACAGCCAACAAAACAAAACAAACCCAAAAAGTAACACCAAGAAAAACAACAACAAACCCCAAATTACTGGAGGACAAAAAGGCCAATCTACCCAGTCTATCCCCACCCCTTGTTTTAAGAAGCTATAGAAAGCACTCTGCTTACTCAGTTCCATCATTCATATACATTTATGATGATCATCTCAGCTTTTGCCCTGTCTTTGCTGGACACTTGTGCAGACCATACCAAGCTATTGCTCTCTCAATGGATGCTTTTGCTCTCTCTTGACTGAACTCAGCAGCTCTATAATCATGTTACCACTGTGACAGTCCAGAGCTATAGATCTACACTGGCTATCAAAATGGTGGCACTCCAGGCTCCTCATTTCTGTACTCTGTGAAGAGAAAAAAACCAGAATGCTAATAAAACTGAACTAAAATAAAATAGTGGAATGTCCAGAAAGAAGAAAAATTACAGTGGTAATTTATATTGCATCTGAAATTAACCCAGCACTAATGCTGTAATTTGGCTCTTCCACATTTCAGAGGATATATCTCAGCTATGTTCCATGGTTATATCTGCAGAGAGAACTATATCCACCACTCTGGTGATGTTTCTCATGCCACTAGACAGATCTCTTTGATCAAATTCTGATAATCTCAAACAATTCAAGCTTCACTGATGAATGGATTCTACTGTCATTAAAAACTGACTCTTTGCATGGCTGTGAAGTTGAACTGTGGTGCTTTTTCCCACTTTAGACCAGCACTGCTTTGTCAACATAGCTTTAGTGTGGATTTGTTCTTCATGCAGGGAAGGAAGGTAAGCCACTGGCAACAGAAGCTGCATGAACTCTGCTGTGCTAGCTAGGAGCCAGGCTGCAAATCTGGGTCTTTAGCATCTGAGTCAGTAAAAGAGAGAGCTCTGCTCTGCTTCATAAAATATATATGCTAATCTCCCAGATGGCTATGTCTTCTTTCTCCATAGAACAGATGACCTGGAAAATAAAAGAAGACTAAAAACATAGGAGAGTGGAAATTCTGGGCCAAAATCTGAGAGCTTCCAGTTTATTTTGCAGGCAAGCCCAGCTTTAAAATTTAGCTTTGTTTTGATAATGAAACATTGCAATGATTGCATTAATATTATTACAGGTCATGGTACAATCTGACATGTAACATGAAGCATTAACACATTTATGAGCATCCCTACAGGAAAAAGTAAAACAGAGGAAGACTTTCAAATGAGATTTCTGCCAAGCTTAAAAGATATACAGCTAAGAGAAATTATGTTTTACTTTGGCTTAGTAATCACTACCATTTGCACACTCTGTTCAAGTATTTGCATATCTCTGCCCAAGCCACATTCATAGCTCATGTTTAATTTATCATTGGCTGGGCTGCTGCTCCTGAAGCAGAGGAACATCAGAATCTCACTGCCACTCTGGCAACGCTGTGCAACACCTTTGAATGTGGGTGGAACAAAATTTAAACTCTGAATAAAGCACCTGAGATTAGTGCCATGCAAATGCTCCCACCAGACAGTAAAAACACTTCAGCAAATCTCTCAAAAACTTTCTGAAAACTTTATAGCTGCTGGTGGCCTTGATCTTCCTTTTTATATGCAAAATGAAGCAGCAGCACAGCACCTTGAGTGCTGCAGCCAGCATGTGTTGCAGAATGATCTGCATTGCCCCTGGCATCTCCTCTTACCCCCAAGGCCTTCTGTCCAAGGAATGACCAAGCCTCCCTTGTTTGTGAGGGCACTGAGGTTTTCTTTGGAAATAACAAAAAACAAAATGGAAAACAAGGTATTAGCTGGCCTGGGATTTTGTTTAGGTTTTAAGTTTGTCCAACAAAGCCTTTGGGCCAGTTTTCAGGTCACTGAATCCACCCTTGAATAACTTCAGAAATACACCACAGAAATGAAGAATCCTGCATCTGAACTCAAACCATAGGAGACAGATGGAAAATGTATTCCTGCCACATCCACTGGCTGTCAGCATTCATGTCCAAATTATAGCTTTGTGCCCAAATGGGTAGCCTTTTCATTTGGAGTAAAATAATCCTATTATTGATTGAGGCTGATGTATTTTTTCTCTATGTTGTATTTAGTAAGTTAACTTACTATTCAGAATGATAAACCTCAATCTAAAATAAGACCAACTAGGTCATTGCAGTAGTAATTGTTTTTTTCCATGCTGTCTTGAGGGAATAGGCAACATTTGCCTGCTGTCTCCTCTTATTAGAAATCACAGTTTAAATCCTTAGCAGAATTAGTTAGAGGAGCCTGTTTAAAAAATGTATTACTTTCTACTGGAAAGTTTTCTGTCTTGGTTTCCCCGTGTAGCATCTACTCAGTACCTGGTGACTAAGATCAGATATTATATTGTGCTCATTAGATACTTCATAAGGCAACTTATGAAGGGATTTCATTGTGCTTACAGGGAAATGGTCCTAACTCTGTTTTGATCTTTTAGTTTAAGTCTGGGCAGAGAGACACTTTGTGTTTTTATTGTGAGGCTGCCTCTCAGCACTGGCAGCATCAGAGCCAGGGCAGGGATTGCACCCATCTCAAGGAGTCTGCCTTTCCATTCCAGAGCTCACCTGCATTATCTATTGACCTTTTTTTTGTTGTTCTTTTCCCTAACTGGCAGTCTTATCTGGTGGGCTCTGGCCCTGCACACTGTCAGAGCACCATGCACTGTGCAGCTGAAGCTTCTGTAGAAGGAGGGAAGCACAATCCACGGAGTTGGCCTGAGCAGATCAGTCCCAGACTGCAAACTGCTGAGTGTCTTTGACTCTAATTGGTTCCTGAGTAGCTTTCAGAAGATAACATTAAGAGTAATTAACTTGTAAAGGATACATGGCTCCTTCTTTTTCGTGGGGTGGTGTTTTCTCTCCAAATTGTGCCCACAAAAGGGCACATGTGAGTAAGATTTGTTAATGTATGAATGATGGGCTTCCTGCACATATATCCAGCATAAATCTTCCTGCTTCACTGCTGTTAGAATCTGAAATTTCTGCATCACTGGGCAGTGGGGGCCCTCAGCTGCCATCCCAAAAGGTCACAGGCATGACTTTACATACAATGTTTATGGACAGACAAGTAATAACCAGACCTTTCTTGAGGTTGGCTTTGACCCTTGTCTTCAAGACAAGAAGTCACTTGGCTTTACTGGAAGAGGGGATTTTTAGAACAGTCACAACAAAAAGTTTTCCAGCTCTCAGATTTTTTAATATGTATTTTTCTGTAACTTGTGTCAAGCTAGCAGGGAATGAGCCAGAATGCTACAGAATGAGCTATATATATAATTCACTCACAGCTTTAATGCTCATTTGCTGTTCACCTCAAATTCATGCCAGCAGAGCCTTCCCACTACTCCATAGCAGTATCTCCTCTCACTTGACCCCACGGTGCTCCTAAGGGAGTCTGAGAGGACTGAAGCCTGGGACAAAAGCAGCCATCTCCCTGGGACTGCAAGCAGGTACCTGCTGGGGTTGTGAGGCACTGAACAGAACCCACCATTTCAGGAAAGCCTATCATGCTATTTGCCTGTGGTATTTTTAAATGCCAACATGAAGTGCGTTGCAGTGAGACCATTGAAATGGCTACAAAATGTTCATTTCCCCATTTTCACACGGTTATGCTTCCTGGTATGGCATAACTCCACTATCAGCAAAGAAACGTGCTTCCTTCCTATCGAACGTGAGCCTATGAACAGCTTTGCCTCCTTGACCCTAGTAGATGGCATTCGTCCTTAAATTGTCCATATTGTGGCAGAATTTCTTTACACGGATAAGAAAAGGAGAGGGTAACGAACTCCAGAGCTGTCTGGGGAGGAGGATCGCTGTCGAGGCAGGTCTCATGATGGGTGTGGGAGTGTCACCACGCCGAGGAGCTGCAGTGTCAGCCCCTCTCTTCTCCCGTGGCACAAGCCACAACACGACACCGACAGGAACCTTCCGACGCTTAATTTGAATCATAGAATCATAGAATCATAGAATGGGCTGGGCTGGAAGGGACCTCAGAGATCATCAAGTCCAACCCTTGATCCACTCCCGCTGCAAATGTGGTCACTCTCATCGAGCAGGGCGAACCACCCGGAACGCACTGGCAGCGATGCTCTCAGTACTCTCCATCAACACATCCCAAGGAGCAAATCCCCGGTTTCCGGAGGACAGAAATCCCTCCTCCCCGGGGCGGGTCTCCGGGAAGAGCCGGGGGGCAGCTGGATCGGGGTGGGGGTGATCCGGGGCAGCCGCGGAGCCGTCGGGGCGCAGGCAGCAAGGCTCGGAGCGGCAGCGCGGGCTGCGGAGCGAGGGCTCCGTTTTTCCATCCTGCGGTTAACAATGAAGGAATTCTGGCCCGGGTTATTTTTGGTCCTGCTGGAGCCACACGCTGTTTCCTCGGGGCTGAAAGCTCATTGTTTTCATTCACTTTGGGATGGAACAATTGTAGTCGGAGACGTTTGTTTTCCAGTTCCTCCATTATTACCTTTTCCTGTTCCCCTTGAGAAAATGGACCTTTTTGATACCCTGCCAGGTTGCAGTATGGAGCTGCCTGCCCATCTCGGGGTGAAATCATGGTAAAGGCAGGCGTTTTTACTGGAGAGGGGAAAAAAAGTGACAGAAAGAATGTGGAAGAAAACCTTTCTGTGGAGGAAAAAAAAAAAAAAAAGTGAAATTGTGTAATAGTGAAGGAATGAGGCAGTGTGAGTCATCTCACTCCTGAGCACTTCATCTGCTCGAGTTCTCACCCATCCAGCAGGGAGTTTGCCCACATCCCACAGCCAGCAGGCCCAGCCAGAGGCATGGGACTGAAAATAGAATTGTATCCACTCATCTTCTAGCATGTACAAGAAACCATCTCACAGGTGCCCTCACTAAAAGCAGAAACTCTGCATTTTATTGTGAATGATACCACTGAATCCAGCCACGTCTAGGTCTGCAAAGAGATTTGGAAGACATAGGTCCACGAGCTTTCCCAGACACTCAGCTGCTCCTTGGAATAAACCTCCTCATGGTCCATGCTTTACACTACCCTTACCATAGTTTTCTTCCAGCTTCTCAGAACGACTCTTTTTATCTTCTGAAACCAGTATTATTTTCAGCTCTTTCCTGTTTGCCCTCCAGTTTACCCTTTTTAATCTTACATGTGATTTGCCTGTGCCATTACAAAACCCAGGGTGCCACAAGAGTGAGAAAAAACAAACACATGTTTCTGGGATGTAACCTTCTTCCTTTTTCTTAAAAACTGCACTAGGGGAAGGCAGATTATTTAATTTTCACTTCATTTTAATTCAAATGTGACTGTACATACACATGTAGGACTCCTGTCTTTTTTCTCTGCCCTGCTACTGACCAGTTCAGAGAACGTGACAACTTACAGGCTTGCACCCAGAGAGAAGGATCAGCTCTCAGCACGCTCCTGCCTTTATTTTGGATAGAAAGTGTTAGAAAGAAAGATGGATCACAAGGACAGTGGTTGTTGCTATCTTATCAGTGGGAAGAAGAGGAGGTGTTCTTACACAGGATAAGCTTTCAGTAATGCAATCTCTCTTTTCCCTGTAGACCACACAAGGCCACACACACTGCATGTGCAGCCCACCCTGCTGAATGTCCTGGGAGGTCTCTGTCTGACTGAACTGGGTGGATTTTTCTGGAGACATCAATCCCACTCCTGCTGAACACTTTTAACCTAGAGCTGATATTCTTCCATCACTCCTTTTACCTCAGTCCCTCACAATCTCTCTGTTGTATCTATGAGAAAATCTGACAACTTGAGCACTTGTCTCAAAGTTTATGAGATGATGGGGTTGACTGAACCAGGAGGTGCACACAACAAGTGAGGAACTCTTACCAGGTCTGTCCATCAGTTAGAAGTCTTTCTTTGAGAAAGTATGTGCTGTTTAGATTGGTTGTAAGGAGTAAGGCAGAAGGGAGGCTTCTGAAAAGTTGTATTATTTTAAAATCTGTTTATTACAAATTAAATTATTTTTATTATTATAAATTAAATTATGTTTATTATAAATATAAATTATTATTATAAAAACTGTTTATTTGCAAAGCCCAGACCCTACAGACTTTCTGCGTTAAAAAAAAAAATAAATCAAGTTGAGTGCAGGTTTCCCCAGTGTCAGTAGAAGTAATAGTTGTGAACAAAGATGTTTTTCAAGATGAAGCTTGTGAAATGATGCCTGAAGCTTTGACTTATATATATTTCTTTTTCATTTAAAATGTTTTGTTTTCCATCACATGCCATTTAAAGATTTACAAGAAATCATGTAGTTGCATTACTACCAACATAACTGTGAAGCAGCAGTGTGTACCAGAAATTCATAATTCAGTCCAGTAGTGAAAATACTTTGGCCACCTGTGCTTAATTCTGTTGTTACGACAGCAAGGCTGTTTTTCATATGATTTGTGTAACACTCAGGATTGAATTAAATCTTGGAAGTACATTTTCTACTGCAAAAGAGCTTTTTGTGGTTAAAATACTGCTTGCAACAAATCCTCCTCTTTTTGTGTCATGTCACATGCTGAAACAATGGCAAAAAGATAAATCACTCTGAATCTAACTTTAACTGCTACCAACTGCAGATTTTGTTAAAGGTTCCCTAATTCCCATGATGTTTAGAACACTGTATATAACACCCATAGGCATATAGCCTACAGATTCCTAGTGCAACGTCAGTGGCATTTCTGGGTACTACAGGCAGCATGAAGCAGAGTATAAATCTCTCCAAAAGGGTTGCTTACTCCACCCTTCCTTTGTTTCAAAGTTGTTTCTGATTTTTTGCCTTTGGGGTTATTTTTTCATGTTAGGTCATTTCCATTGTTTATCTCCAGAGCAGTATTTACAGGCCATTTTGCAGCCATTTCTGGATTGGCCTATGGAAAGGTAAAGGTCCTGAGTTTCTCCAGCAGGTGTGATCAGAAATACATGGCTGTCACCAGCACCACACACCTGGAGTGAGCACCTTTGCTCTCTAACAGTTTTCTACTTTTGACTTCTCATTGCTTAATCCATCAAAGGTTTACCAAGGGGCAGAAGATGTCTTTGCATGCTGCAGACTGATAAAGAATGCACCAGTGAAGTAAACATACTAATGCTACTGCCACAGACAGTGCTGGAGCCCAGAGCCCAGCAGCTGCACAAGGTATCCATGGAAGTGGCCTTGGGAAAAATACATTTCTGTGAATGCCTGAAGATCCCTGAGAATCTGCCCTGAGGGAAGAGGCATGAAGCTGCTCCATGGTGGGCATAATCTCTCACTCCTAAGAAAAGGATCAGGAAGGAACTCTGCAAAGGGCTGCTGATGGATCCACCCCCTCAGATCATCTCCTGTGGGTTTCTTCTATCAAGGGGACAGACCAATAAGCACAGCTGATAGAAAAACATGTTCAGCATCTGTTCTTGATATGAAGTGGGGAACAATTTCATGCAATAAATACATACAGAGGAAGAATTAACAGCCTTAGTTTCATCCCACTGTCTTGTTTCTGAACTAAGAGAAAGCTCACCTGTCTTGGATTGACTCTGCAGAAGCTGTGACAGCTTGTACAGATGCTCTTTATGTGAAACATCACTCTGTCAGTAAATTGAGACCTAGGAGGTCTGGATGCTGTCTTTGTCACTGGTTTAGATTGAGAACCAGAGTAAGTCACTCAATTTGCAACAGTTTTAAGACCTGTACAAAGGAATTACAGACACCTCCTCTGCGAGTTGCTCTCATCCACAGGTTAAAAAAACAACCTAAATTCTAACACATGCATTAGTACCAATGACACTTAGCAGATACCGTGGAGTTGCAAAACATGAATCTGTTTTTAAGTCCACTTTCCTTGGCTGCATATAGTGCCCTACTCAATACTGTGCCCTCATGCTGCTGCTGTTTATGGTCTTACCTGTACTGATGAGGGCAAAGGATTCTGACCACAGACCTCATGGACACAGAGATAAGTGCAGGAACTAAACATGTACAAAAATGATACACAGACAGACTGAAGACTCTCAACAAATGCAGATGCAAAAATATTTGCATGAAAAATTATGTATTTCAGAACCCGTGGTGTATCTGTATCTGTACATGAACACATACATCTCTGTACATGCATATGGGTGCTCTGTGTTGCCAAGGATTGCTTCATGGGTTATAACCCAAGAGCTAGCTGAAAGTGGGAACTGCAAGTTTGAGCTGAATGTGTGTGTTGTGTCTCTGTATGGCTATGGCTTATGGATATGGATCTCTTTTACAGTAACAACTTCCTCCTAAACAGCTTAAACATCAAATGCTGGTTTGTGGAAAATGTGGAAATGCTGTTAGGTTCCAGCCAGGTGCCCACTGAATGGCTGCAACAAATCTATTCAGCCAGCAGGGGAGGAAGAAGATCTTCCTAGCTGCTGGTTTTTTCCCTGATGAGTAATTATGCCACTCCAGCTGGCTGCCAGAGACCCTTTCTTTTTAAAACCATATGTCCTCTCTAATAGAGCTCTCATCACACCTCCTTCAGGCTTCCCCATTCTGCTGTGCTTGTACCTGATTTCATTTGGTTCTTGCACTGGTATGGCTGTAGATGATGGCTTCCTTTAGCTAGAGCTTAAAGAAAACATGGCCTAGGGAATAAAGAAAAACTGTCTGGGACAGCCTGGGTCTGTGCCTCTGGGATTCCTGGAGTGTTACTCACTGGGGAGCTCAGACAAGTTTGCTGGGGTTTTTTGGGGTTTTTTAATACCTCTTTAAAGGATTGCTGGAATCCAAGTTACTTTCTATCTGCCATAAAGTGGCAGTGTTTCAGGCACTCCCCCCACATTAATAATCTTCACATTCTTGAAATCTGTCAACTGTATCTTCCAGCACTGCCAATCCAAGCAAATAATACAAAAATAGTCACAACACCCTCAGGTGTGGATTTCATCAGATCTTCTGCACTAAGCAGGTCTGACCTGCTCAATATTTACCTGGGGAGAAACTCTGGAGAGCAGAAGAAGAATACAGGAAGGGACGATCTTGTGAGGCAGCTTGAGATTTCTTTGCCAGTATAAATCATACAAGATCTCTGGGAATTTAAAACTTTGCTTGTTAAAAAAAAAACAACCCTAGCACTGCTTCTGCTGAAAATGACTACATTGGTGCTGAAGCAGCTTGTGCCTCGAGATGCTACCTTCCAAGAGGGATTTAAAAGTGAGATTCTGCAGTCCTTTTCTCAAATCAGGTGTTAACCATGGCCACATTCCATCTCAAGGCAATGAATTACATTACT
The DNA here is from genome assembly GCF_003957555.1 of Calypte anna. Classification (NCBI taxonomy): domain Eukaryota; kingdom Metazoa; phylum Chordata; class Aves; order Apodiformes; family Trochilidae; genus Calypte; species Calypte anna. Next base: position 708,427 of record NC_044251.1, read on the forward strand.
GCTTTCCAATAATGTTGAATGTCAGAATTAATTCTTCACACCTCCTACTGAAGCACACAGTCACTGCATATTCACTTCAGCAAGCTGTATTCAGCAGGCAGCCCTTTTACATCCCACAGCTAGCAAAGGAGCTGAAGTCAGACAGAAATGTAAAGTTCAGTCTCCTGTTAATTGAGAATGAAGCTGAAATCCAAGAAAGATCCAGGGAACTGCCAATGGCACCAAGGCCTCTGAGCCTAATCTGCCCATGTGCACCTTTAACTTTCATGAAATCCAGTTGCATGAAATGGTGGACTCAGTCCCCTATAACTTTATTGCCCTGCAATGCCATTGTATTGCACAGGTCTTCACAGTTCCCTGTTAGTAAAGCCAGCCTTCTAAAGCCTGTTCCTAAATTCTGTTCACCTTCCCTTCCTAATTTTGGCCTCTTTTCATTGGTAGGCATTAATATTTTTAATAATTCTGCCTCTGACAATGTATTTTAAACTTGAAACCCCAGGCTAGCAGGGACTGACCAATTCAAAAGGCTTAACTTCCTCAGAAAAATGGCTAAAAGAGAGTGAGAAGTCTGCAAATTGAGAAAAATGGCACTAATTTGCATGCTGTGGAGCTCTGTAATTCAGCCACAAAGGTTAACCTTGTGAACAAGATCTGAAATAGTAATTCATCCCCAGTATCATCCTGAATCATTGTTTGGTAGACATTTCTTACAGTGGAGACACCACTATGCTGTGCTTTGGAATGTGGTATAAATGCTGCTAAAAATACTGTCAGCTGGGTGTTGGATGTTCTAATTTTAGACTTGTTTATTATGCTTCATCTCATGGGTTTTTAGGCAATTCTTGTACAATCCTTCTTATTCAGAGAGGACCTTATGGTCACTGGGACTCTGATGAGACTTCCCTGTATGATTTCTGTATGGACACATTCACAAGAAGGTCCTGTAACACCAAAGTGGATGATGCTGTTGCAATTCTCTTGCAAGGCACCCTAACAGAACCACCTGTAGGAGGAAAGTTCATCTGAAAACTGCACTGTCTCCAGCAAATGATTTTTTCATTGATTTTTCAGCCATACTGAGCAGAGGTTGGATAGTGAGGACTGAGGCCATGTAGCTGCTAAAAATGCACAGCAGAAGCTTGTATAGAGCCGCTCTGGAGAAAGAAAAGGAGAAGGGTCAAAGAGGCTGTTGTTAGTGGCAAGTTACAGAAGGTTGCTATCAACAAGCTGGTAGGAATTCTTTTTTCTTAGCTACGGGACTTCTTTGTCTCTGGGATCTATTTTAAATGGTTTTCCCCCTTTCAGCACTCCCTGATATAGAAACTGATGTAAGTGCTCTTCTTTGGAGACAATCTCTTTTGGTTCTTATTTTGTCTCCAGAACCACAGGGCTCAGAGAGTGAAAAAAAAATAAAAAGCTACATGCTTAAAAGGTGCAGCAGCCAAACTGCAAGGGCAGGATAATGGGGGTGAGCTCAGGGTTCAGCTGTTTGTAGATCAGTAATTAGCATCCTCCAATCACAAACTGATTTATCCCCAGGCAACAGTGTGAAGTACTCCTGAGAGAGATATTAGTCATAGGGCTGGTTAAAAAGAAGGGGAAAAAAAAAAAAAAAAACCCAAATCCAAACCACCCTTTTTGGGTGTGGAAGGACTAATTGACCCCAGTGAAGGAGAGGAAGTGGTTTATCCCACTCCACGAGGGTGTATCCTGGAAGGACAGGTGGATCTGGAAGTTCATTTGGGCCATGGCTGCATAAAGAGAGATTGTAGCTTTGCACATCCCTGGGCTGGCATCACAGGCTGTGAGGAGTGACCTGGAGCACAGCGAGAGGGAGTCTCCTGCCAAGTAACCTTTCTGCTAGGAGATCCCTGCCGCTCTGTCCAGAACACTGGAGAGCTGGTTATTTTTCTCCGTGTCTCTAAAGGGCATTTCCAGTTGGGAGAATGAATAATAGACAGGTCTGAACTTCATATGGTAATTGCAAAGCAATATTCTGGCGTGTCCAGGTGGAATATGCTCTGACTTCTCTGCTAGAATGGAAGTGTTGTTTGTGAAGGATCTGGGCTCATCTTTAGAGTTTGTTTAAAAACTTTGCAGATAATAAGGTAGCTGCTAGCAGATGCCAGTGTGTTCAGTAGAGTCCGAATTGTCAAAAAAACATCCTGCTGTACCCTTAAACATAAATCTAGAACAACTTCCTGGAGGTTTTATAAGAAAATCATCTATCTTGCAGTGAAACCAGGCTAACAAGTACTGTAGAGTGACTTTCTGCTTTCTATCACCCTTACAAAACAGGCCTGCTTAAATTCTCATATGAGACAGTGAGAGAATAAATAATTAATCACAATTTATGGCAGTGTTTTGAGTTTGGAAACCCTTCTTTTAAGCAGGTTGCAGGTACAGGGAAATGGTATGGAAAAAAGTCAGGAATTAAAATGATGCAAAGACACTTAGTGCCCAAGTAGTAAGGATGGTATTTCAACCCACTGCTTTTTCAGGAAATCAAAAAGTTGGGTGCACTTCTCTCTCAGTTGCAAAGAACTTAAGTCTCTTTTTTTATGGAGCCAAAGCTGCTGCTTTGTTTGCTGTCTACAGTAATTAGTATGTGTTAGGATCCAAAAATCAAAGTTGTAAGGCTGTTGGCTAGCTAGATCATAAGACAAGGAATCACAGGAAGAGGTAGACCAAAGTTGTTAGTGAGTTTGTTAATCTTAATCTGAAAACAAAACTCTGTTATCTAGGCATGGAGAGAGGTCACAATCCTAATTTTGAAATGAATAAATCTGTGTTTCCCTTATTTTTGCTGATTGTCTTTATTAGCTACTTACATGTTGGTATTGCATGGGATGATTACTGTCTGAGAAATCACAAGGAAGTGCCCATCAGAAGCTCATTTTCTGAACATAATAAATCCCATCCAGTTTGGGCAAAATATTATTTTTAACTTTGCTTCACCTTTTGTTTTAAGAACCGAAGTTATTTGCTTAGTGGAACTTAGGAGCACTCTTTAATGAATTATAAAATTACAATTTTGTGTATGCCCCAAAAAGATGCTGTGGGGGAAGGGTAGAACTTCATTCCCCTGAATGAGAGCACAAGAGACTGAGTGGTGCAAAACGTGCTGCAATATTTTTCTTGGAAATGGCAACACGTTGAAGCAGATTTGTGGCAAGTTTCAGTGTGTTCATAAGGCTGGTCAAGAAGTTGTGATTAGCTTTATCCATCAGAGTGTTTGGTATAACCTACATTTTACTGGGACCACATCTAGTGTTGCCCTAGTTTTACAAATGTCCTTTCAATCCACTGGAGTGTGACATAAAGAAAAAATGGTGTGTATGATTACATGATCAATCTTCCTTGAATTATCTTGATATATTTAATATCAATATCTTCAAAATCAATATCTTTAATATCAATGTCTTTAATATGATGGCATGCCTAAGAGACCTAACAATATTAATTTGCTATGGAAGTTTCCCTGTAGTTTTATGGAGAACGTTTGACCGTGTATAGATACACAAGAAAGTGAGGAAAAATGGAATTCAAGGAGTGTCTGGCCAAAATAAGAGTTAAAGTTTTGAGCTGGTCTCCTGTGCAGTGCTGGCTTCTGTGGTAAATTCCTTCTCTGCCTTAGTCTTGGCATGCTAAATTACAAGATAGATGCTGGATCTCTGATCATTTGACTTACTGCCCTCTCAAATATATTACCTAATTAAGTTGTTAATTCTTCACCAATGTTGTGCTGTTTTTCCCAGAGCACACTCTGCCTGTACAGAGAGTGATCCCCACCTGAAAAAGAGTAATGTTGAGGCAGAATGCAGAAAATAAGCCAGTTATGTATCAAATTGCAGAGATTTGATGCATAGATGGAGCCCACTGCTATTGCTTTCCCTATCTGGTTGGTTTGTTTCCCCTGAATGTTGAGGATTTTTCTTAGGTGTCTGTGGGCTTGTTATCAGTTTTACCTTTGGCCATGGATGGATTCCAATAATATGACTTCTCCATCTCGTGTCCTACTGTTTTCAGCTTGTCTGCATGGAGATAGTTAAGCAATGAGATTTAATTGTCCTCTCAAGCACGTGGTATTCTCCTGCTTATTCTGCTGGACACAGATGAGATAATCCCACAGTGAAGTGCTCTTGAACAGGGCTATCTGTGCCAAACTAGGTTATGCTGTTTTGAATCAGGGTTGAGTCTGTAATATTTGTGCTTTGTTGCCTGTTTTTATTGCTTTAAGCCCTGCTCAAGCCTCTCTCATTCTCTGTCTGGTCGAATGACTTTTAGGAGCAGGGCTGGCTGGGAAGCAGCCATGAGATTCCCCAGCATCCAACCTCTTCTACAGGGCACTGTTTAACATGAATCAAACTATGAGGCTGAGGCAAAGCTGTCCAGATTTAACCAGTGGCTCCTAAACTGAAGCATATGAAGGTTTTTAAAGCATTTACCACTGCCTTCAGACATCTTGTTAATGAATGTCATTCCTTTTGCCTTGTTTTTGTGGAGGTGAACAGCTTTTACATAACATTCATAAAACAGCTGCTGGGAAAACTAATACTTCATAATCCTGGTCATTACAGTATCATAGGATAAAACATCCTAAAAATGCTGTCTTTAACAGCTGTATTTGTAATTTTAATTTTTATTTTGGCAAGTGATGTAGTTGAAACAGACTTCATAGTTTTGTTCTTTCTGAGCTTGTCATGATTGGCTTGATCCCAAAAGGATGAAGGGAATTCCCTTTCTCCATCCATGATAATCCTCTGTAGGTTGTCTGATTCTGTTTTCCTCTTTTCTGCCTCCCCTTCTCCCTTCTTTTTTCCATTCGTATCTGTTTGACAGAGTGAAAAACTGCTCCTTTGCAAAATACTGCTAGCAGTCTTGTATTTAAAAAATGTACTATTTGAAATTATATAGTTAATTTTTAATTTTGTTTGTTTGTTTATACTGGGGAACGACAGCCATCATAGTCAGGGTTTTGTGTCCTTTTCTCCCTGCTTCCCCACCGGGGAAACAAACAAAACCAAACAAAAAAACCCAGATCATCTACATCTGCTTTGAATCGCTCACTTCTGTCTTCTGGTTTTCCCAGAATAGCCAAGTGCTGCCATTGGTTCCCTGTCAGGGAGAAAAACACTGTGGAGACTGTGGCATTAACACAGCTCCTTGAAAACAGCAGCCCCAATGCGTGCTCATCGTGAGTCATGGCAGAGGCCTTGGATTCCTTCAGTCCTCCAGTTCCTCTGCAGCAGAGACCCAGAAGGTACTGGCCCCGAAGGTACTGGCCCCCATCCGTACCTCTGGAACAGGACAGTCACTGGTCGGAAACAGAACCCCCTGGCTTTTGCCCCCGCAGTGACAGGATTTGTAGCATCTCCTCAGAGCTGCCTCTTTCTCAAGGTACGACTGGAAAAGGCAGGGATTTTTAAAAGGATACTCAGCAGTTACTCATTTATAGGGTTTAGGGGAGAGTCCCCTTTCTCTGTGACAGCACTCTGAAAACTCCTCCCTAATCTTGCCTCTTTTTGATGTGCAAGTTTTTTTTTTTCTTTTCTGTTGTTTCATCGTGGTTATCCGGGGAAAAGCTTGAAAAGCTGGACTGGGAGAATCTGGAAGGGACCCATCAGGGCCATCGAATCCACCTCCTGTCCCTCGGTCAGCACCGGTGCCCCGTGAAAACCCACAGATGTGTTGGAAAATGGGTCTTGGAACCTGCGAGGGACTCGTGGGGCACCTGTGGGTGGCTGGGTTGTGTTCTGCCTGGGAGGCAGTGCTGTTGCCATGGGAAGCAAAGGAAAAACCCCCTCTGTGGTGGGACCCTCAGTAGGGATCGGTACAACCATTTTGTGACAGCAAACAGTGAGGGCCCCGAATCGCTGAGAGCTCCCAGAACTGCTGAGTGCAAACCCACTAAGGTTGTTTTCTTCATTTTAAATAATCACAAGTCCGCCATGGGATGGTATCCCCCTGCCCTGCGCCAAGGTCAGACCTGACAGAGAGGAAGGAAAAGCCCTTTCCAAGGGCTGAGTCCCCTCCATTTCCCAGGGCGCTCCTGGCACGGCACCGATCCCCTCACAGCTCTGGGGACCGGGCAGCGTTACTGGGTGTCACACGGGGGTTTTTATTAGTCGTTATGAGTTAAAAAAAGCGAAGATTTTTATACAACTTGAAAACCTAAACCATGCACAGGGTTTATTTCCGAGCTAGTACACAGCACCCGGGCGGATGCCGACGGATCCCGCCTCGGAGGTGGAGTTGGGGCCCGCATGGCGACCGGGACCGAGCCGCGGCACCCGCCGCCTTCCTCCGAGCCGCCAGGGGGCGCTGCCAGGAGCTGTGGAGGCCGCGCGCAGGCGCACTGCAAGGCCCTCCGCCCCCTCTCCTACTCTTCCTCCTTCCCCCCTCCCCTCCCGCCGCGTTGTCCCTCCCCGGCGACAGAGCGCGGGGCGGGCGTCCCCCTGCCGCAAAGGCTGCCGGTCCATCGGCGGCGCGGGGGCGGGCGGCCGGCCCGGGGCCCGGACATAAGATGGCGACGGCGTTGCTGGGGAGGCGGCGGCGGCGGTTGCGGCCGTGCGGGCTGTCGCGGAGGGCGGGAGGAGAGCGGCTGTGCCCCGGCTCGCAGGGCGGATAGAGCGGGGCCGGCTCGGCGGAGCGGGGGCCGCCATGGGCTCCCAGGTGCTGCAGATCCTGCGCCAGGGCGTGTGGGCGGCGCTGAGCGGCGGTTGGTACCAGGACCCGCACCAGGGCCCTGGGGTCAACGCGCTGCACCTCTACCTGTGGCTCTTCTTGCTCGGCTTCCCCTTCACCCTCTACATGGTGAGCGCCGAATTCCGAGGGACGCCCGGGGGAACCGTGCCGGGCTGGGCCTCGGGGAGGGCGGGCGGGCGGGCCTTGTGGGGGAGGGAGGCCGCCCGGCTCAGCGGCGGCGGAGAGGCCCGGGGTGGGGGGGCGGTGAGGGGAAGGGGGGGTTGAGGAGCGGGAAGGGCCCCGGGGCCGTCACACGCGCGCCCCCTGCCCGCCGAACCGCTGCTGGGCTGCCCCCCGGAGGGGGAAGGGGGAGCCCCCGGGGCCCTCCCCTGTTGGCCCCCGGCAGCCGCGGTCGGGGCGGCCCGGAATGCGCCCGGGGCTGCGGCGTTTGGGAAGCGGGGATCTGTTACCGGGAAGGTGTGTGTGGGGGGGGTGGGTGGGTGGGTAGGCGCTAGCGGGGCTGCAGTCGCTGGTAGTTCGCCTCCGTGTTTGTTTGGTGCTTTTTTTTATTTGTTTTTTTTTGTTTACTTTTCCTTTAAGACTGGGTATAACTCCACTACAGCTTCCACTGCGGGTCTGCTGGGTGTAGAGGGGAAAGGACAGTTTCTGTAGAAGCTGCCAGATCCAGGCAGTGTTTCTGGCTGGCAGCTCTGTCGCTTTCTCTTCTGACTCTGGAGACTGAGGGAGAGATGTGCTTCAGGGGCCGTCACCTAGAAGTTTATTTGACGATAGTGTAGTGTGCTGGGTGCCAGCGTATCGAGACTGTTATTGACACGAAGTTAGTTTGGTTCTCTTACGTGTATTCAGACTCTGGTGTGCTTGGTTTTGGAGAATTTCTGTTGAATGCAGCATTGTATCTGACACTAGAGTCAAAGCTGTTAAAATTCTAACCTTTAAACCTAGAAACTTACTTGACATTTGGACTTTGAAGGAAATATAGGAGAGGTATAATCACTTGTGAGAACAGGGGGTGGTTTTCTTTTTGCCTGTGCTTTTCTTTCTGTGTAAATTCTTTGTAGTATATGAGATACTGCTGTTTTACTTCAGGTTTCTCAGTAGAAAAGTGTGATACTACTGGGTGTATTGTGACCAGTTTTGATAAGAAGAGGTGGAACGTAATTTGCAAGTTTACCCTGTCCAAATGCCATGCCAAATGAAAATCAAAGCTACCTTCTGAAAAAATGTGTGAATTAAACCCTGGAGGAAAAATTCTACCTGACTGCAGTTGCAGAGAGTGAGAGTTGTGGGGTCAGGTGTTTGCTTTGTTATAAAGCACTTTGTAAGATGGCAGCATGAGACACTTGGTACTAAGAACCAGCTGATGTAGAAGTGGAGGTTACAGCCCTGTATTGGTAATTTTAAATTCATATTACTGTGTCTTGGAAAAGGTAGCTTCAAGGCTTTTTGAAAACTTCAGACTGATGGAAAGGAAACCACAGCCTGAGACAGACTGCTTTTAAAACCAAAATTAGTGTGACAACAGCTAGATAAAACTTGGAACTAAGCAGATCATCTCTGTAAAATCTGTGAATCTCTGTCTCTTTGGAGTTATGCTGAAAGAGGGGATGAGGAGAGTCCTTTTGGTCTCAAATGTAGTTGTTCTTTGGTTGTGTGTGTTTGGTTTTGTTTACATTGAGAAGTACTGTTCTTCAGCTGTGACAGAACAGTCTGTTTAATAAATACTTCCATGCTGAGTAAGCTGTTCATGAAGGTGTGATGAGCTGTATCTTGTGTGCACAGGAGACTTCTGAAGGGGGATGATCCAGGTTATACATAAGGTCTTCTGAGAACCAATAAATCTGCACCAGCATTTCAACCTCTTAAAGCAGCAGTGAAGCTTCAGTTGTCCATACTGTGCAGTAAACTTTTTTCCTGTGCAAATGGAAAAGATGGGCAAAAGCAAGCTGCTTCAGGTTTTGTTGAGGTCAGAGACATTCTCTTGCCACATAGCTCTGGACAAGTTAAAGATGCAACAACAAGTGCCAGCTTCCCTGAGAATAAGTAGAGAGATTAGTCACAAGTTAAAGCAGATTGAATCATATTTGGCTGTTTTCCCTCTTTCCACCCTCTGCAGTTTAAGTGTTGTCTAGACTTAAACTAAACAAGCAGAACCATAATGGTCATCATAGCTTTTTAGCATCTCCTAAACTCTTTTCATAATAAAAAGTAGTAAATGTTGTATTGCTGTAGGACATAGATAAATAAGTAGAATTTACTTAAAAAGTCTTAGGTAATTGTAATCTGAATTCTGAGCATGGCTCACTGGTGTGTAGGAGGGAGTTTCTAAGCCAGCTTCAAATGACTTGTTGCTGGCAGACAACCCTGTGTGTTTTAAAAACAAGTTATATAGAAAGAGTTAGAATGCTGGCAGGTTTTATATTGCTTATAAAACTTCCTCATGTAAGGAATTTGAAGATCATAGTGTTGCTTTGATGCGTTGGGGCCACATTAACTTGTTATTCCCGAGTTGCTTTGTAGCAACAAAGGCAAAAGGATCTCCTAAGAACTTGACTTGCAGATGGCTTTCCAGGCTGAGTGCATTTTACAGTAAGCTAGTCACTTTTTTTTTTTTTAAGTGTTATTTAACCCCCAGCAGGAATGGAACACTTAATCTCTTTTGGATATGGTAATTTGAATGCACTTACTACGTAAAGTCTTGGTTTATTGCACACAGTGTTGCTAATCTTTTGTCTGTGCATTCCTTCTATTGGTCCTGCATTTTCAGAATGGAATCTGGTTGTGGTCCACAAGCAATACCATAAATCTCTGTTGTTAGGATTGATGTGTTGAATTCATGGTGCAAACCAAGTGGAGGAAATGAGCAGTAGAATTCTAGCACTGGATTTCAGCTAACATTGCTTCCTTGGTCCCTCACCAAGAGGGCGTTGTTTTAAGCTCTTCCAGTGGAGGTTTAGGTTAGATATTAGAAAAAATTCTTTACAGAGAGGGTGAGCAGGCATTGGAATGGGCTGCCCAGGGAGGTGGTTTAAAAACCTCTACCCCAGGAAGTTTTTAAGAGACTGAATGTAGCCATGGTATGGTAACCACAGCAATAGTGGATCAAGGGTTGGACTTGATGATCTCAGAGGTCTTTTCCAACCTGGATGATTCTGTGGTTCTGATTCTGTGATCTACCTTCTGAGCTCAGGCTCATGAGGGAGAGGTGTGTACCCTGTGTGAAGGAGAAAAGAGATGTATGCATAACTTTATGTGTATAACAGATCCAGATACTTCTCTCTCATGTGTATTTGTACGACTAACCTGTCCTTCTCAGAAGTGTGTCAGAAAGAGAAGTGCAGAGAATGAGCTGGGGTGTAGAGGAAGAGTAATGTCTGTTTCAGTGAAGTTGTTTGAGTCTGTATTCTTCTATCTGTGGACTGGCAGCATGCGTACAAAAATACTGCTTTCTAGACTAGTGAAATTTGTCTTGTTTGGATATTTGTATTCAGTAACAGACTCAACTGTGCTTATTGATCTGCATATCTGTGGTAAGAGCTGATCCTTGTTTTTACTCTCATCTATAACTCAATTTGGGAGAATGAGGTGTGCTACAGTATGGTGAAACTATGCAACTAAGTTGTAAAATACAGTGGTAGAGTGGGAAAAAATTACCCTGCATACAGAGACCAATGTTGTGCATCAGTGTTGCAAGGGGGAGGGGAAGAGAGGAGGCTGCCAAAGCACTTCCCCTACTCGGAATGCTGTTTCAGCCCCACCACGTGTGCAGGAGGGGGTGAAGTTCTGGCTCCGGCTCTAGGGAAACTTTGCCAGTGACTGAAGAGGAGCCAGGACTGTACCTTGCTTGGGGTGATGGGCTCGTATGTACCTACAGAACTTGTCTGTCAAAGTCAAGCTCATGTAGACAACAGTTCATTTAATTTCCTGACTTCTGTACCAAGTTATAGAAGTAGGTCATGTAAACCTAGCATCATGTGAAAGTCTCTCTCCAGTCAAGTTCCTGAAATAGGTACTGTTTCTTAAACTAAGAGTGTAAGTACTAGGAGTTGGGTGTATGATGAGAATCCTTGGTATTCCACATTGCCCTAGGCCTCAGCTGCTCAAGTTTCATTTTTATACCTTGAAGTTTAGGTGAAAAACTAGAAAATTGAATGTGCTTCATGGTAAGAGGAATTCTAAATTCTAAATACAACTTTTATGTAAGGACTTGCAGTCTGCTCTGAGTTGGGAGACTTTCCTACGAATGTTCTCAACAGGTGATACCTACACATCTCTTTGTGTAAAGAATCTGGCAGCTATTGCATCTGTAGTGTTCAGCTAAAGCTAGGTGTGATCCATATAGTCTGTGCTTCTTTGCAAGTGTGCAGCACAGCCTGTGATCAGTGAAATTCCCCCTGGTTCCTGACAAATGGTTTGAAACATTGACTCAAGATAGTGACCCTTGTAGTTGGAATATTTTAGTTCTCTAAGGAGTAGTCTGGGGTTTCTTTTCTCTTCAAGATTGACTTCTGGACTCTAGATGTACTTAAAGCTTTTTCTACCCACTCTTTTCACAAAAGGTGTGCTGTGATACAGCTGAGCTAATAGCCTGCAGCTTCCAGAAGGTACAGTCCCACTCCTCAGCTGTGCATTCCTGCATCTTGCCTTTGTCCACGTGAACAGTGTGGATTTCATAAGTTGCCTTGAAAGGTTAAAATTTGGAAAGTAACTCCTGAGGGAATGGTGGTAGAAAAATCATTGTCCTTTCCCTCCCCCTCCATGTTTGAGAGTATTACTTAACTTCCCTTTAAGATTTAGGGAAATAACTTTCAGCTAGGAGTTTCTCATGATTGTGTTTGTTTAGCTGTTAGATAACTGAAGTTTTCAACAGAATATAATTAGAACAAGTTTTTTGTTTGGTTTTTTTTTGGGGGGGGGGGTTTGCATGGTCATGTTTAGCTCTTTCTCTTACAAGAGCTTCAGTTGTGACTACTCTTCAGTGTATGCTTTCTTTTGGTGTTAATAGAAGTGAAGTAAAATGGAATGTGCTCTGGATCTGAAACTAGCCAGTGTCTGCTAACAAGTTCTAACCTGAGGTTTTTTAGTCTGCTGTGCTCAGTAAAAATGCTTCAGGACTTGTGAGAAGAACTGAAATGAGATGTAGCTGCAGATTTGCAGGACTCAGATTTGTATTCCAGTCTTGAAGATGGTATTGTGTGATGTTGTAAAATGTCAAGCATGGTTTAAAATACTGCTCTCACTTTGACTTGGCTTGTGGACAGAAGACCCTAAATGGAAGTTGAATGTTTCTAAGTTTGGCAAAGAAAAACAGAAGGCTCCAGTGGTTTAGGTTAGGTTGCAATAACTCTTCTTCTTGAGGCTGGAATGCAGATTAGTTGCTGGTACCATGTGTACCTCAGTGTGAGACGTAGTATAAAGGATGATGAGACTGCAGAGAATGCCAAACATGCTAAAATTTCTTCTATTCCCAGAGTATATGCCCCATCCAAAGGAGAGTAACCACTAATGAGTACAAAGAAATAAATGTAGCAAGTTACCCTGTTTTTAGGTTTCTGCAATCCTGTGGAAACAGAATGTGAGCAAAAAACACCCTTTCATTTTTATTGGGTTTTGCTGCAAGTTTTGTGAGTAGTTTTACCTTTTTCCCCATTTCTTCCTCAGAGTTTTTATTTGAAGAACAGGATGTGCAGATTGTGCATCCCACAAGATAAGCTGGATACACTGTGTGGCCTCTCTGCTGGCAGGATGAATGGGAGAAATTGAAGAGCTGTATAGGGATATCTTTTATAGAGAAACCAGCTCTTGTCATCTAGTGTTAAAGTGGGTCTTCTGGTAGTGTCTTGTGAACACTGTGTGTTTGTAGAGGAGAGGATATTTGAAGTTGTGTCTATAATTGGGTAGAAGACTGCTTAGCAGGTACAGGATGCTCATAGTTTTACCAAAGATAACAGCTGCCTCTCCAATTCTTGGAAGTGGAAGCACCAAATTTCTTGAGGAAAACCCTTGTGGTTGCTTCAGGGCTGTATGCATGCCATTAGCATTATTGTGACTCAGTTTCTGACTGATGCTGGGTTTAAAATAGCTTTGTTTCTTTTTTCTCCTCTTGAGGTGGTACTTGGTAAGTGAATCTTGATGCCCATTACTGTTTTGCCCAGCTCAGCATGCAGTACCTAAGTTAGCATATCTTGGCTTAGCTTGCCTGTCCTACTTCAAATGCTGTATTAGGTGTTGACTTGACTTGTTTTGGAGGAAAAAGTAGGTTAAACCTGATCTCTTTAAGCAGAGAATCTTAATAGGTAACCTGCCTCCTGATTGATTCCAGACTCAATTATTTACACTTGTTTGGCTTTGGAAATGTCATATTGATTATTTGTTTTTCCTTACTGACAGAAAATAAGCAGCAAAATTAAGGGTTGGTTTTGTTCTGAAGTGAACAGTCAATACGGTATTTACACATGTTTATTCTTTTATTTCCTTTATTAGTAAAATATTTTGTACTTGGAAATACCATCTAACACTTTTTGCTAAACCCATGGCTTAAATTGTGTGATAAGCACTGCCACTTCTTGTAGGACTAATAAGCTCTGGAACATGGAGAAGTACTAATGTCCTGGTCACATCTTTTAAGCAGCTAAAACTAGCTTTATGTGCAGAGGGCTCTTTGTCAAGTTCTTCAGTCATGTTACATTTCTGTTGGGATTTTGATCACCATAAAGACTTTTTTCTTGCAGTGGTCTGTGTAGGAAGGGAGACAGTGTTTGAAACACACTGGAACTCTCCTTAGCCTAGGAGGTCTAAGTTCATTTATTCTTCTCATCTACTAAATTGATGTTTGTGCTGAGTAACATAGTTTATTGTTGTATGTCTCTGTATGTAGATGTATATTTATGGCTGTGAGAATTTCAGATCAAATTACACCCTCAGTGGGGTAAAAGATAGTGATACAGTAAAATATTTCAGAATATAGATTCTTGTTGCTTTAAGGTAAGTGTTCTACTTGTAGAAGATTAAGCATAAAGATCTCATTTTGTTTAGTGACTGCCCAGGGAAATGTCAAAATTACAAATGAATAAAAGATGAATTAGAAACCTTGAAGTGAAATCTGAAGTTGAACCAGTACTCTGAACGTTTCTTGTAACTAGCTATTAGTCCTCACTCAACAATATCTGCTGCTGAAGTGGTTGATCTGTAAAAGCCATATGTGCCTCAGCAAAAGTTGCATGAGAAGTCCTAGCCCTGGAATTTCAAAAGTTTAGTTCAGGACTGAGCAGGTAGGGAAAACTTGGATTTTGTGGTAATATCCAGATATGCAAGAGTAGTTGTTGAAAGCTGAGAATCCAAGTCAAAACAGCTATGTTGGGTTGATGAGTAGGTTTTCTCCTGTCTACCTTGCTGTCACACATCAATTTTTTCCAGAAAGGACTTGGTACTGTGTACTAGCTCTGAAATAAACCCTGTGCATGGTTTGGTTTTCAAGTTGTTTAAAATCTTCCCATCTTGTTATGAATAAAAAACCTAATAAAAATACTGTGTGACACAAAATAATGCTGTAACTTTTAAGTTTCCTGGTCTAGGTTGTACGTTTCAGTAGCCTGGAAGAGCAAACAAGAGTTGAATGTGGCTCTTGAGCTCTGGTGATAGATTTATGTAGCATCCTGTAGTATCTTGTAGTCCAGCTGTTCCTTCTTTTTATTATTTATTTTTATTTTATTTTATTTTTTTAAATGTTGTTAGTCTTTCTATCTCCACACAAGGTTTGGCTCTAGGGATGCACGTTTAAACCCTCATTTTTAGTATAATATTTTCTGTATGGAATAAACAGCTAAACTCTAGATAGCTTTATGTATTCTTAAAAATATTTGCCCTTGTGTTCATTTACTCTTTCTTACTCTCTTTTGACAGGCCCTCCCTTCTTCCATGATGATAGTAGCTGTCTACTGCCCGGTGATAGCAGCTCTCTTTATTGTTCTGAAGATGGTGAATTACCGTTTGCACAGGGCACTGGATGAGGGAGAAATTGTGGAAAGGAATGACAGTGAGCATATGGACAGAGGTGCAAAAACAGAACAAAGCAATGTTTCAGCCAAGAGGAAAGACAGCAATGGGCCCAGGTAAGGTGTCTGCTGATGTTTGTGTACTTCTTCAACTGATAAACAGGTCTGTCTTCAGCAGATGTGGAGCTGGAATGATGGCTGAATTAAACACAGATGGAGGCTTCTGTAATTCTCCAAGGCTGTTAAGTCTGGGCTTTAAAAGCTGACTTCTGGATGTATTGGGTTTGAAATGTTGTGACTCATGTTAATTTCTTGAACAAATATTTAAAATGCGAAGCACTGAAACAATTAGCATGGAAAATGGTGTGTAACTAAATACTAATGAACACAACCAGTACAAAAACAGATAGAGTTTTAAAAACATTCTATGTGCTGAGTCTTTTATCACTAAAGGAATATCTGATAGAGTTTCAGTTTGCTTAGTTTTGCAAAAGCAGGAGTCAGATGTAATGCCAGTCAGAGCCTTTCTTCAGCAGAACACTGTCATACCAATTTGGAAATTCTGAAACTGTTCAGCTCAGTAATGAAGTTCATGATTTGGAAGTACTGTCAATAGAGGATATTGCTTTCACAGGTCTTGCTGTTGTCAGCATTAAAGAACCCAGAGGTTCTCCTCCTCTGACCAGACTATTTGGAGAAAGGAGAGCAAAATATGACTCATCAACAAGGCCACCCTCACCAGTCTGATCACTGTGGATGTGTTAAACTCTATTATCAAAGTCTCTGTCTGGCTTCAGCTAATTGAGGCCATCTTCAGGGTTAGAATGCATGAAATACATCAACCTTGCATTGGCTTTTAGAGAAGACCTCTTGCCTGAATTTCTGGTACTGTGGCCATGAATAGTATTCAAAGGGAGGTAATGAGTGTACTAAATATTAAAATGTGGCATGTGCTTCATTAAAATAAAACACCAAAACACGAACAAACCACCAAACAAACCCGAAACTTTCACATGGACACATGCTATAAGGAAATGTGGTTTTAATAAGCCTTTTAAGTCTGTTCCTTAAAGAAAGGAAGTGATAAAATGATGTTCTGTAAAATGTTCAGCCTGGAAGTAAAATGACTTCATTGTGCATATGGGGTACCTTCTCATAAGATGGGTCTTCAGTTCTTCTGTATCTTCTTTTGGCTCAGGGAGTGTATTGCTAACAAAAAGTGTCTTGGGTTCCTTCAGAGTTGATATTCAGTGACATCTTGTATCAATCTTTTATAACCTGACCCTTTTTCCATGTTGTGTTTGGTAACTGAACCTGCTCATTTTAACTGTGACTCCTTTTAGATCCTACACCTTACTAAAACTGGATTGAGCTATTTTGGCAGAATGCTTGCCTACATGTACATTAATGCTTACTCTGCTAAATAAAATTTGTGAAACTGAACTAGTGGTCTGTCCTGTTTCAATACAACCTTGCTAACACATGATTTAGCTGTGATCCTTAGATGTTTTTTCCTTTTTTTAAGCTATGTAGCTTTGCTTCCAAAACAGTAGCCAAGACTTGGCAAGGGACTTCTTTCTACTAGTACTGTGAATAACTTCTGGTTGTTTCAGAAGTTGTTTTGTCTAAGGAGCAGTTGACGTGGGACAAGTTATCACATTGTAAGCATTTGTGAGCTTGGAAGTAGAGGTTAGTTTGCTGTGTGTCCTCCTTGCCAACTAAAGTTTCATTAACTTTTATATGATCCTTGTTCCCACTTTCAGGTCTCTTAACTAGAACTGGGAACAAGGTCAATGCAGAAAGTACGGAGTTACTTTTTGGTAAGTGGGATGTACAGTATATACTAATCTTTGCCTGGAAGCTTACAAGAACTCTGGGATAATATTCAAGCCAGTGTAGGGGATGTAGAATGAGTTTAATATTAAGTTCTCAGCTTCCTAGTAAGTTAAATCAGAACACAAATAAATCTGTCTGGGAAGAAAGTGTTTATGTAGGGGTGTTGTTTTGTTTTTTTTAAACTCTGCTCCCTAGCATAAGGTATGTGTAGAGGAGATAAAGCTGACATAGTACCTTAAATATTTGCATAATAGGAGTATTAGTATTGGTTTTGATAGTTTAGGCGACAGTATGTGCTACCAAATAAACACATACAGGCAGTTTTGTGTTCAGAGCTGTCCTAGAGTTTTCACCCTCCCCATCACACACCCTCTCTGGGACCACTTTAATATGGATATTTTTGGAGACTTAAGCAATAGTCTGGTTTTTGTTCAAAAGTTGTGTTCAGGATTCTGTTTAGCTTGTAAGAACTGCTGTTCTTTATGAAGGTGTTTTATCTGCAAAGTTGTGCTTTCAGGTATCTGACAGAAATGATGTGCTGTTGTTTGTAGGTTTATACAAACTGCTCGTGTATCTTTGGTTCACAGTGGTTTGGGAATAGGGTCTTACTGTTCTGTAAGAGAGGCCGTGTTTATTTTTTTCCTCATCCTCTTTTGTAAAGGTGGGAATTGTCAGTATTTTAGAAAGAAGTCTTGGAATTAAGATAGGAATGTGAGTTGTCTATCTTCTAGTGCAGTTGCTGGTTTTGTACCTAAAGGAGTGGTGTTCTAGTAATGCCTCTGTGAGGTTTCATGAGAACAAGTAATGAGGATAGAGGCTCCCAATCTTACATCAAAAGGTAGAAGCAATAATGCAAGCATAATCTTTGTTTGGCTGTCAGGGGACCCACATAGATAACTTAAAATACTGAAGTCAGTCTTGCTTCTGGGGGATATGACTGTCCTTTCTTGTGTCAAATACTGCCATGGTTCCAAGTATCATGATGTCACCATGGTGCCTGGTGACGTTGCTGTTGCTGATCTCCACTAGCATGGGTGTGTTGTAGTCATGATGTTATGTGAATTTCACATACACTCCTACAAAATAAAACTGACAGTTGGAGATTGGAGCTTTCTGATTTGTTGCATCTTTGACTTACCTTCAGTCTATTTAAATGTATGAGCAAAATGAATAGATGTGCAAATAATCCCTGTAACTTTTACCCTGCCTTTGATATTTCTTCTTACAGTTTTCTATGGCTGGCAGACCTGTTCTTGAGCTTGGAGTTGATTTTTGTTTTTGACTCTGTAGTTAGTGGTTCAAGCTTTACAGAAGACCTCATAATAACTTGAAACTGTCCTGGCCTAGCAGCTGCAGTACATGCTGTGGTCCTGTGTTTTGAGAGCAGTTTTCTCTCTAATCCTGCTGTTTTACTTGAAGAGTAAGAACAGAAGAGAGTGTTCAAAAGTGGAGACTAAAACTCCTCCTCTGCTTTGTCCTAAATTCAAAATTGATCATTCCAGCTTCTCTCTGGAAGTTCTAGTCCAAATACCAGATTTCTTTAATCAGTCAGCCTAAGTCAGGTTGTAAACTATTGAATTCATGTAGACTTGCAGCCTCTGCAGACTTCTGGTGAGTCTGACATAGTAATGTAAGGTAGCTACAGACAGTAATCTTAGACAAGACAGTTACTAATAATTAAAATACTAATTTCAGTTTGGTTTGTGCAGTCTCTGAATGCCTCTTGCTCTGCTATCTCTGCTGCAAGTAGCTGGATATCATTCATTCAGTTGTCTTGATTTGTAGAGTAATTAAAGTGTTTTTTTTTTCTTGCAAACCAGAAGGTATGGCACTTGCTCTGAGGTGTGAAGTCAGGAAACTGAGAAACTGATTGTAGAGCTTAATAACAGAAAGGAATGGCCACAGCACTAGCAGAAAATGGATCCTAAGGATTCTGTGTGTTGTAGTCCAGTTTCTTATGCATACACGATCAGTCCTAGAAATCCCTACTTCCTGCAGCTTGGATTAGTTGTTGTTTGTTAGTAGCTTTTGTTAATCCACTGGTTTGTGTGTGCTGACACAGCAGACAGCAGCTGTGATGGGTGGTGGGGTTGGGTTGGGTTGTTGCTCATATTGCTGTTTACTTTCAGATAAAATTGTCTCCTTCTCCCACCCTGGCTAACTACCTAGTTCTGTGCATTAGAGCTGATTCACACTGACTTATTTTCCTATGTCATAGGGCATACTTTAATCCTATGCAGTGTTTCAGAATTAATTATTTAAAGAAGAAAGGAATCTCATCTTTTTGGGAAAGGCATTCTTTGTCATACTGGTGGTTGTCATCATTATATATGCTGAATTTCAACATTAAGTGAGAATTTTTCAGTTTAGCCTTTACCTTCATATTGTGTTCTTATGTGTTATTTTTAACAATGAGGAATACTTTATTTGGCAGGTGAAAATGATTTGAAGCTGAATTCTGTATGTTTTTTCCTTAACCTGCTTTTGCCTTAGCATAATCCATACTCTGAGGTCAGGTCTGTAAACAGCCATCAGTAAGAGCATGGTTATGTCTCAGTGCTGAGCTGTGGTGGCTTTTCACTATCATAATTGTTCAGTTAGCTCATGGCTGGTTGTCTCACCTTCTATTTAGTGAAATAATCCTCAATTCATCTTTTTTTTTTTTTTTTCATCCCTTAGGTGTTTAGGGGCTCTGGAGGATCTAGAATGGTTCCCAAGGTTGTACCTTTACACCTCTGAGATGATGATAGCTTGAAATGTCACATATGTCATATATTACAAAAACTATTAGGTGTTGGTTTTACTGCTTAAGAGTCTTCCATGAGACTGCCTGGCTATTAAATCTTGCAGTGCTTATGTCCATTTCAGTCCCCTTCTCCAGAGGGGCATTATCTTTAGTTCTTTAGTCCAGCTGAAGAAAGGTTGTTCTCTGAGGTATGAAGTTAGTAAACAGAAACTGAAACAGCTGGAGTTTTCTCCAGTAACATGTTGGAGTGGACTTCCCACAGCTCTGAATCATTGGTTGTTGGGAGGCAGTTGTTTATCCGGGAATGAGCAGGGAGTGTCAGTGTCAAATTACACTGCAGTTACTTCTTCTGAGAAGTCTGATCAAGATGGTTGATGAGAACTGTATTGGGAGAGGAAAAAAGATGCCTCCACTTCTTCTTTGCAGTGAACAACCAGTGCTAGGTTGGATTCCTGAGCTGTAGTCCACAACTCATTTCACACTCTGTAGTTATCATGGAGAGGCCCAGCTTGCTTTTGTTTCATAAATACCTGCTTTGACAAGCTGAGTTATGAATTATGTTAAGGTGAGGTCGATTAGAAAATATTTTCAAACCAATACTTATTAATCATAAGAGTGAATTAATCAAAGAGTGAAATTGCTAGGGTGTAATTATATACCTATATAGAGATATATGTAGTATTTCAAAATATTTCTTGATAGGGCTTGCAGATTTTCTGAAAGGAAGTTATTTTTTGGTAGAAAGAAATGGTTTTATCCCTGGGAGAGCCTTTCCAATAACTTGTACTAACAGTGTGTGTCTTCACTGGTTCATCCATCCTTACTTTTGCTCCTGGAAAAGATCTGGTAATATTGCCTTCAGTCAGAGTCCTTTCCCTGCTCTCTGTAAGAGTTCTATTTAGTACTTTTTCTGTTGGTTGTTTTCTGAGAATAGTATTCGGGCAGATGGTCTCAAAGTCACATGCATGTATGTACAGACCATTTCATATGGAAATCATTTCAAAATGTGTTGTAGCTCCTAAGTCTGCTGGCTTTGTTGGCTGGTGACAGTGGACTTTAACATTTGAGCCCTTGATGCTTCAAAAGGGAAAAAAACTGTTTTGAATCTGCACTCGGCATAGACAGACAAACTTAGGTTAAACTGCTAGGTTAATGTTTTGGTTTTGTTTTTTTATGTTTTGCTCAGTGACCCTGGTGGAGGGATTGAGATGTCAGAGTTCATACGAGAAGCAACTCCCCCTGTTGGCTGTAGCTCACGCAATTCTTACGCTGGGATAGATCCAAACAATCAGGTAAGAATTAAAACTACTGCAGTTGCTGCTTTAGTGCTGCTGGCTTGGTAATCTGTAAAGTACTCTTTGATTTTTATTTTTTTTTCTTATTACTTTACCTTTTTTTTAAAAAAAAAAAAGTATTTGGATAAAAATTTGCCTTCCTGCATTTTTTTACTGCTTTATTAGAATGGCATTGCACTCTCCCAGCTGCAAGGGCTCTTGTCCATCTCACCCGGTGCTCGTTTTAGAAATTACTGCATTTTGTAAGGCAGCCAACTGTCCTGACAGAAAGTATTCCCTTTTGCTCAGGTAGCTTTCTCCTGATTTAGTAAATCAAAGTGGCTCAGAGCATGATCAGATGATTACCAAATTCCACTGTGGTGGTCTTCCCTCTTCTTTTGGGTATCAGTGAGCTGTTAAATAGCTCAAGCTGTAACTTCATCCTAATGTTCTGGCTTTGTTTTCCTCCCTTACTTTTGCTTAATCTGTAGTTTAGATGCTTAATTCGCAAACTCAAGCTGTGTTGAATTTGAAAAACTTCTGTGAAGTCATCTAGAATGTGTCCACTGCTTATTATATTCTGCAATTCTAAATAGCTTTCTGAGTTATTCCGAGTTCAGTTGATCTGCAGTCAAATGTTAATTTGTTAAAGTACAAAGCAAGATAAACTGGTTAGAAATTGAAGGACTAAAACATTTTGGGATTTTTTTTGTTTGGTTTGGTTTTTTGGGGGTGTGCGTGACCAACCTCTGCAGAATCTTTAGCATTTTGGGACCTAACAGGGAGTGATAGAACAATAAGTAGGGGGCTGCTGTGCACTAGATGGAAGCACGGAAGAACTTGGCTTACTGGATTTAATGCTACTTCATTATGCTCTAATTACCTTGTCATTTCACTGGGAAGCTGTTCTGTTCCCTGCTATTCTGCTAGATTCATGTATTGAAGTTACATAGTGCAGTTCCTTCTGTTTGGGGCTTGTAACATTTAGCAGTCATGGCATCTCTTAGCAGTCTGTATGAGGTTAAGTAGGCTGGTGGCCAGACTGTAAGGTTATGTTGACAGTAAGCAACAGAGAATTATATTAAAGTTACAGAAGCAATTTTTGACTAAAGTGGAAGTCCCTGTTGAGGCATGGCAATATCAAGCCTTGCATTAGCTTTCGGGCAAATGGAGTGCAGTGTAGCTAACATTTGCTGTTTTATTTGAATTATGCTGGTTATGTATATAGTTCTCTAAGAGGTTTTCTCCTTCTGAGGAGAGTAGGTATTTGGTAGAGTTTAAAGGAATAAAAGTGGCAGTCCTTGTAGGAAGACAGAACTGGGCTGGGGATCCTGTTTATTTGTCTGGTCTTTGGGAAAACCTGTTCCGAACATGATCACAGCAGTTTTAATGTTAAAGCATGGGAAGAAAGTCTGTTCTCTCCTGTCTGCTTTATTGCTGACAGTCTTAACACAGATAAAGCTGCTATGAACACAGGAGTGTAGTGTTTTTTAAGTGTTTATGCTGACAGCATTAGGGTTAGCCCTGAGAATGAATGTGTAGTATCAAGAGAGTTTACAAATCGTAATCATCCGAGTTCTGTTCATATTTTTGTGAAATAGTTTTCTGATGCTGATGCATTTGCATGTAGCTACATCAGTCAGCAAGGCATGGTGCAGAGAGAGGGGGGAAAAAGGGTTTGAATATGACAAAATGGCCAACTGAAAGTGTGCAGTGAAGAAAAGTTCCAGCTGCTTTTTTTGCATTACATGTAGCAAAGCAATTGTCTGTAGTATGGCTGAAAAAAATCTGCAGACTTCAGATTTGCTGCTGCTTATAGACGAAGAATGGTAGAACTATGCTTTATTTACCCAGCACCATTTGAACTAGGGAAAATAGCATCCCAGTAGTATTCAGTGTAACTTTCATGTGCTTGATTAGATTTTTGCCTTAGAGTGCTCCTCCTCCTATTTTATTTCTGAGTGCTTTTATTGAACACACACATTTTTGTGTGTGTCCAGAGTTCTTTGGACAGGAAATATTTTAAGTTTTCTTTAACACTCTTAAAATAATCCACTGCAGTTTACAAGGCTATATATGAAGACAGACTGCCCCACCTAAATGACTTGCTAGTTTTTGGGATAGGAGGCACATGGCTGCTTAGTGAGCCATGAATATGGCAGAAAAGCATCGTGAGATTGAGATGTGATTGTAACTATTACCCAAGAATAGATCAAGGAATACTGCAGTTTTTCACTAACCATTTGAGGTAACTACAGTCTGTTTACAGTTATTAGTTACTATGACAGACCTGGAAACTACCTCTAGTAAAATATCTTTCCCAATGGGAGCAGGTTCTGGCTTCAGCTTGGTCTTAGCTATGTTCAAATCAGGTTTTATATTAAAATGGTGTTTCTTTAAGTGTTTTAGGCAGAAGTAATCACTGCATTAAAATTCAGTTTTACAGGCAGCAATCAGTAGTGTTACCACCACACTTGGTAGTCTGTTTTCATGTTAATATTTTCAAGGCAAATTCCTAAATTAGAATCTTTTAAAAACTTGGCATAGTAAAATCTCCAGATATATTTAATATAAAATGGGGTAATGCAGGGGTATGGTTGGATGCATTAAGTACTTGCTTTGTCATCAGTTTGCAGTGGAAACACTGAGTCAAAGTATTTTTGTGCCTTTGAAAACCTCTCCTAGGTATATAGGCAAATGCATGCATTGCAGTTATAGGAAATGACAGCTGAGTAATTTGTGAAAGTCTGCAGCTTTTTACATAATTTCCTCTTTCTAGGTTGGGATCTGGGCTATCTCGTCTGGGAACAGCAGCAACATCAAAGGTGAGATTTTTGGCTATTTCTTAAAATTACCTCTCAGTAGCACTTCAGATCACTGTTTGTTCACTATGCTTTATCCAAATACTGTCCTTAGTTTAATCTTTCAAACACTTTTTTGTGAGCTAAGTACAGCATTTACTAATTGGAAGAAGTCTTCCTTGCAGTTTGTAAGTTATGTGCCCAAAACACTAGGGGGGGCTTACCCTGTTTCCTGTTAACAGGTCTGTTGTAAATGCAGAGACAAGGGGTTGGTTGGAGTGGACTCTTCCCTACTCTTTCAAATCCTGTGCAACCAGCTGCACTTCTGGTATTGTATTTTAATAATTTAATTCATTTCTGCGCTGCCGGCATCTAGCAGAAGTGTTTTCTGGGACAGTCCTTGTGCACTTCCTCCTAGATGGAAAGGTAATTTATTTGTAGTATGCTAAGTAGCTATCTTGTAACATTTATTAAGCCAGTGGTAAAACAAAAGGAAATGAGATGTGAATTTTTGTCACCTTCCTGTTTTTTTCCCTTACCTTTTTAATCTCCATAAGTATTTTGTTACAATCTACTCATTATTATTGGCAACCATGCAGAGGGAAACATCCAAATAGTTACACTTTAAGCAAAAGAGATTAATCTTTATTTCCTCTGGGTTCTGTGACAAATACTTTTCCTAGTTCTTCTACTTTTATATACAAAGTAAAAGAAATAAGGTAGGCACTATCTGTCTCTCAAACATAAGGGCACAATCTTGTAATTGTAATTATTATTTTCTTTCAAATGAAGAGATAAAGGAACAGTTTAATGACGGGTGAGAAATCTGCAGTGTGTGTAGTTGTATGTGTTTAATACTTTGAGCACTAGTACTCTTCTTTTCTTAAATTCACAGGAGATACTGACACTGCAAGACTCTGATTGATATCAGTTTAAGTCTTGGCCAGAGTTCCTAGCCTGTGTAAAGAAGGAGATGAAAAGAACAAGGTAAAAATTTCATCCTTCCTGCATATTAAGCATGGTGTTTTGTACCAAAGACCCTTTGCTTAACATGCTAAGTAAATTCATGCAATTCTTGATAGGGTGTGTAGAAAGGGTATTCTTGAAGCTGTTTCCATTTAATTACTCTAAGTTCCTGGGGTGGCATACTTTTTTTTTTTTGGAGTGTGTTCTTGTTCTGGTATCTTCCACCAGATAATAAATATTTTCCTTTCTTCCTCACATGTTCTCTAAATGATCTCTCTCCTACTGTAAGTGTCCTGGTAGTCACAGACTTCAGTGTAGACTAATTTGTTTTGCTTTCCAGTACAGCTAAGGGAATTTCTTGAATCAGGGCATGCTTTTCTGTTACAGTAAGTAGCCCTGCACCATGGCTCTGTTTTCAGAGCCATATTAATCTTCTAACTTAAGCTGAGTTCTTGTAATTGTTTTTATCTAATATGTAAGGATACGCTAGCTTGTATTTTTCAGTTGTCCAATTTTGTTTTAGTTCTCATTTTTAAATCAGCTGTATTGCCAGGGAAAAAATCCACTCAGACTAAACAGCATAAAATGCTGGGAAGTCTTTTTTTAGTGATTTTTGAAGTATCTGGCGATGAGCAGGAAGTTAGTTGTGGGATATCTATAGCTCATTTTGGCCAGTCTAATCAGCTGGTAGGTTCCTTTCAGTTAGTGCTGTGTGATTCAGTGCAGAAAGTGTTTCAGAGGATTACAGGTGGTTGTGCCATTGTTAATAGTAGCAGGATTCCACTACTTTCAGATGAGTAATGGAGCTGTCTGTGATATCTCTCAGTTACTTAAATACAGAGAAATCTAGCAGTTTTCATCTTGTAACTGGCCCCCCAGATCCTCTGTTTTTAGTCACAGTACCAAAAAGGAAAGTAGCCTGACTTCCAGTGCCACCTCCAAGTGGACACTTTTACAGGAGATAGCTCTTGCTCAGAAAAATTGTTTCCCATCACAAGCTAACAGTAATTTACTATCCTCATGGTTTCCTTTAACAGCACCAGTTTTAGAGGTATAATGTCAATTTAAAGACAGCAGCAAGTACTTGTTCTTTCTGTAAAACCAGAATTCAACAGTGTTCAGAAGAACCTACAGTAACTTTGTAGGGAGTTTCATTATAGTGCCATTAAACCTGTTCCAGTACTAACTGTGAGCTTACTTGGTATCTGGCAGGAAAGGTGATTGGTTTGGGTTTGTTTTGGGTTTTTTTGTGTGTGATTTCAAAGTTAATGGGATTTATTTAATTTTAAAATTTATGAAAACGGTTTGCTTATGTGTAGGAAATAAAACAAGGCAGGGTACTCTTTTATAATTAAGAAACTTTGGGATACATAAAAACATAAGGCCTCACACACACACACACGAGCAAGTGAGGTGGTTTGGGGCTTGTCAGAATTGTGTTTTATTAGCTGCTAAGATTAAGCTGGTGTTGATGACTGCTTTTTTATAAAAAAAAAAGTCTGTCAGGCTTGCCCAGATGCTAGGAAATCCTTTAAATGGTAATGTGATGCATTGCACTTAGAAATGGATTTGTTAGTTTATTTACCTTATCTGATATGAACAAGCAGTTATAAAGTAGATTGCATAAGTAACATGAATGTTCTACATGAATATTTTTGAATGTGTTTTTCAACAGATTTGGCAGCGGATCGGAAGCTTTTTCGTCTGGTGTCGAATGACTCCTTTGTCTCCATCCAACCTTCAATATCCTCTGGACAGGATTTTCCAAGAGACAACAGTGACAGAGTGTGCCTCTCCAACAGCCAGCTTGTGGACCAGTCTAAAAGCGGTGCATGTGACACAGAAGTAGCTTCACTTGTAACTCTGCATTCTCACTCCTATAGGAAGGATCACAGACCACGTGGTGTACCAAGGACTTCTAGCTCTGCTGTCGCTTTTCCAGATGCTTCACTGAATGACTTCCCTCTCTATCAACAAAGACGAGGACTAGATCCTGTCAGTGAGTTAGAAGCTTCCAAGCCCCCTTCTGGATCCAGGGAGTCCTTGGCTGAGAACTCTTGCATTTCAGGAGTTTTTTCAATTAGATGACATTTTGAAAAGTAGTAGCCCTCAACCGTTGGCAAAGAGTGGGAAGAGCAAATCTTTGAAAGCAGACAAAAGCGTGGACAGTCTGAGAAGCCTGAGTACTAGAAGCAGTGGTTCAACAGAAAGCTACTGCAGTGGGACTGATCGTGACACTAACAGTACCATCAGTAGCTATAAAAGTGAACACACTAGCTCAACGCATATAGAAAGTGTGTTGTCAGAGCACGAGGAGGAATCTCCTAGAGAAGAGAAAAAGGATGGTAAGAAAAAGGATTGTGGTATTGACTCGGAGGATGACAGTAGCTCTACTACTGACAAAAGGACTAGTAGCGAAAGGACTGCTGTGGAAGTGAGCACTCACAGTGGTGTTCAAGAGGTAAAGGGTTCTAATGCATCTGATGAGATGCACAGTCAGAAAGGTCTTGGTGCCTCTGCTTCAGAAGAGGCCAATAAGAACCCACATGCCAATGAATTGACTACACAAGCTGATAGGCCACCTGGGAAGGCTGCTGAACAGAGAGATGAGCAGAGTGAGAAACTAGTTGTGTTAGTAGAATCAAGAGCTTCTAAAGAGACGAGTGGAAAACAAAAAGAAGGAGATGTTCGACCAAAATCTTCTAGTTTAATCCATCGAACAGCCTCTACCCACAAGTCCAGCCGGAGGAGGACAGGAAAAAAGCGGGCTAGTAGTTTTGATTCCAGTCGGCACAGGGAATATGTCCCCTTCCGAGGTGTATCTGGTACTAAACCTCACAGTGCTGTGTTCTGTCACGATGAGGACTCCAGTGATCAAAGTGACTTGAGCAGGACATCAAGTATGCAGTCAGCTCACCAGTTCAGCAGTGATAGCTCTTCCAGCACCACCTCCCATTCATGCCAGTCTCCTGAGGGAAAGTACAGTGCTCTAAAGACCAAATATAGTTCTAAAGAACGTGGGGGCACAGACTCTGAAAATATTCACAAAACACACGTAAGCTCTGAAGGAATTAGCAAAAAACGGTCTACACGTCGGACTTCTAGCACAAACAGTGCCAAGAATCGTGCCAGAGTGTTAAGCCTGGACAGTAGTACTGTAGCTTGTTTAAATGACCCAAGTTGTCTCATGGCACCAGGTAACATAAAACAGTTAACCACTTCGAAATCAGATTTGGAAGCCAAAGAGGGAGAGGTGCTAGATGAGCTATCTCTGTTGGGAAGGGCTTCACACTTAGAGTCAGTCACTCGTTCTAGGAATAGTTTACCAAGCCAGGCTACGTTTCCTGAAGGGGAAGAGCAAGAATCAGCAAGTGGAGGTAAGTACATGACCCTGCCAGAAGTACTTTGCCATGTTTTGTTAATAAATCTGGTATCCATGACTTATGGTACCACTGTACTTGAACGTCTTCCTGTTGCTTTATTCCTGCCTTGTAAAACTGACAAAGCTTTTCCTTCATAATCTCTTGGAAGATCTGCAGAAATGGGAGTTTAATCCAAACACGTTATGAAATCTATTGGTATTACAGGCTTGTAACTGGCAGTCTTAGTTAACCAGAGCTCCATCTTAAAATAATTGCCATCAAATCAGACCTACCCCATTCAAACTTCAAATTATATGTACTATACTATTTTAATAAAAGAGAGACTATTTTGTTTGAAAGATTGTGTAGTTTAGAAAACTGAGAGCATGGAAGTGATTGTTTGAAAGTTACTGCTGCCTCTTATATGAACTCTCTTGCATGGCTTAAGGTGGTAGCAAAAAAATCAGACCCCTTACCATGCTGCCTTTGTGCATTTTTATGATGGTTTGCATCTCCTAGGGATTTGATTTTGCTCAGATTTTGCTTAGCATTTCCATTGTTGGCTCAACAGACCTGTTGACATTGGGTTGGGTTTTTTGTTTTGTTTTCTGCCTCCTTGTGACAACATAATAACCTTCTTGTGCTGGGTAACAATGTAGTTTCCTCTTACTTTCTGTAACTGTTGCTTTGTTTGGTGTAACTTGAGTACTAAGTTTAGCTGTAGTAGTTGGTATTAATACAGATTAATAGGGGCATTTAAAAAAGAAACATTTGAGGCCTTAATTGTTTTGGTTTCACTTGTTATGACAGTCTCCTCAGTTAGCCATGTTAACTGCTTTAACTGGAAGTTTTTCTGTGTTATAAAAAATAAGTGGGCTTAATGTTTTCAGAGCAACATGAGTATGCTCATTACCTCAGTGTGGCTTCTGGGACTGTTTGAGGGGAATACCTACCAGGTAACCTGGATCTTGTTAGCTAAGCACACAAATGCGTAATAAAACTGTATTTTAGATTAAGGCATTGTAAAGAAATGGAAGCAGATTTATTGTTCTTGCTATTTAGACTAACTTTGATCAAAACAAAGTGACTCTTCCATCTTAAAAGGAGACACTTTCAACTTGCAGTGAGATAAGATGCAGACAGCAGTTTTGTTTTGTCTTTTTCCCGGGACATTGGCAGAACTCAAAATCAACACAGTTAGTTTCTGCTGGGGAGATAGATGTGTACTACACTGAAGTTCATCAGTGTGTTGAACAGGGATCAAATTTGACTGGCTTGCAATTAGCTCAGCCTTATAGAGATGGCTTCACTTTATAATCTGCATATATTGCCACTTTCTGTCTTTGTGTTATTCATAGTAACTGAGTTCTGCAAAAGCTTTATTCAGAGTCCAGGTTGCTCTGCTAGTACTAGCTCTGTAAGGAACACTTTACACACATTCTGATTGTCCCTTGTTCAAGTGACAGCTCTTGTCTTTCGAGAGTGATGTGACTGCTAAAAGGTCTGTTTTGTCTGTATACTGTTTGGACTCTGCTCTCCTTAGCACAAGATTTAATTCCCTTTTGGTTTGTTGTAGTACAACTTAAAACTGTTGAGGTTCTCTCTTTACATTCAGAAGAGGATTAGTATACCTCACCTTACAGAACACAGCAGACTTCAGATCCACTCACCAGCTGCCAGTAGTCTGAACTGAATGTGCACTGGTGAATATGTATTGTCAAAGACTTTGATTGTTCTTTAAAAGAGTGAAATGGGGAGGAAGACTATTCCAGGCACATTTAAAAGCAGTCTTAAATATGCAGATCTGTAACAGCTTAAGCAAGGAAGTCTTGCTTAAGCTATTCTCTTTAGTTTCCCCTTTTAAACTTAGTGCAGATGATGGTCATTATGTTAGTATTTTTAATAAGTGTGAGCTCCCCAGTGTTACTTGCCTGTGGGTCTCAGGATGACTTTAAGTGGTAACATGGATTCAGGTTCTTCAGATCTGCTGATGTCATGTGTTTAATAGCACTTGCTCTGTCTTCTGTATTCCCAAAAGAAAATGAAATATTGTAAGAAATTAGTGTAATTCTGCTTTTTTTCAAAGCAGAACAAAATATTACCTCCTTTTCTTTAGCACTGCTTAAATATTGATGCAGTCATGTCTAGTATCAAGCCAGTAATTATTCTGCATTTATCTGTTCATGTTCAGTATGAATAATTTCTTCACGTTGTCCTTCATTTCTACTGGTTTTATATTTTGTGTGGTTTTGCTTGGCTTGTGTTGTTTGTTGTTTTCCCCTCCATATTTATATCTTGCATTGCAAGTTTTGTAATTTCTGTACCTTTAATTGTGGCTTTCTTCTTTGGGCTGTGACTAACAGTGTTCAGAGGAAATATTTACCTTTGTAGAATTAAATTGTTTTATATCCGTTATTTTCTACTGTTGATTTGTCTGCACCTTTTAGGAGTGTTTTTTTAAGACACATGTAATATATGTATTACACACATGGTGTGTGTGTGTGTGTGTGTGTGGGTGTGTGTGTGTGTGTGTAGAAATTGAGGAAATTAAAATCTTTACATGTAGTAGATGAATTACAGAATAAACTTGGTTAAGATTTTCATAAGATCAGGGGATATTGGGACTTAGAAATTGTCTGGTCCAACCTCCACCTGAAAGGATTATTTTATAATGTTATGTAAATATTTTTTAATTTTTTTGTGATTGCTTATAATGACCTTGTGGAACAGTTGACAGATACATGCTGGATAACCAAAAGATTGATATATTAATATATTAATATTTCCTCTGCTTTTTCAGTCAGCAGCTTTCAGTTCCTGTTTTTCAAATATGACCTAAATCATTAATGACAACTTCATTTTAGTTGTAAGTCTTGAGGGAGTAAACTTAAAGGTCCATTCTTACTTGGTTGTGTAACTGCTAAAACATGTTTGGTTATGGATATGGCCTTTAGAAAGCTAAGCAGGATGCTATAGAGGTTTGTACATGTTTTACTTCAGCAGATACAACTTAGCTGTTGTTTCATTTCTGTCTTGCTGTGCCTGGAAGTGGTGAGTGAATTGCTTTTTACAAAGTAACATGCACATTTGAATAGAAATGCAGTTCATTAAAATGCAGACAAACAGCATTTGAAAAATCTAATTATATACTTGTGGTGGACGTATTAAAATAGTTACTGTCCTTGCTGAACTACTCCAGCTCTGAAAATAGGTAGTGAAGTCATGGGCTAAGGGTTAGATGAAGTTGTTCAAATGTCTAACAGTCTGCCTGGTGGTATTGTGGGGATACTGCCTTCATACTCTCCTGTGCCTGGTTTCTGTTACTTGTGTGCTGTTTCTGGATTGTTCTTTGTGAAGATTTAAAGAGCCAACATAACTCTATATGACACTGTCATGTATTGTGAAACCTGAGTCAACCTGAAGAGTCAGCTGTTCTCCCCTGGTTCTATACTTACTGTAAAAGATGCATCCTTTCAGTTCCTACTCTCTTAGTTTGCTGTGGTTTAAGATTTGTTTATTTACCTTTAAGTTCTTCAGTTACATACCCTTTTGTAAATAAATCTGCATGTCATGTAATGCATTTTCCGTTCTGTGCATAGTGATACTGAAGTAGCAACTCATGCTGTTTGTGTGTTCTGTGGTCTGCTGTACATCTACAGGAAGGCAAAAGAGGGCTTTGTGAGCTTGGATTGAAACCTTGTGTTGCATATGGTGTCTGGAGTCGTGTTCATCTCTTCAGTCTGTGTTTTCATACAGATGTGCTTAGCTTTCTGCCTGTAATCATTAGACAGTGTCCTCTCCAAAGTTACAAATACAGTATGATTCTCTGCTGTTCAGCTGATGGTCATGTTACCTGTTACCAATACATCACTTTTTTCCTACTATGCTCATGTTGCATGTGGTCTGCAGTCATTACTTACTTTGCCTCTTCCATGGTTCTGATGGCTTTAGCTTTAGACATTTTCTGCAAGTAGGATTAATAGTTAAAAAAGGTGGAGCTTCTGGTGTGTTTTCTGTGTTTCTGCACATTCCCACTGAAACTGCTACACCAAATGGTTTTGTATCAGAAATCAAACTCTGAAAGAATTCAGAAACTGAAAAACCAGGTAAAGGTCCTATAACCTGGGTGTGTGTATGTTAGCTATCTCTAGTCGTGTGTTCAGCAGGACAGACTGGAGCAGATTAAGCAGATTAGCCAGTAAAAAGGACTCTCTTCTGTAAAGGCTCTTTATTAGAGCCAGAAAGCTATATTCTTATTCATTATGTATCATTACTTGATTTTTAGATGTCAGCTAGCTGTGTCATAATGTACACAACATTTGATTTGGGAATGAGATAAAGATGTTAATCTTAGCCCTTTCCAATACCTGGCATTGAAAGCACAGTGTTGTCCTGCCACAGCCTTTGTGTGTAAAGGATGAGTTTTACAGAATTGCCTCTGGTTATGATTATTCTGTCTTATCAGTAAGCTGAGATGTTGCCATTAAACATCAGAAGATATAAGCAGAATTAGGAGTGATGTGTGAGGATGAAATGGAACTCAACAGTTGTGGACCTTAGCAATGAAACTAATAATGGCATGAATCTTGCATCTACTAATTGTCAATCCTTACCCACTAAAGCCAACTGCAGTTTTGGTATGTTGTATGGGAACTGTCTTGCCTCTTTTGTCCCCTTTCTATTATTTCTGGATAATACAGGGACATTCATTAAATGACTTATGACCAGAATATAACTGCCATTTCCCTAATACTTCAGGCTTCGCTAACGGTGGAGATAGGGAATACAAAAATACCAAACAATAACAAATGTCAGGTTTTCTCCACCTTGCAGGCTTTTGAGAGCCAGGAGTGTGTGCAATCATTTTTAGAGTACTTGAAGACCTATAGGGCTGCAGAAGGGGAAATTCAGGACATTGATGAATGCATGGCACAGTGTTACAGTGTATACTGAAAATTAAAAGTGCAGCAAAATGCACTTCATAGAATTTTCTCCTCCCCCTGGGAGTATTTTTTATAAAAATTGACCCTGTTTAGATGGTCTCAAGCCTCCCAAAGAAACTATAAGTAGTAGTTCCTTTAAAGTATTCTGCATTGCTGTGGGAGTGAGTTACTAAAATATCTTAAATTGGGAGTGTTGTGCAACTGCTTGGAATAATTTTTGATTTGGAAATAATGATTCAAATTTGTTTACAAGGATCATGTGCTTCTAAATTTGCCAAATAGTCATCTCAAACAGGAGTTGAATTGATACTTGTATCATGCATTTGCTGACTTAGTTTGCAAGCCAGTTTTTTCACGCTTCATTGTAGATGTATCTAGTTTTATTGTTATGTGTACAGCTGAGAACAGTTTTGAAAACTCTGAGTTGTAGTGGAAGGGCTCACATTACTGCCAATGTAGCTGTGAGATGTAATGTCAGAGGTAGCTATTAATGAACATCTGGGGTTATGCTTAATAGAAGCCCATTCAAAGTAAAGGTGACTTTGTATATATGAATACCACTTATCCTGGGAAGGCTCTGTGTTCTCAAGATCTAGAGCAGCTTCTCCTTTAGGTAAATACATCTAAATAGGAAATCAGAATTAACTTTCATGAAGATTTATTTAGGTTTTTAACTTTTGTCTGCTGCATGAACATACTGCTGACTACTGATACCTAAATCCCTGGCTGGAGGAACTGTATTGGGCAGGGGCTAAGGTTAGGTCATAGCTTTGGATGTCTGACCTCCAGTCCATTAACATTATAGTCAAGAAGTCTGTGGATAACACTTCATGTTTTTAAAAGTGAAATAATTCAAGTGGTAAACACAGTTGAGCAGAATAACTGAGACTTGTAGTTTTGTCTTTGGCATTAGCTATTAGCATAGATATTCCTCTGTCAAGGCCGTCTACAAAAGTGTTTGGTTCAGAATTAAGAACAGATGGTTTCATTGTCCTGGTTGTTCCCTGCTTGACAGTGTTTTGCTTTTCTGACTGCTGTGGTGACTGTTTTTACGTAATTGTAAATATTTCTCTGCCCTAAACTTGGACTTGCTTGTTTGTTTGTTTTTGCTTTTTTATTTTTGTTTTTTTCTCATTTGTTTGTCTTTTTCTTCCTCAATACTGAAATCTTGGGCTTTACTTCTCTAGTTTCTCTTTCAATTTTATTTTTTCCCTTTTCCTTCTTAGCTGTGTGTTGTTTTCCTCTGCCTTGTTTTCTAACAAAAGTTTTTTTTTTTAGAGATGTCTTTTTATTCTTCATTGTTTCTCCTCTGCTCCCGCATCTCCATTCTTCAGAAAATGGCATTAGTGATCTGAAATGTCCACAGTAACTTATAATGTTAGAAATAAGCCAATATTTTCTATTTTCATCACAGAAGTGCAAGAAATGTCTGCAGTCAGGTTGTAGAGCGGTGCATAATAAATGGTGATTTATGTTGTATATTGAAGATATGGACTGAGCAGTCTCATTCCTACTTGGGTGTTTTGCAAGTATGGTTTTTAAAAAGTATGAGGGCACATGGGAACATAGTAGGAATGCCTCAACTGTGAGGAGTAGTGTTAAGCAATAAATGTGTGAGAAAAGTATGGCTTTTTACAGGTTTTCAACACAAACAAGGTTCAATACCGAAGAGCAAAATTTCAGCTATTTGGTTTGGCAAAGTATGTTCAGTATTAGAGTACAGATTTCATTGTGTATGTGAATGCATGAACCATAAACTGTTAACTTCATCTCAGTGAGGAATAGTTGGGTTGGTCATTACAAGTGATTGGAAATAGTTGGATCACAGTTTCCCCTTTGATAAAGAGAGAAATGCCATGTGAAGGCATCACTTGGGTTCCATGCACAGATTTAACCTTACTTAACCTTACTAATCCAGAGCTTCAAGTGATGTCTCTTCTTCTGAGAAGGATGAGGGCACATTGTGTTTCCACACAATTTTTTTTCCCAGTTAGACTGAAGTTGGCAGGTTTTGTCCTGAGAACTCTGGTTTTCCTCATGAATGCTTCACCTCTGTCTTAACTCCATACTGTACCTTCCTAAAAATCTTCTTAGTGGGGAAAAAATTAATCAGTATTTCAAAACTTGTATGAGGGACTGGGTTTAGCATTTTTGCCTGTGGGGGACTTGTTGATGCAATAAATATCTGGAAATTCAGCTTTTCATCTCATGCTTCTTCAGCTTCAGTCTTCTAAGTTTGGGTTAGAAGCAGTGATACATATAAGGTGACATGTAAATGGTTTTCCTTGTGTATCTAAATGTTTGTGCTCAAAAGAAATTTGCTACTTAGGTTTCTTGAAGCTGTTTATATTGCACAGTTGTAATGTAACACATTTAAGTCTTCAGTTCTGTTTAAAACTCTGAGGAACTACAGAGGTTAATGTCAAACACAGTTTTATACCATAGAAATAAACTTTGGAAAGGCATAACCTGCAGTCAGGATAGCTCATCCTGTGATCAGATATTCCCAGCTGCTTGGCAACAAGTTGTGAACTATTCGTTGTTCTAGAGCTTCTCTGTGATAAATTCCAGTCCTTTTACTGGCAAAATATAATTCCAAATGTTTGATGACAAAATGATATCCTCATGGCTTTCCAGAGAGAGAAACTATGTGTTGCTTTGCCTTTATTCCAGTCAGAAGTGTAACAAAATAAAGTGTAACAAAATAAATGTGTTAATATGCACAGTTGAATTAACAAATACAAAAAAAAGTAAAACTATCTCTGCTTTGAAATGAGGTGTATTCCAGTCGGGAATAGGTGTGGGAGGGTTAACTTTGCTACCAAGCTGTCATTAGGTCTCCACCTTGTTTTATTGATGTCTGGGCTGGAGATCTGTATTTCTGCCTGGTGCACTTTGAACTGCTAACCTGATTTTACTGCTCTTAAGAACAGATAATCTTGAGGGCTCAGGTTTATAGGACAGCATGCAGAAGAAATTTATAATTCCATGTATTGGCTATTAGTGAAGTAGTGTTTCAGTGGGCAAGTTTAGATAAGAACAAAAAAT
The DNA here is from genome assembly GCF_003957555.1 of Calypte anna. NCBI lineage: Eukaryota > Metazoa > Chordata > Aves > Apodiformes > Trochilidae > Calypte > Calypte anna. The sequence goes on from NC_044251.1 coordinate 744,102, forward strand.
AGAACAGACTTCAAAAACAAATTGTGTGAAAGCTGAAAGGTCCCTTTACTGATTTAACTGCAATGAAGCAGGAACTGTAAAAAGTATAAGCTATGTTATCCAGATTTTTGAACAGGAGTCTAGATGCTGGATCTGACCTTTCTGGAGTATGTGGTTGTAAGTAGCAGCATTGCAGAAGTGTGGTTCTCTACAGAAAGGTTAGAAAAAACCCCAAAAACCCAAAGCAACTGTCCTAAGGGGGTAGTTCTATTTGTTTAGGTTTTTTTCTAGACATCAAGGCACTGTTGCTTTGTTAATACTGAAGGAAGCTTTTTTAATGTTAAAACAAAATTGTTTCCCTCATGCATAAACTGCTCTCAGAGCACTACAGAGGGTAACTTAGGAGCTTTATCTTGCATCCTGCTGAAAAATGCATGCATCTCTGTACTGCTGTCTCATTAAAGACAAGTAGAAACAGAAATAACATGTATTAACATAAGTAGCTTTCCATAATGGTATAGTTTTGTTACCCTGTGCATTTTAAAAATGAATTAAAAAAACAAACGCAACCAAAACCAAACTGTGCTCAGTTTGGGCTTTCACACTTGAAACAAACAGTAATCCTTACTGCTTAACTGGTTTTGTATAACTTTTTACATCATGGTTTCCACATGGACTTTCTGGAGGTGTTGCATAATGTTAGTGGTCTTGGAGCTTGTGGGGCTGAAAAGCTGTGGAGTCTTACACATGCTCAGTGATGCTGAATGTCACCTTCTGTGTTCAGGAATAGCACAAGATATACACAAGGTATGCATTGGAAAAAAAGCTTCAAGACAAATCAGAAATTCCCTGATTAGGTAGAAAGATAAACCAAAATCTACTTTGATTTTTAAGGTTAAAGTGCAAGACTAGAAATTAGGAGATGCCAGAGCTATTTGCCTGTGCAGCTTTGCATTTAATCCCCAAGTACATATGAAATATGATTTTATTTTTTTTTAATCTGCAACCATATTGGTATCTCTGTGTTCCTCACAGGACATTGCCTCAGTGTTTGAGAGGAACTTGTTTTAGTGATAAGTTGGAGTTGTGTAGGAAGAACCTAGTGATTCTGTGATCTGTGTTTACTGCAGAAGGTGATACTTACTGAATAAAGGACATGAAAGTAGAAGCAGTTGTTGTCAGTGTAAAGTATGGTGCCTTGAAGAATTACACTCCAGTGCTGATCTACTAAGTAGTTGGAAAGTATAATTAAGATGTAATAGTGATATTTACCATCTAAATGGTAATTAAGATGTTTACATTCTCTTAAAACTTGTCACTGTTCTTTGTTTCTCAGTGCTTCACTATGACCTGATTAGCAGAAATGTGTGGAATTGCTTTTGCATCTGAAGTCAGTGAAATCTGTTATGAATTCATGACTTTGCATATTCTTAGATATATATATATTGAAAAAACAGAGCTTTACAAATTGGCACCCAAAATTAGAAGGCAGTTTATGTGCTAAGCTTATGTGCTAACTTAATCCACCAGAAAAACATCAGGATTCACAGTGTCTTGTTCAACGTGTTTCACTTTCCCTGTACTTCAAGTGTGAGCTATAAAGAAATCCTTGAAGAAATTAGGCTGTGTATAAAAGCAAAGCATAAAGCTGTGTATAATATACAAGAGAAATGTAATTAATCTTGCTAAAATACACTGAGAAGGAAATATCTATTTGTGCTTAAAATAACAGAGACAGTTGTGGAGAGGGGAGGAGAAAGTGAGCAACCTTACAGTTTTCCTAAAACTAATAGGAAAGGACTGGATAGCAGATGTCTTTAACTTTGGTGTTGAAATGTCTGTAACTTTAATGTTGGTGTTAAAGTAATCCCTTCATGTAGCTTTTAAAGCAAGTGACAGATGGAGATTTTGTAGAGAGTGTTCACTTGATGACAGGTAGTTCATGGGTGCAATTAGACTGTTCCAGGCAGTCTTTATTGCTTGAGCTATGCCAGGAGTATGCAGCAGCAGTAGGTAGTAGACCAGCATTAGATTCTTTGCTGATAAGTTTTGAAAACTTAATGATAGGAATGCTGTAAGTTAAAATGTAGGTGAACGTGGACTACTCTGCCTGTCACCTCTGCCATGTGAAAACATTGCTCCCTTGACAAAATCCCTGTTTTTCTTGCTCTAGTAACAGACTTCCTGGCTCCCCAGTTGTGACTTCCCATTCAAGGCTCTGATTCTCCCCTGGCACTGACTTCATGTCAAGTTGGTTTTTTGTTTTGGTTTTTCTTCTCCTTTTTCTTTTCCCATTTAAGCTCTCTCTTAAGAGCAGAGTGCTCTGCATTCAGATTGGTTTCTGGCTTCCTTGGTTCAGGAGGAAGACTGACATCGTAGGTGCACCTTGTAGCCATCCAAATCCCAAGTTGTTCAGACTGTGAAGATCAGGGAGCACAGATGGATTTGGGGGGAGTGAAAAAGAAATCCTAGATTTCCTTGAGTACATAGGTTTTTTTTACAGTGTTGCTTTATAAGTGGACCAGAACTTTTAATTTTTTGTAGTTGAAATACCAAAATCACCAATCCTCACAATCAAGTTGTTCTCAACTCTCTACTCCAAATTATGGTGTAACAAGTCTAAAATGAGCAACATGCATCCTTTTTGAGGAAAAAAGAGAGAAGCAACTCTGTCCCCTTAGGAGGAGTGATGAGGTTAACCTCAACCATATCTGTTTGGCAGAGATTATAAAAATGAGGAGAGAATATTATGGTGAGAAGTGGCAGACCAACCCTTCCAGCTTGTCCTGAAGGCTTTTCTTTGAATTATTTATTAAATGAACAAACAAGATGAGTTGTCTCTTTCTTCCCTGTGCAAATGGAAGAGATTGGGGATTTTAATTTTTTTTTTTTTCAACCTGGCTGTTTGGATCTGAGGTTAAAAACCCAAACAACCAACCACACAAACAGTATGCTGTATATTCAAGAACAGGCACATCCCACCCTCAACCCCCCCCACCCCCTAGTTTTTTCCTAATAATTGTGTTCCGTGATCCCCCTCGTGCGATGGCTTTTTCACCAGTCCGCGCATAAGCTACTTCTGTTGTTGCAAGTCAATTTCATGATCTTGGGGAGGGTCAGGGGGAAGAAAGGCATCTTAAGTAACTGTGTACATAACTAGGATGGGTTCTTCTTTGACCTAAAGTCTGTCTTGATGCAGCAGCACAAGCCAGCGAGGAGACTGTCACATTTCGCCGTGAACGCAGCACATTTAGGCGTCAGGCAGTACGACGCCGGCACAATGCAGGGAGTAACCCTACCCCTCCTACATTGCTCATCGGATCACCCCTCAGGTAGGGTATCTCAATGTTCCACCATATTTAGCATGCATGCAGCAGACCACTTCTCCCCACACCCACCAGTGTTGCCAGAAAAGCACTTTTTACTTCTTTCCCCGCCATAACCTCCTCGAGCTGTCACTGCATGTCACTGTGGGCTTGTTGGATTGTGCATGTCTATGTGGCACTACTTTCAAACTGGTCAGGATAGCCAGTCCTCTAACATGTTATATGATAACAACATGAACTAATGCTAACAAAATTGAACTCAGTGTTTTTTATCAAGAAGTTGAGAATTCTATCCGAAGTTTTCATTTCAAGCAATGAAATTCTTAGAATCTCTTAAGATTCTAAGAAAAAAAAAATTTTTTTCATCCCTCCTCATTTTGGTTTTGTTGAAGAAAGTAAGCACTATCAAATAGTGTAATCAGTTTTCATGTCTGTAGATAGTGAAGGAGAAGCACAATAACAAAATCTAGTAACACTCTAAAGAGCTAAGTCACACACAAAGGTTCTAAATCTAAAATACAGGTAAACCATGGTATGAGCATCCTGCAGCTATTCTCAGCAAAAGAAAAAGAATTAATTTGTAGCAATGTCTTTGATATAGGATGCACAAAATTCCTCAGGATTAAATATAATTGTGTGGCACTTTGCATGCCTTGGCAGTGTTTAAAATGAGCTACAGACACATAGCCCAGGAGTCCCCAGCCTTCTCTGGTCCATTTGTTAACAATACTGAGCCTGGTGAAACACGATGTGCAGCAGCTCTCTGGTCTGTCAGTGTTGAGCAGTGGAAACAACAACCACAATAAGTTTTTATACTTGCTTTTTATATCTTCCTAACCTGTGGTTGCCTGCAGTGGTGAAGGATCTGATAAGCAGAATGTTGTCTGTAGTGGAAGGAACACTCCCCTTACATACTGAAGTAATTCTTCCTCCACCTATGTAATAAACATGGCAGGAATAATCACGTGTTCTGTATTCTTAATAAACTTCCTTCATATGCTAAGCTATCTTTGAATAATAGGAGGAATCTGCTTTTGTGTTTGAGGAATGCTTGTGTAATTTTTTTTAGCTGGAAAATGATACAGAAACTGAGCACATAAAAATAAAACACTTTACAATAGAGGATGGGTGAGAAATCATGCCACCAAGGGCTGAGTTCCTAAATTTTACTCGGGCAGGAAGATTCCAAGAATGGTCCCTAAAATCTAACAGACTAAAGAACTGACTCAAGGTCAGGCTTGGAACAAAGTAGATGTGTTTTATCTGTTTAGTACATTATGCAGCATTAATCACATTTGAAATAATTTCTTGTTAAGCTTTTGGTCTTGCTGAACATAGTTTGTTCAGGTTTAAGGTCGTGATTTACTTCATAGTGAGGGATGCTAAAACTTTATTCAGTCATTTTTGCCCTGCTCTCCATTGCATTAGTTTGTTTCTGATTTATTTTGTTGTGGTTTTGTTCTGTTTTTTTTAAGGAGGATAGTATAGTTTTGTGTATAGGCTGTGCACACTAGTTGGAACTCCTCAACATTAGCTGGGAAAGGGAGTTTTCTTTCTCTTAGGTAGAGAGTAGGGCAAATAAAGGACTCTGTTTTAAGAGTCCTTTTCACATTGTAGAGGATTCACTAAGGTTCCCATGGCTTAAGCTGGACTTCATTGTGAGATCATGAGAACTGAAGTTGGTAACTTCAACTGAAGAGGTAACTTTTTAATTGTACAAGATGTTTAAGGGTGAAAAAGTGGAACAAATACTCTAAACTTGTGCTTTCTCTCTGCATCTTCCAGTTATCTAAATTTGTTTCTAATAATAATAATAAAAACCCCTAGCCTTTTCTTTGACATAATGACACATTTTATCAAAAATGCTTGTATTATAAACATATGTTCAGAATTGAGTAGTTAGGGTACTTGGCTCAAAGCATTTTTATGATGCTAAATGACTCTCCTTTGGAGTGAAAGTCAATTGCTCCAGTCCAGCCAAACATCAAAATGCTTTCAGATTTTTTTGACACAAATTTCCTTTGAACTACCAACTGTGGATCTGAAAATTTTGTATTTATCACTGTTCAGATTTCTAAATGCATAGCCTGAAAAAGCCCTCCTTAATATGGGTAGCTTAACTCTATAAGCTGCTGGAAGAAGAAATGCCCAAGAAAGATGTTTTTAAAAAAAAGCATAAAGAAGAAATGCCATGAATGTTACATGTTTTTAGCCAGTTGAACTGGCATTGATTGTATATGCTGGTGGTGAGTCTTGGTCTAGTTCCTGATAGTGCTAATCCATATGACTTCAGATAATCAACTTTTAACATTATTACTTTTTTCTTGCCAGCAAAACTTTTAATCTTCTGATTTTCTAACTCCTGCATCAAATTGGATATTGTGCAAGTGTATATTGGAAGTGTTTGCTTAGAATCTGTTGAGTTCTACTGGTTTTAGGTTTTTAAATTTCCAGTCCATTATTACAAATATTCTTCACTTCCTCTGTGGAATATTTAGTAGAAGAAATAATGGTGTCATGCATGTATGTGTTTGGTAATGATGGACACTTGAGTAAAACCTGGCCTAGTAAATTATGCTGGTTTGCTAAATTAGACACAAAAGTGGTTTGCCTGGTAACTTAAAACAATAAAAAAGCCAAAGCCCCCAAAACCACAATAAAACAACCACCCACCCCTGCTTCTGTCCTTCCTAGGTGTCAACAGTGTTTTGGGTACTTGAAAAATAAGTGTGCATTGACATCCTGAGTAGTCGGTGGTTGTACTCTTTGGTGTCTGAGACAAGAACATAAGTGACTATCTGAAGGAGAATTTTATTTTTATAATTATTTAGGCAGAGATAAATACAGCTTTTGCATATCTGTGCTATCAGTGTTGTGTGGTTTTTTTTTTTTTTAATGTGATAGCTAAGGATAACTACTGAAAGGGCAGTTTTGATATATAGCTCCTATTGAAGGGCAAGCAGTGTTCAGTGTGGTTTTAGTGCTGCTGATAATACTTGAGGGAGGCAGTGAAGGTTGGCACATCTGTGAGCTTCCTTAGGGCTTCTGTTGCCAGGCAGCTCACCAAGAGCCTTGTTTACAGCAGCAAAACACTGAATTTAAAGTTCAGATATATTAGAATATGATAGTAAGGAGTTTCAGTGTTCTACCTCGTGAGCTGTGTGTGCATGTTGGCTTTATTTTGCATGAGCTTTTCCTAATGCTTATTCTTACATCCCTCTTCTGTTTTATAGTGGTTCTCTAACATGAACAGGAGATGTTCTATAAAATATTGCTAAAAGCAAGTACATTGCATATAACCCCTCAGCTCTTAGTAAGATTTTGCTTTCAGTTTCTTCACTTGCCAAGCTGTAGCATCACACTGTAAGCAACTAAATATCAAAAGCAATAGGTGATGAAGGTAATTTTTCAAAAGCAGTTAAAATTTTTTCCAGTCGTATATACATATCTTCTAAAATATTTAGAAATAAAAATCTCAATTTCATTATATAATCACATTCCAGAGCTAAGGACTGGCATGTAACTTGCTAAAGTACACAAAATGAAGGATTATAACACGAACCAAATGAGAGGTACAAGTGGAGGCACCACGTATTCTGATACTTTGCCATGTTTCATGTTAATCAGGCTATTAAAAATATAACAGCTAACTAGCTTTATAAATCAGTTCTGCAAATAGAAGTCTGTGAAGGGTAGAACTGGCATTTCCAACCATTGTCTACTTGTGACAATAAGCTTACAAATTTCTCTGAAGCCTGGGTTGACCTTTCAAACCTGTTTTTTGGTGCAAGGTATGTGTCTGGGTAAAGAAGATTTTTTTTGCTTTTCATAAATAGATTTAAAACTTTTGCCAATTAATAATTTATTATAATCTTTATTAATAGGTTCAGAAAATTCTGAATCCAAAGGTTTAACTGGTTATCTAAAAGCTGTGTAGTAGTGTGTGGCTACTAATGAAGCTTAAAGCTGTTTTGTACTTAGAGTGCAGATTAATAGCAAGAAGTGTGATGTTGCTGTGACCAAAAAAAAACCCCAAACAGGCAACTAGACAGCTGGCTGAGTCCATACCTCAGTGAGCAAAAAGGACCCAACTGTCCTGGGAAGACTTGGGATAGTCACTGCTTTATAGAGCTGATGCCTGAGGTCAGTCCACAGTTAGATGAGGAGTAATTTGCTTTTAAGAATTAATCTTCAGAACATACTTGAGTGTGACTTGCTGAGGTGGTAGAAATCAATACTGCTTCTAAGAAGCAGGACAGGAACTGTGTATCCAGATGACTGGTGTATCCAGTGTTCAGGTGTTGTTATACACACCTCATGGGTTACCTTAACCCTAAGAAGCGGCCTCTTAATGCTCTGCTCTATGAAGTTCTTCCTCTTTAAACTCAACATCTTGCATTGCTTCAGTTCTAGCACTTTTTTCTTTTTTTTTTTAATTTTTTTCCTCTTCTCTTCTTCCTGGTAATGTGTCCCCAATCCCTGTTTTCTCCTAGCCTTCAAGATGGTCAGCAAGGCCAGCAGCCCTCCTCCCAGGTCAGAGTGCAATCCCGCCCCCCTTCCCAGGCCGCTGTGCTCAGCGCCTCCTTGCTGGTGAGAAATGGGAGTGTCCACTTAGAAGCCTCACATGCCACTGCATCTGCTGTAGGCAGTTTGCACCATGAACTTGGTATGCAGGCCTTATGTAACCTTGGTGACATGGAAGTGTTAATACAGCAGATGTGTGGGTAATAATGTGGTGACAATCCTCATGCTCTCAGGAGTTTTGTTTCTGAATCTTAGAGGTGTGCTTGCTGGAAGGCCTTAATTGCTGGTAAATTCCTTGCCTTCCATGCTCTGACAAATGCAGGGTGGGAAGGAAACACTTGAAGGATGCATGGATACAAGTAGTGATGTTGATGCATAGATAGAAGTAGCCATGGTGTGAGTTTTCATGAGTTTAGCAATGTAACGTGTCATGCATACGTTTTTGGGGTTTTTTTGCATTCTCACAGGTTAGTAGGGCAGAGATTGATACCAGTTTTGAGGTTCCTGGATCCTGAAAAACTTCTTGTTGTGGTCCCCAGGAATTCTTCATTGGTTTTAGCTGAGTCTCTGCTTAGCTGCTGTATAAAAAGAGATCCTTGTGCAAATGAGTGCTTTGCTCCTCATCAACACCTTAATCTAGGAGTTTCAGTCTGGAAGAAAATCTGGACCTTTTCTTATAGGAAATGCCATCAAATCATGGAGCCTTATGATGCCCAGTGATTCTTCATGGTCCAGTTTATGTAGTATTCTTAACTATTTATTAACTTTTATGTTGCTAGGGAGAGGGAAGTTCAGATGGTCATAGTAAGTTACTGACCTCCTGCCACACAGTGATGTCTGCTTTGGAAAAATTCCTGGCAGGGATCTGTGCAGCTCTCTATACATGGACTGAATTACTTATGATTTCAGCATTAATGGGGATTTCTTCTTTTAATTATTAAAGTGGGCATCTTTATAACAGACAGTTAGTAATGACTGTATTTTGAACAGCTGTCAGCTGTAATAAAAGTGCAGGTTAACTCCCAACACTGACCTAACATTTGTTTCAGACCATGGTGTAACATGGTCTAAAAGATAAGTGAACTGTCATATGCCACTGGTGTGGAAGACTTCAAGAGTTGTCAGGCTGTGGGACTACTTCAGTTTGGCTAACAAGTTGACATTCTTCTCTCTAGCTGCAGTATAAGGAAAAAATTAATATAAAATTGAAAAAACCCTTGACATGAGCTGAGGTTTACAGTTGTGGTAAATACAGACAGTCTACTTATCAAATATTATTATTTTTTTTTTGGAGTCTGTGGCTCTACTGGTTTCGAGATGATAGAAAAGTCAAGACATATCTTGATGCATGTGTGTATCTCTGAACTATAAAAGCTTATTACATTAAACTACTGATTTCTGTTTATTTAATTTGGAGTCGTTTCTTTTTGAAAAAAGTTCTGGAACATAACTCTAAAGGATGCTGGTTATATCTGTCCAAGATTTAATGTTTAGATTTATTCTTAAAGCCACCATTATTGAATTTGAGGGATTTGGTTTCTGTTGCCCAAAACAATACAATCACGTTTCATAGAATACAAGATTTAATAACTTAAAATACTGTGTTGTAGTAGAAACCAAAGTGGATCATTTAAGAAAAGCAGGGTTCCTCTCAGACTTCATGGAAAGGCACATTCATTTCAGCTGGTGTGTGTTGGAGTTTTCAGAAATCTATGTAGCTAACTGTGTACTGCACTTGAGTGTTATTAGGCAGCACATTCTCTTTGAGAGGCATCAACTTCTAGGATCTGCTCAGTTAAAAAATAAAATTGATGTATAATACAGGGATTCATTCCAGGTTTGAAGCTCTGGGCATCTGTTTAAAAGCTTTCCCTGTGTGAAAGTAGCTATTATAGGCAAGATCTATTCTCATTATTTTAGGAAAATGGAATTCTCTAGTTTGTGTAGCAGGCTTTGTGTGACATACTGGTTTTTGTTTGAGTAGGATACTGGCAGAATGGTGCAGGTTCACATATGCACGGTTACTTTAGCAGGTCTGACAAGAAAGGAAAAGTATCTTTCCTTATAGCTGGTACATTGTTGGTTTGTTGGGTTTTTTGTGAGTTTTTTTCCTTTGTTTTTTGGTTGGTTTGGTTTTTGTTTGTTTCTTTTTAATGGAGGGTGATGTGGTTTGGGGATTGTTTTTCAATCCTCAGTCAGGGATAAAGTATCACTGGTGTTCTCTTTCCCTGAAGTCTAGGGCTTTTGATTTTGCTCTGTGTTCCCTAAATACCCTACAGTGAAAGATGACCCTGTTAGTTTGTGTCAGGCTGTGTATGATTTGGGGAAGAGAAGTAGTTTTTTCGTGAGCTTTTATTCTGATGCCTCCATTGCTTTGATCAGCAATATGACCAATTCTTTGTCACTGTGGGAATTGCCTTAACTGCCCAGGGCAGAAAAAACACTGGCAAGAGTAGCAGGGCATGTGGAAAAAGAACAACCTTATCTACAGCAGCTGCAGATAAAAGGGACAAAGGCAGTAGGTGGGTGTTTTACTGTTCAGTGCATATAAGAATTTCTTTTATTACTGACATTCTAGTAGCATCCTCCAGCTCTACTGCAAAACAAACTGGGCATGTGCTAATTTAAATTAAAAGCCACAACACTTAGGCCTATTTTTTTTTTCTTCTTTGTGCATTGATCATGTAGTGTCTGTTTTCTGCTTTCCTTCCATTTGTGTTGATGTCAACTTGCATCTCTTTAAGAGGCACAATTTTAATTTTTCTGTTTCCTTTAAAGATTTGTGTCTGTTAACTTGATTCTGGTGCCTTATTTTACAAAGAATGGGCCTTACTACACATAGGCTCTGTTCAGTCTGGTGACTGCCCAGTCAGCTTTATTCTGCTGAGAGGAAGGCAAGGCATACCTTAAGGCATTATCTTCAGTCTTCCAGTTTCAAAGTAGATTTTTATCAATTGTGTTGTTGTTTTTTGAGGGGCAAAGAACTTGAAAGAGTGGAAAGTGAGCTTAATGTAGAGCAATAAACATGAGGTAAATCTTAGGAGGAATGCAGGGCAGAAAGGTGGCAGACCAAATGCCATGGTTGTAGTCAGGATTAATGTCATATGAATACAGAAAGTGGCAAAACACAGGTATATCACAACTGAAGTGACTGACAGTCTACAGGACCAGTGTGGCAGTACTGGTGCCTTTTATTGTTGCTAAGACCTTGAGATTCTTGAAACATGTAGCTAATGAGTTGGATTTTTCAATCCTTTCAGCAAAAGCAGTTGGTATTACGATTTGTAAAGTGATTGGGAATCCCAAGTACTGAATTACTAGAGGAGATCCCAGGTTCTGTAACTGGACTGAAGTAACAGCCTCTTGGCTTCATCTAGAAGATGTGGTCTAGTTTGGTGTTCTGTTTTGGTATTGTCTTTGTGGTGGTGTGTTTGGGGTTTTTTGGGGTTGTTTTTTTGTTGTGTTTTTGTTTTTGTTTTTTTGAGGAGCATTGGTTTTGTGATTAAAGGGACCTGGTCATCTGGAGCTTTACAGTATAGTGGCACTGCTAGGTTGGACTTCTGGTTTTATCACTTACATGCAAGTGGTAATCTTTCAGAGTTATTGAACTAATTTGAAGCAGATCAAAACTTTTATCTAAATATACACTGATCACTTACTTGATTAAAAACAGTGTAGAATCCTCAGGTATCCTCAATACCTTTTTACAATGAAGTACATTTAGTCTGCTTGAGATAGATGGGGAAGTATGTTCAAAGGTGTAAGTACAAAGTAAATACTGACTTTCCATTATTCCTACTGAAAATATCCCTCTTGTAGTCTTGAATTCTGTATAAATAAGTTGCTCTTTTTACCAATGTTATAAATAAATAAAAAATTAACTGCTCTGAAATGTTCCAACTGAAAACTTACAAGTCTTCATACTGCAAATAAAGGCACAATTTTGATACTTGGGAACAGAAGCTCCTTGCATGGTGCAGAGAACTTCAATTCTGATGCCTTTGGTTTTGCTGACTAGGATTTAAAAAGTATTATCATGTGAAACACTGTTAGCAATCTTCAGAACTAGTTGATAAGAGGTTTAAAACAAAGTCATATTTCTTAGGTGGAAAATTAGGAAATGTGCTGTAAGTAACTTGGCTGAGGAAACCATGGGAGTACCAAGTCATCTCCCTGGTTTCATCTGTGGAAGCTCATCCACCTGCTGCTTTCATGAATTCCTGTAATTCTGGGAACATCAGTTTGTTCAGTGTGAGCTGTTACATGGTTGTCTCTGGACTTGGCAATGAGGAATTTTTTTGTCTTTTTGAAAACATTTGTAGGAACTTGTTTCAAAGGACATCTGTCTTTTCCTCTCTTTGGGCCAGAACAAAGATGCATTTGGATTTGTGTGCCTAGTAGCAGTGATTTGGTTTTGTTGGTTTCTGTAATCTGTTGAAATAGAAGATTGTTTGGGTGACTTTATTTGCCAAGAACTTACAACACTCTCTGAGAGCAGGAGAAGTTAGAATCAAATGTCTTATCAGCCCTATTTCTTGATTTGAAAAATTACCTTTTGAGTCTGCTATTTGTTCACAACTTGATAAAACTACAGTCCCTAGAGAATGAGAGAAAAAAACCTCTTAAACTTTAGTGTGATGCTGTTGAAAGTATTTCAGAGGATGCCATGAGAGCTGGGAATGAGAGGGAGGGAAAATTACTAGAAAAACTAGAAATGCTGGGTATATCCATGGCCAAAGGTTGGGCTGGATGATATTGAAGGTCTCTTCCAACCAAAGACATTCTGTGATACCTGCTAAATGTTGTGAGTATTGAGATCCTTCATTGGTGTTTGAGTGCTGTGGCTGGAGGTGTGGGTTTGCACAGCCACAAAGTGTTCACTTGATGGGACTTGGGAGCTCAGTTGTAAAATCTGTAGTGGCACCTCAGGGTTTGCATCCTCACCAGCACCTATCATATTTTCAACCTAAGATGAATTGCGGCTGTTCTGGAGAGCCTTTTGGTGAAATAAATGGATAAAAATAAAATTTTAAAATGGGGTGGCTCAGGCAATTTTGTTTTGTTGAGAACCTATGCTTTTTGTGATGGAGAGCTAACTTCCAATGAGGAAAAATAAAAATTTCAAACTAAATATATATATGGGGAGGGAACGGATGTGTGAATTGCCAGTACTGGCAAAACCAGAGTTCATTTTGTAGTCTGTGTGTAAAAACCTGGAATTTAGTGGTTGTTTTCTTCATAGGTCTCTATTGGCCAGGTTTGTTTTACCCCACCACAGCCATGCAGTATTTCCAGCACCCACACAAATGCAGTAAATTTTGACAGATTCAAAGATGAGTGGATTGTGAGGGAAATGTAGGTGTTTTCTGACATGAAGTGTTTTATGCTAAAGTTTTTTCATAGTTTGAGAGCCCTATTGGACATCTGGCTTGACATGTAGCAGCTCAGCTGCGTTTGAAATAAATACCTGTTACATCATCTCAGCCCAAGAAAATGGGAAGTTAGATCTTGCAACTAGTGTGTTCTAATTTCTGTGTCCAAAAATTCATTTCTTTAAAAATCAGAAAGCACAAAACCATGAAGAATTTAACCCAAACTTGATTGTCTCTTGAAAAGCTTCATTGCAGGAAAGATTTATCCATAATAAGTTATGCATAATTTTGTCCTGAGTAGAACCTTAAGTGTGCTGTCTGTACCTTTGTGTTTGCTGTTGTACTTTTATTCTTTTTTTACTGATGCTGTTGAGAAATAACTCTGTGTAGCTGAGGTTATTTAGCAGGTGTAGGGAGGATGATTCCTATTGTGTTGCGTTACTTTAAGTGTTACACTTCAGCAACAAGCTGCCTACAGCATGTATAGCAAGCCAAAGGGTATTTTATAACTCTTGAGTAAAAAGCCAAAACAAGTGAACTTTATACTTGCAGTTCCTTACAAGTGCCTGTAGTGGATGTCATTAAATATTGGACGAGCTGTTGTGTTACTGAGCTCTGACGTGTGCTGCACAAGAACCCCATGTAGTCCCATGTCCTGTCAGTGCTTGGCCTTAGCATGTATGTCCATCCTTTGCACTATGTGTCTCACTGGTCTCAAGTGTCTCCTCTGAGGGCAGAAAGCTTCATGAAGACTATTTTCAATATACCAATGTTTTTTTCCTTACTTTGCTTTTAATTACACATGTTGAGGTTTTTAATGTTTTTAAACACTTCCAAATTGGACTTTGTGGAGCTGAAGAGAAGTGGGATCAGGATCATAGTGTGTTTCTAAAAAAAACCCCAAACAAAACCAACAACAAACAAACTAACAAAAAAACCTCCAAAACCTGCTTCTGTTATAATGTTTTTGATGATAGATTCTTACAGCAAGGGTAAAGAGAGGAAGCTCTGATCTTGGTAGGTTTTTCTCCAGGGTCTGCTCATTATCATGTAACAACAGGAAGAAGAAGTGCTAGGAGATATGCAGCTGAGGTGTAGACAGTTTTTCTTCAGAGTTCCAAAGTGGGATTTTTTGGATATAAGCAGATCTTAATATATTGCATGCTTTGCAGTGTGGCTTAAGAAGGTTTTGGAGCCAGCAAAGATGGAGAAGTTGGCAGAATGCTTCATATGAGATCACAGTTTCAAAATCAGCTTCCTGCCTTCAGAACTGAAATATATTAAACCTGGCCTTTAGGGGAAATTACAGTGCTTATCTCTCTGATCAGCCTGTTGTGGAGAAGGGCACAGTAAAAATACCATATTGTCAGTAAGGTAATTAATCAGTTGAGTTATAATCTTTGGTTACTTTTTTGTTAATAATATTTTTTCGGAATATCTTGGTACTGTTCATTTGAAGTTTTAAATAAGATCTTTAGGAAATTATGGTTAATGAAGGTAACCAGTTACTGCAAATGAGGAGTTAGTTTGCAGCCTTGTGTTCTTACACTGAAGCATTTGCTTCTGGCTTGTAGAACAAACCACTGCCTGTCATTTCCTTTTCCTGCCATTTCCATTTACTAGAGGTGTAACTTCGGAAGCATCTCTGGCTACTTCTTTCATTCTGTGTGTTTCTTTTCAAATAGACATGTGCCTTTCACAGTAATTGTATTCAGCACACTTGAGGAATCTCTGCCTTAGCTGAATGCCATGGTTCTTTAACACTGATAAATGATTGACTTAATGTTGATGTATTTGAGCTGGGAGGGGTGGGTGGGAGCTGGGCATTTCAACTCGTTTACCTGGTTATTCTTTATGGGGAGAAAAAGGAATTGTGCTTCTGTTATGTTAATGGTGACATCTTGAAGTATAAACTCATGATGTAGTATTGCAGTTTACTGTGTATGTCATGTAAAATGGTGTAAAAGAGGATGAAATAACTACTGTCCTGTCTGCACTAGTGACACATTGATGTGTAATCACTTTTTATATTCTGACACTAAATTTAGATCTCTCAGTTGATCTCAGATGAAAGTTAATAAATAGAAACTAGTGCCAGTGGAATGAAATGTTGTGCAATTTTTACCTGCTTTTTACCTTTTCTTTAACAGGTAAGTTCAGTTCTACGCTCTACGAGACAGGGGGCTGCGACATGTCACTTGTCAACTTTGAGCCAGCTGCAAGAAGAGCATCCAACATCTGGTGTGTGTGAAGGCCAGTCAAGAGTGATGATTCTTGTCTTACTGCAACAAATGTCTGATTTTAGATTAAAAGGTTATATTTAGTATGGATGACCAGGAAATCAATATAAAATATTATGACTTTTACTTTGGAAACCTAAGTGATTTTTCCCTAGCAGATGACACAAATTGCATAAATGACCTTTTATACTTAAATAAACCTCAAAATGAAAACTGCTGTTAGCTTAAGCAATAAATGTCCAAACAGGGCAAATGTGGTTTTTCTTGGCTTATAGAAAGTATTTATTTCTTAAAAAACTTAAACTAGGTTTTGGGGAAGTAGATGGCTGTTGACTATAATGACTATAACTTATTTACAAATAAACTTCCAATTACGAAGCAAATGTAAACTGATAAATTTGTTCTTAAGTTCATAGATGGCATGAGACAATACATGGAAGTGTTAACAAACCTCAGGTTCAGACTTGGCTTATGGTTGAAATAGCCAGCTACATACTGGAAAGTTAATCTGCTGTTGGAAAAATGCCCTTTCTTTCTCTGAAAGGACAGGAGGTAGAAGAAAGGAAAACAACCCAAAAACCTCCTGCACCCATCCCCCTGGCCACCCAACAACTTCACTACCTAGAACTGCTCTGAAGCTATTGTGTCACGTTGGTTGCTACCAATTCCCACCACGTGTAGGTGGAATAGCTATTGGAATGATGAAGTAATGAATATAAAAGCTCCCATCTTCAAATCTTCCTTGTGAAAGTGTGCAAGCCCTTTGTAGAGTTGAACTTTGATTAAAGTTCTGTATTCCTTGCACAGAGCTGCCAGTGCCTGCCTTTACTGCTTGCATGTCCCAGAAGCAATGGCTTTGCTGATGGCTGCTGGTATGAATTTAGATGTGCTAATGGAACAAACTGGCCACATCCAAACAGTTGGATCTCAGAGTTAGTACTGGAGTTGCAGTGAAGTAAAACTGATAACAAAGAATGTTTTTATCTTAAGGCAAGGAGCTGAAGCAAAGTTGCATAAATTTGATACAAGTCTTACAGCCATGTGATTTACATGGAAAGCAAACATCCAAAAGCTACCCAAAATTGGGGAAAAAGGCAGTGGTTGGATATGGACTCTCGTACAGTAAGAGAAATTTCTCCTCATCTCTAATGAACGGAAATTGCAAAGTAATTTTGCTCCTCAGCAGAGGTTTAAGTGTATTTAAAGTTAAGTTGTTCAGAAGCTATTTAACATTAAGTAAACCGGTATACTCGTGAAGTTTGTACTATTTTTGGTGGTTATGGGACCTTGATAAAAACAGTATAGAATTCACAAAACCTGTGTGAACACACAGTGGACTCTGAACTCCTTCAGACATGTGTTTAAACATCATATTTGCTGTAGTACAGAACTTACCATAGTACACAAGGCTAAGTGGATACTTTTATTTAGTATATGTGACTGAAGAAAAATATTAAGTATTTTAAGATTTTTGAGGAGTCAAAATAAATTTGGGACACTAGAAAATGAGTGGCCTGTTGAAATAAAATGTAGTTTTATAATATGAAGTCTTTCCCCTGTTCTTGTAGTGACACGGACTCTCACGTATCGAGTTCTACCTCAGTTCGCTTTTATCCACATGATCTAGTAAGTTTTTCTTATTTATTTTTAAAAGCATGCAAAAAATCAGAGGACTTTCTGATTTTATAGTATTGATTGATCATCCGATGTGGTAGTTCTTTGTTCTTAAGAAGGATTTTTGCCTTGGTTTAAATGAGGGTAAAATATTCATTGTTGCGGTGTCTTCACATATGCACACACATTCATCCTTCTGAATAGCACTTTAAATATAAATTGCTTCCTCTGATCTAAAGCATAGTGATTTTCTAAATCCCATGGAAATTGGATGTTCTGAGATACCTTGTAAACGTTTCTGGAGATGACTGGACAACTTGGATAGAGTTTTCCTTCTGTGCATCACTATGATTAGCAGGCAGCAGCAAGAAGTCTTAATTCATATGCAAAGTGGAGGTTCACACTGTTTTGTCCTATTCCTTAGTTTTGTGATTTCAAACCTTTCCTACTCTTGTCAAGTTCAGACATCTCTGTACTCAATTCTGAAGCCTGGTATTGCTGTGTCACGGAAACAGTGCAAATGCTCACAGTTCTCAAGATCATGATTCTTAAGCTAGGAAACCTATGCAAAGTATGTTGAATTACTTAAATACTTAATACAAGTTTTAATACAAATACTTAATACAAGAGGGAAAAAGAAAAATGGATTCAGCATTTGGTAGAGGATCAAGAGACCTCCACTTGCCTGACCATGTTCTAGATCAAGAGTGTGCTCTTCAAACCTGGTGTCTGTACTTCCCACCGTCCTTCTTGAAAATGTAGCCTTCAAAAAAGAGGCTGCATTACCTGTTATGTGCTGTTTTATTTGCCTTTGGGAGTCCCACTGGAGGAAATAATTAAATTTAAGGCAAATTTGTACTTGTAAAAGTGAAATTCATATGATAAATAGAAAATTTTTACTGAATGTTAAAATTAGTGCAATGAATTCTATGTTATGGTGATTGTACCTTTTTCAAAGACCAAGGTTTTATGAAAATTGTCAAAACAGCACCTGTATTTTTGAAATGTCTTTAGAAAGGGAGTATTCTGGCTTGGTTTTTTGAGTACTTTTCTAGGAATGAAGAGCAGACTGAATATAGTTATAGTGATGCTTTAGTGTGGCATGAAAAAAATTATTCATAAATGAATAATCAAATGTTAAACTTCAAGATAATTGTAAAAACAGTAAGCAATAAACCCCTGTAATTTGTACACTTAAATGTGACGTGACTATTTAGATTTTCCCTTTTGCCTTGAAAGATAGCTAAGATTTTTCATTAAATGACATTTTAACCATTCTATTAAGAACAAAGAGCAATGCCTTAAGATGTTTCTTGGCCTGTTGATGGAATTTATAAAGTGGATTAGACAATGCATACATACTGTAAGAACTTCTTAGCCTTCTGGTTACTCTACTTAGATGTCCTATATAGTTGTTAGTATTACTGTGGTTCCAAGAGAACTCTAAAATGTCAAACTAAAAAATAAGGAAGGAATGTAATCAGTTTTAAATAGTATTTGACTAGTTAGGACAGATTGTATTTTTTCTTACATTGTCTCCAGGTTTATTCTGAATTTAGTGAGTTTGAATTTGGTCACTGATGCATGAATAAGCTGCTTTGTCATGTAAAAAAAAAACCAGCATGAGCATGCATGCAGATCAGCAGGTTATAGGAAATGTGCTGTACTTTATTTAAGTTCAGAATCGGGTTATTCCTGTAGTAGGTGTGATTCCTGTTCACATATCAGTTTACTTGTCTTCAAATTTGAAGTTTTCAGGGTAAATGCAATCATGTGCTTGGAGGATGTGTTTGTGTTTCATTTGAAGTGAGCCATTTGCTATAGTGCCAAACACGGTGTTGTAACCATACTGTTCTTACTGCTGGTGCTATTCATTTGCCAGGAGAAGGACAGAAAAAGTCAGTGGAAGCTTCAAAACTGACAGGCTCTAACATTCAGATTCTTATAAGAGAAACTAAATAATTAGTTTTTAGTGGGGTTTTTTCCAAACCAGTTTTCAGTTGAACATAGCAATATAATAACAATGAGCCTTTTTTAAATACTGACTTTCTTTTAGCTTTCTCTTCCTCAGATCAGGTTGAACAGGCTGCTGACCATGGATACAGATCTGCTGGAGCAGCAGGATATAGACCTGAGCCCTGACCTTCAGGACCACATGCAACCTCAAGAGGAAGCAGCTCAAAAAGTCAAGCAGTACTATCGCTTTTGGATCCTGCCAAAGCTCTGGATTAGCATCAATTTTGATAGGTTAACTCTTCTGGCTTTATTTGATAGGTGAGATTCCCATATGTTACTAGAGCACAGGGGTTAAAGATAAAAAATGGTAACTGAACTCTGAGTAACATAGATAAAGTGATCCTTGGAGAACTGGATTTATGTACTCTGAAAGATGAAAGACTAATACAAAATGCAGGGCTTTTTTTAAATAATGAAGGCTGCTCTTCCTTTCTCTCAGGCAGTGCAAAACCTCAGTGTGCCTGACTAGGACAATAACATATTTGAATGATCAAAGAGAGGTTTGTTGCTACCTTTTAAAAATAACAATTAAAAAAATCCAAAACTAATTGAATGGGTCTAGAACTCAAGTTACATTTACAGTATTCCAACAAGTAAACAGAATTTACCTGCTGTTTCCAAGCATTGTTCCACAGGGTCATCTGATACTGAAATGTGTTGTCCATGCTGCATAGGGGAATAAAGCAAAGGTGACACCCCACCCCTAATTACCAGCTTTTGGAGTATATGGAGTATATAGATTTTGGTGATGAATGTCCTTGAGATAAACAATATAATAATGATTCTTGCTGGGCAGAAATACTATTAATTCTGTTGTAAGCACTTCCAAAATTATATGGAATTCTCTTTATTCCACTCGATATGACTTAGCTAAATGAATAGTTGTAGTTTCTTCATTACTAAATATTGAATGACAGATTATACACAGATAAGCTGTCATAATTATATTTTTCACAGGTTTCTATTCATCCCATGTGAGCCTTGAATGTAGATTTGTGTTACAGACAGTGCTTCTGGCTCAGTGTGAGAATTATTTCTGAAGTTATCTGCTGGAGTTATTTTCTGCTGTTGTAAAGGTCAATTCCATAAGATAATAATTGCTCTCAGCTCTCATTGAAATCCTGGTAGCTTTGTTAAAGGACAGTGTGCTGGTACAGTCTGTGTAAGTTCAAGTCTGTTCTTAACTCCTTGGCTGCCAGCAGTGTGACTCTTGTTAACTTCTGACTGTAACTGTTCCCTTGCAGCTTGTTTTAGACACAGTTACCTTATAATTATCTTTTTTTCTTTTTTTTTTCTTTTTTTCTCTTCTCTCCCTCTAATACAGGAATCGTGAGATCCTTGAAAACGTGTTAGCTGTCATCCTAGCTATTCTAGTTGCATTTCTGGGCTCTGTGCTACTTATAGAGGGCTTTTTCAAGGATATTTGGGTCTTCCAATTCTGCCTGGTAATAGCCAGTTGTCAGTACTCACTGCTGAAGGTATTTTAATTTCTATCTTCACTTACTACAAACAACAGAAATAAATTTGGTTGGGTCATGCAGGCTAGTTTAGAACTTTAAGGAAAAAAATGCATGTTAAAGAAAATGAGTAAAGTTTGGCTTCAGGGAAAGTTTGATAGATGGGTGTGCAAAGTCACTTCCCTGGAATGGTTCTGCACATGTTTGTCAACCAACCTTTTATTTGTTGTTCTTGTGTACTTTTTCATTTCCCAAAGATGAGACTGTTCTTACTGGTTGCAAACAGTCTACAGTCTAAACTTGAAGTTTGTCTTGGTTGTTTGTTGCTGGGTTTTTTTTTCAGTGGGTGCACCTCAGTGCATTTATTTTTAGCAATTGTATCCAAGTGTTTTTTTAATCAGAATCCTGTATTTTATTGGACAATTGTCAATGGTATGTTTTGTAATTAAAGGATTATTTTTTTTACTTCCTTATGATTAGACCATTAGAGTGGAAATTCTAAATTTAAGTCTAACATGTTTGTGTTCAAAAACGTTTTTAAAATGAGGATGTTTTTTAAAACTTGGGTTATCCACTCTGAACAGATTTTATGGTTTAATATGTTGTACTATTTTAAGGCTTTAGAGTGTCTTGAAATTGTAAAATTAACAATAGATCTAAATAAAATAGTTTTATTCAAGAAGGTGGGGAGGAGGGCAGGTAAATATCTGTAGGTTGGGTTAATTTCCTCTTTCCATTTTGGTTTCAGAGCGTTCAGCCAGATTCTTCTTCCCCTCGACATGTAAGTCATGAGCATGCACCACTGCACCAGTTTAGTGTTTACATAGAGAACTTTTTGATGTTTTCAGCTTTTTGTTGCTAAATCTTTCAAATCAGATCTTTCAGGTTTATCATCTGACAAGGCACAGAAGGCTTATGTTAGTGTGTGAGAAGGAAACTATCAGTTTCCTTCTATTCCATGCTGTTTCTGTGTTTTTAGCACATCTTGTCCTCCTGCTTTGAGCCCACCTTTTCCTATAGAGCTGTATCTTGGTATGTGTTGTGATGAGTCTTTGGCATTCAAGGAATTATACTGAGAAGTAGTCTTAATGTTTTAATTTGCTGTGCTGGTATGAACTGACACAGCTTTGATCTGTTTTGGTCTTGTAGATCATTCCATTCATTAGTCCTGGTATGCACAAAGCCTTATTTTTCCACTGTTAAGCTGAGGATGTGTTGCTTCAGTGAGCATTTGCATTTGAGGATTGAAATGTTAATGTTCTGGTGTTCCACAGTATGTTTATATTCTGTTGTACATCTGCTGCATTGCCAAGGCAACACTTTTCTTATGTCTTAAGTAAGAAAGGAAAAGCATTATTTCTCTGCAATGAGTAATTCATATCACTTTAAGGATGAAGTTGTATGTTTTAACACACAACACACAAGTACAGATATTTTCTCTAGCAGAAGTATCTGAGAAATAAATTTGTTTAATCTTCAAAAGTAATATATTGCTTAGAAACCCTCTTCAGAGTTTCTCTGGCATTTAGTATTGCAAGAAAAATACTTTAAAACTTAGTGGAGAATAATGGTAAACATAGCTCAGTCTTAATCAATTTTGACCTTGTTGTATCAAAGCCACACAAAAAAAGACATCACTGCTAGGCAGTTGTCAGGGTTTAACACTGGCCTGGCAATGAAACTGAGTGACAGATGCTCTCTATTAATCTCTCTCTCCTCCCTGATAAGGAAAGGAGAGAGAATAAGGGAGAGAGACTGATGGGTTGGAAACTAAACTACACAGCTTTAATGAAACAGTAATGATAAATAGGAAAAATTACTAAATCTATACAAATATACAGGAAAATTGATCCCACGTTCCTTCCCTCCTTTCCCCCAATAACTCTCACGTCACCACCGAGGCTGCAGGGCAGCCCTGGGAAAGTCCAGGCTGGAATCCTGGGGTCAGCAGCAGTTGGGAACTGGAGGCAGGAACACACAGAGTCAGGCTGGGATGGATCAGGAGCACAGGCAGAGGAAGGGATGGAATCCTCCCAGGATGCTGAAGAAAACGAGGACAGGTCAAGAAGCGAAGCAGGAAGGGGTTTGACCTTTGTGATGCCTCAAATTTATCCTGAGTATGAGGTGTATGGGATAGAATCCTCTGTTTGGTCAATTCTGGCATCTATCTTGTCTGTTCCTCCCCAAAGGAGGCTGCAGGTGGGACCTCTTTATTCCTCATGGAGGGTAAAATGTTCCATGGAGGGTAAAATGTTCCTCAGAGCTGAGCAGTGTCCTTGGTTCTGCACACCAGTCTCTAGCAGTAACTATAAACATCAAGTGTTATCAATCCTAGAAGCACACACTGACTGAGAAACTTGCTGTTCATTTCAGCAAGTGCAACTACTTACAAGAGACTGAGCTGAAAGCAAAAGTACAAGACAGAAAATCACCTTTATCCTGGGCCAGGACAGCAATGCATAAAAATTTTATGAACAAAATGCAAGGATGTGTTGAGGTTACACAACATTAGTTGGTGAATGATGATTAATTTGGGTTCTGAAATTAAGTGTACCAAAAGAATAACAATTACTGTTTCTGCTACTAATGAAACCAATGTTCTTTTCCTTTTTTAAACAGGGTCATAATCGTATCATAGCCTATAGTAGGCCTGTATATTTCTGTTTATGTTGTGGTCTTATTTGGCTGTTGGATTATGGCAGCAGAAACATATCTACAACAAGATTCAGGTTGTATGGAATGGCTTTCACCAACCCATTGCTGCTGATGTCAGCCAGGGACTTAGTTATAGGTGAGTGGCTTTTTTCTTTGCTGCACCACAGTAGAAATCTTTTTTTTTTTTTCCTACACTGCATCTTGTTATGACACTGTTGTCTCATCACATTCTAAATACAGTTCATCTGGTTTCTTTTGAAAGAGTACTTTTACCTTTGCTAAGTTTAGCAGAAATCAGACACTAATATGCCATAGGAAGAAAAAATGTAGCTTTTTAATTAGCTAGTGTCTTAATCATAGAATGGTTGGAAGGGACCTTAAAGATCATCCAGTTCCAACTGTCCCACCTGACCAGGTTGCTCCAAGCCCCATCCAACCTGGCCTTGAACACTTCCAGTGATCAGGCATCCACAACCTCTCCAGGCAACCTGTGCTGGAGTCTCACCATCCTCACAGAAATAATTCTGTTCTAATGTCTTAATTCACCCTTTTACAGTTTTAAACCATTACCCCTTGTCCTATCTCTACATGGCCCTGTAAAAGTCCCTCCCCAGCTGCCTTGTAGGATGCCTTCAGGTACTGGAAGAGTGTTTTAAGGTCTCCCTGGAGCCTTCTCTTCTCCAGGCTGAACAAACCCAGTTCTCTCAGCCTCTCTTCATAGGAGAGGGGCTCCAGCACTCTTTGTGGCCCTCCTCTGGACTTCTCATCCCTGAACCTTCAGCTCTTTCTTCTTAACTTCTGCTCTTAACTTCTTAACCTGGATATGTGCTTGGACTGCTGCTCAGTAGTTACATGTTTGAGTCTTTCATACTCTCCAGGGGCTTCTGGCAAACAAGTAGGAGTCCTCTTAAATCAGGTTGTGTTTAGCAATTGGGTGTAACAGGTATGGACACAGTTTTAAAAAGCATTACAGACAGATTAAGTCTTATTAAATATGCCTGTTCTTAGCAATACCAAAAATACAATTTTGGACTGCATGAAGTATTTTCATTGTGTTCTGGGAGGCACAGTGCATTTAAAATAGTGCTGGTGTTGAATGCCTTTGCCATCCTCTCTCCCCCACCCCCAAAAAAAGCAACCAAGAAACCAAACAACACTCCCCACCTCATCCCTACCCCTCAAATGACACTTTTCCCCAAATTTATCAGCATTTATTTAGAATAGTAAAAGCTATATAGTCTCAAGCAGAGCCCGTAGAAAGGAAAAGAGAATGTCATATTTGGAGGCCATCTTATTGTGGGAACTTTTTGCATAATCTTTAATGGAACAAAGTTATATGGATGATCTGCTAGGGATCATCTCTTTGGAGAGGAAAGAAAATCCGTAAGAATTTATCTAAATTGAAGAGCTGTTTCAGAGAGCTGTGTGTATCTCACAGCAAGCTGGCTGCAAACAGACTTGGTTAGCACAAAAAGTACAGTCTCATCTGCCTGTTTTCCCATTCTCAGACATTGGTAATAGAACTTCCCAGGTGAGGGGCAAGGCAAACTTTGTGTTTAGATAGCAGAACTTCCAAGTCCTTGCCAAGAGGCAAGTGAGGACAGCTCTGAATTATTTATATTTTGTCTCACATACTGGACTTGATGAATTGGTCTTAAATATGCTCCACGTTTATAACAGCTATTTTCTGTTTTTACTTGGGTGATCCCTATTAGAGAGCAGTTCCATTACAGGCTTTAAAAGCCATCAGAAATCAGATGGATTACTCTATAAAATTGTGTATACCCAGATCTACCCTGTTTTCAGTGGATCCAAGACAGTTCAACTTAGAGGCCTTCACAAATCAACTTTTTAAACTGTCACTGGGGGAACACTGTTGTTTGTCACCTATGTAGGCAACCTCAAGTAATGATTTGGGGTAAAGGTTGGATTTGAGAAATCTGAAAAATGTTTTAATCAGGTTTTTAGTCTTAATTTACTAATTGTTTCAGCAATGCAGAACTCAGTGGTTTTTTTCACCTCTCCTTATTAGACAGCATTGAGTTTAACTTAAGAGTAGGGGAAAAAAAAAATCAGATTCTCAGTATCTATCTCACTGCACCCTTTTCCAGTGTGATATCCTTTATATCCACAGAAGGGTTGGATACTAGAGTTAGAATCCTAAACTTGAGACTTTTCCTTACAGGCTACCTTAAAATTGGTTTCTTCTTTTGGTCACTGAAACCTCAAGTCAATAAAGTTACTGAAAGTCCTCTGTAACTGTCAGATTTCTTTGTCTGCTAGGATTATTTTCATGGTTTGAGCCTTCTGTCTCTCAGAAACTAGAATTTAGATATGCTGCTGCTTGCAGATTATATCTGAACCACCTAAGTTATATGAAAGGGAGTTATTTCTGCATCTTTTTTTCCTTAAGATGGAAAGTAAGTGATATGTGCAGGTCAGGACATACCATTCTCTCTATTAAAGTTAAATGGCATTCATTTATCTTTGCATTCTTAAATACTATAACTTGCAGAGGTTTTCATGTTTCATACAGTAACCCATGTAAAAAATAGTCATTTAGGATCAGAACTTTTTATAAATGGTGTGGGAAAATGAGTAAAATTGTCAGATGTTGTTAGTGGCAGAAAACATGGAGGTGAAATGCTTGGTCTTTCTTACATCTGTGTGGCTGCTATTAACTTGCTCCTTTAATTCCAGACAGACAGGGTCAAGTAAGCCTCATTTATACTGAGTGAAAACTTTAAATCTGCAAACACTTGGCTGATCTTTGCTAAATAAAAATTACAAGCTTGACTTGGCCTGTGTCCATTTCTACAGTGATTAAAAGAAGAAGTACAAGAAGTCTTCTGGTGGTCTATGTAACTTCTCTCTATATCTATGTATATCTATATATAGATTTCTATATAGCAAGTTTTGAGTTGCTGTAGTAGAGATTTACATAATGATTTACATAATTTCTGTAGAAATAATTTATTGATGATGGGTTAAAGGTGTGTGTGATACCCTAAAATGAAACTGCAGAGTACGTGACCATGCTGTGGTTCTCATACTCATCACTTTTCCAACTATTTTTTTTTCTCTGTAGTGTTTACACTATGTTTCCCTATAGTATTCTTCATTGGTCTCCTGCCTCAGGTGAATACATTTGTGATGTATCTCTGTGAACAGCTGGATATTCATGTCTTTGGTGGCAATGGTGAGTCTGGTTTTTATATCACTGGTGAAAGCATCAGATCAGGAGCAGCCATCAGAGTAGTTAAAAATCTTATTGATTACACTGTATTCCTGCCCTCTAAACACAGAATACTAGTACTAATAGACCTCTGGTTGATTATTGAGAAATAAAATTGAAGTCTAGTAAGTCTATCAAAAAGTATACTTTATTCCTCAGCTAGCTGCTGTTGCAGACACTCCCATGGTAATGGTGTTGAATAAATGAGGAGGGAAATAAAGCCACAGAAATGCTCTGAAAAGAAATCTCAGGGGAAAGTACAAGTAGTTGCTGTGGGTGGGATTTTTGTGGTGTCACAGGGCTGTTGCAACTAGAGGGTCTTTCTTAAACTAAAGAATCACATTACTAACCTAATCACATTACTGTTAATTTTTTCTTTCTTTTCTGTGATACTCAGCTACCACAAGCCTGCTTGCAGCACTTTACAGTTTTATCTGTAGTATTGTGGCAGTAGCATTGTTGTATGGACTGTGCTATGGTGCCCTGAAGGTGAGTAGAATTTTAGACACAGCATACATTAATGTTTTGGGCTTTGTCCTCTGCTGCTTTGTGCCTTAGATGCTTAAATATGGAGAAAATGAATTAGAAATATTAGTCTGATTTGGTAGAATATTATACTAGTTTGGCTGTGATGCCAATGAAGGAGGTGCAATGCAGGAACAAAGCATACCTTTTACTTTTCAAAGGTGTATGATTTGTGCCTGCATAAACAGGCTGATTTTCTTGGCTGAAAACACATGATATTTACCTTCAGTTCCATTCTATGTTGAGTCTGGAAAAAATCATGTTAATCAGCTTGTTTCTAGCACAGTCTGCAGGTATTGGTTTGTTAACCTTTCAAAATTGGTCATCCAGGTATTTTTTGTACTGCTACAAACTATAAATACTCCTCTCAAATGAATTTTTACTTCAGAAGAAACTAAGAAAGTAGTTGGTAGTGTGAAAGTGAAGATGTGTACCTGTAGAGGTAGCTGGCAAAGAGAAAAAAACCAGCCAAACCAACAGCTTTTCCTTGCTTGAAATGCCAGTTCTTCTTGAAAAGTGTGGTGGATTTGTTAGATTCAGGTGTGTGTCAATAATCACATTCTCTCAGTTCACAGTTTATCCCAGCATGTGTGCCTTCCAGCTCAGTTTGCTGGCTTTCTCCCACTCTGTCACAGAGAGAGAAAAAACTTGATAGAGGGAATATTCCCATGATGCTGCCACCTGCAAAACATCATTAGCTTTCTGTGAATTTGTGCGTTTGTCTCATTAGCCTTTTGTAAACACATCTGTCAAAATAAACAAGCCTTAGCAAAAGAATCACTGTTCCATCTTTACAGATACAGTACAGATCACAAAACCAAAAATGAAGCCACTGATTTAATCTGAATTCAGCACATTAGAAAAAAAAAATCTGAATAAAACTGTAGGAAACTCAAAGTTATGAAGTGTCTAAATGCAGATCTGAGAACCAGTAATTTCAAGAAATACAGGAAATTCTTCATAAGGGTTATGGAAACTGATGCCCATATAATGATTAAGATGATGTAGGCTCAAGGGATGATCAATATCTTAAGAGCTTCTCATCTGTAGTGAGATGTAGGTAAAAACTGGACCATATCTTTGTGCTAAATATCTTTGTGCTAAAATTCCTGTTTGATTTTTGTGGAATTGTAGTTGTTTTTACTATTCTCTTACATATTTTTGTATGCCAGATAAGTATCATGTATCTCCTTTTTACTAACATTTCACTCCTGTCTCTAGGATTCTTGGGATGGGCAGCATATTCCAGTTCTCTTCTCCGTATTTTGTGGTTTGTTAGTGGCAATATCCTATCATCTCAGCAGACAAAGTAGTGACCCTTCTGTACTTTTGTAAGTGACTCAGTTTGTGTCCCTTCCCCAAGAAAGAAGCAAGTCACAAGGGAACATTATTTATATTATTGCATGTTAGTACTGTTGAAACTGGTGGTCACCAGCATTATAAAAAAGTACTGTAAGATTGATTCAGTATTTAAAGAGAAATTCAAGTTTTGCACCTAGTTCCTCCTCTAACAACAACCGTTTTTGTGACTTCTGGCAAATCACTTATATTCCAAAATCTGATTTAACTTCCTGCTCATGTCCTCCAAAGTGCCATTCACACACCATCTTCCTGCTGGTGCATTGGTGCTGAGCAACCTGTACCCATTTTTTATTCAAAGAGATGCTCAAGGCCACAAGTTGTGGCTGAAGCTCACATGTGGATTTTTTTTTAAGTGTTTCTCTGACTTGTTTTGTTAGTGTTTTCTTACCTTGAATGTGTGCTCAGAAGATTTTTTGAGACAATTTCATCTGAGATGCAAAACAATAAAGATCTGTTTTGGTGATGAGTGTTCCCACCTAGCATGGGGAAACGTGTGTTGAGAGTATTGATCTGCTGGTTTCAGTATTTCCTATTCAGTTAATAATTGTGTGTAAAACAGAACAGGAGAAACCCTTCCCACAGAGTAGCCAGTAGAGGCTCAGTCACATACCCAGGTTAGGCAGAGCTTGAACTTGGATTTAAGTTTAGCCATAATGTTGGATGAATTTGGTGAGTAGCATTCAGGTAGGTAATGAGGGAGCACTTCTGTGAACAGAGACATTAATGATTAGTGAATGGTCACAGAAGGGAAATTGTTATCTTTGGGTTGACAGCCAAACCTTGTCCTATTACTCCTGGTTCAGGTGACTTTATTCAGTTGGTGTGAGGTCCTTGTCCCTAGATACCTGTTCTTTCCAAGTACTGCTGCCTGTGCTTGACTTGCAGGTTCACCTGTTTAGCCAGATGTGGCATGGTTAAGCATTGCAGTATATTTTTCATTATGTAGTTGCCTTTGTAGATCTAGGGCTCTCTCTGTAGTGAGCTTCTTGTATGAAGTAATACATATTTCTGTACCACTTAGGATATTGTAAGAAAAAAATCCCATTAAGGTATTGCAAGACACTTGGACATGGCTAACAGTGCTGCATATGGTGTTCTAAAAGCTTGGGTAGAAGTTTCTTGGGCTTCAGTACCAGCAAGGTCTGCTAAGAATTTAGTAGTTGGGTTCAGCATCTCTAATTCAGTAATACTTCAGGCTAGTATAGATTTTTTCTGTTGCTGTTGAAATATGAATTAAATAAAGGTATTCTTGGTTTTCTAATTGGTGTTGACAAAATAGAACACTTCTGAACTTTGCCCCAAGTTACATTTCTGTTCAGTTATTTATGAACTGAGTACTAAGAACTTCACTTAAAATTCAATATTTGTTCAGTTACTGCTGTTGGTACTGGAGTGACTGCTGTTTGAACAGCACTTGGCTACTTATTGTCTTTATTGGTGCTCATTGTGTGCAACCAGAGAACCAGTGATTTTATAAAACTGATATCTCATCTTTGTAAATTTACCCAGCCATGTGTGACAGCACTAATTGTTAAGCTCTAAGGATGATTTTCTCTTGTAATCAACTTGTAATATGTCTGTTGACATTGTTAATTCTTCTAAAACCACATAGAACAATACATGCTTCTCACTGTGTTCTTTTTTTCACTTTCTTTAAGCTCTTTAGTGCAATCAAAATTTTTTCCTAATTCTGAAGACAAAAACCCTGAGGATCCTCTGTCTGAAGTAAAAGATCCTTTACCTGAAAAGCTTAGAAATTCTGTGGTAAGTAGGTTTGGTTTAGTGGTTTTTTTTGTTTGTTTGTTTTTTTAATATTGTTTTTTATAGACTGGATCTTGTGTAACTCACAACACTTGTTAATTACTGCTGCTTTGATTAGAGTGGATATCAGAGCATTTCCCTTTCAATCTGCAGATGAACCCCAGTGTGCTGAGAGTATAATGCTGGTATTGCAATTTGAGTTATTTAGAAAAATGTGAAAGAATTTGAATTTTGATATGAATTCAATGAAGTATCAGTGAGGATTTTCTTCTAGGTCATATTGTAATAGATACTTTTGTGCAGAAGTTTGTGGGAAAGAGGTAATGGTGGCAAAATTACATTAACCCAGTCCTTGTAGTAATTATGAGCAAGGGCTTTGTGTGTGCTGTTCCTGAAGCAGAAAATAAAAATCATGGAAAATGTAGGGTGTTTGTGTTTTGGAATTTTTAATTTATTTTTTTTTTAAAGAGCATATGTAACATGTTCCATTTACTTTGACACATACTTTGAATTTTTAGTACAAATTCACTTTGAATATTACTACCTTCATAAATAAACATTCTTCTTCACACAGTGGAGTAGTAAGTAAAAAATGGAAGAAGCTTAGTATGTTTAGGTTGCACAAAAGAAGGTAATTTAACTCTGTGTACGGTTTGGCTGCAGGCAAAAGGCATTTTTGGGTGGGTTTCTCCCAGTGCATCAGACACAAGTATGACAATGGGTACAGTGGAAAAAGCAAGTAAACTTTTAGGGGAGAGAAACTGCAAGTTCTCTTGATGCATAACAGGAAAGAGTGACCGTAGGAGCAGTGAACTCCTCTTGATCTCTCAAGCTGTTGTTAGTCAGACACCAAGGGGGCAAGGAAGCTGAGGATTATGATGCATTCATCCTTTCACTGTTTTGTTTAGTTTTGGGTTGTTTTTTTTTTTTTAATAAGGGCTTAATGATTTTTTAAAAATAAGTTGTATCCCAAGAAGTTAAAACCTCGCAGCATTAATTGCTGTGCATACTTTTTTGGCCAATTTTGGAGTGGTTAATTCTTTAATGATCTTCTGGGCTAAAAATGTTAATACTGTATTTACAGAGTAGGGAGCAGCTCTGAACTAGGAGACCCTGACTTCTGGTGGCCTTAAGTATGCATTGCCCCCTTGTGACTGAGTCTGGCATTACTTGGTTTGGGTGTTTTTCTCCATTATTAATAGCTTGTTGTGCATTTTGGGGGGGTAACAGAAAATTCAGATTGATTCCTCAACATCCTTCCCAAGCAATCCTTCACCTTTCTGCAGTGGAGGAGAAGGAAGATGTAAAGAACACAGATGTTCTGCCTGTTTGTCAGCTCTCTCTGAGCAGCTGTCTTCCAGAGCTCTTGATTGCCCCTTCAACTCAGTAACTGTTAGGTCATAAATGGGAGATTTTGTTGTTTAGTCTTTCAAGCTCTTCTGTCTGTGCTGTAGGGGATTCCTTAGATCCTCTCACAGTCCAGAATGAGACAGTATTTATTTGTCTCATTTATATATTTGGTATATCAATTTCTCCTGCACTACTTTGGGTATGCATCATTCCAGTTAACTCATTTGAACTGATGCTCTTAGTCACAAGATTTAGCTTGTGAAAGTTCTAATAAATTTAATGGAAGTAATTAACAATGGCATAGTTTGAAAACCTCTGATTAGTTGCAGTGCTACTGACTTATGAGCATTAAGAAGGTAAAACAAACAACCCAAGCTGGTATTTTCTAAACTTGCTCTGTTTTGACTCCCCAGAGTGAACGATTGCAGTCTGACCTGATTGTCTGTGTAGTCATTGGTGTGCTCTATTTTGCAATTCACGTCAGTACAGTTTTTACAGTTTTACAGGTAAGCTGTTCCATTATGTCTGCAACTTGTTTTCTGATTACAAATGCTCTACTGTGATAGGATGTACTCATGTAGTGCACCACATCACCTGGCTACTTTTAGATGTGACCAGTACATGGCTGAAGATCATGTTCCAGGTTTATTTGCTCAGAAACTCCTTGTCTCTTTCCTAATTTCTTCTTAAATTCTAGATTTTTATTATAGTCTCTGACATAAAATACCCTCTTTTGCTTTATCTGTCTCAGTTAAATAGTATCAGGATGATTTTGCATTAAGGTAAAATGAAATTTAAAAAAAAGCTTAAAATATATGATTGTTAAAGACTGAGGGGCTCAACCTTGACTCATCTGGGTGCTAGCATAGCTGTTTGTACATGGTGGTATAGGGGAGTACCCCTTTATTTGAATGGTTATTTACAGGGTTTTAAAAAGCAGCACCTTACTTGTCAGTCTAGCTAATATTGCTGCTTTGTCTATATCTGACTTATACCTGATGATGATGACATGGGACCAGATCCTGTACTTGCATTTAAGGTATTTGCCTAAAGAGTTGTGGTTACTGAATATCTGGTTTAAGTAGCCCTGTAATGGAAGCACGGGTTAGCTTATGAACAGCCTTTTTTCAGGGAAATTAAGTTTGTTACATGTGTTTGAAGCCTTTTGCCCTCCTGCTGCTGCCTACAATTAAACTCAGTTTTAAAAGCATAGCATTTAGGTAGCTTCAGGTTTTCAGGTGAATTGTCCTACTTAATCAGGTGTAGTAGTTAATTCTAAGGAAAACACCTCTTCTGTTTTATGGCTGCACTTCAGCACTTGTCCTGAATGTGGCTTTCTCCCATGTGTGTAAAACATGGCTATATGCTCTTCACCAGTTGTGTGATTCAGTAGGCTTATACCTTACAGACTCAAAACCTTAAACAAGGTAATGCAATCCGAATTTTGCTACAACATCTAGGAAGTTAGAGGACAAACTTACTGTATAGAAAGCATTACTGAAATCAGTCTTCACACCATGGTAACAAAATAGTATATTGTAAATTTTTCTGTCTTTTTCTTTCTTTCTTTCTTTCTTTTTTTTTTTTTTCTTCTTTTTGTTTTGTCTGTGGAAGAGTTTTCTCTTGGGAGGCTTCTTACCTTCTCAAGAGAATGAGACTAATGGTTTGTTTATACTTACACCTCCTTTCATCCAGAACATGAAAAGCACATAGAGTTCAATTTTTAGAGGATGAGGGTTTTATCATTTACAGAATGAAATGCAGATGGGTCAGAAGCAGTGGACTGTAAAGGAAGATTGATACAGTATTTTTACTTACATATACTTACGAAGTTAGTTAATACTTGCTAGGTTTTTTTATTCTCTCACAAACACTTCTTGTTGTTTGATATTAAAGTTGGTAGTACAGCTTCTCACGAATAAACACATTCCCCACTTACCAGCCCTTAGATGCTGGGAAAGGTATTACATTGTTAGTGTCTGATTTTATTTATAAAACACAAGCCCTAATTTGTTCAATTCTGCTCTTTCTAGCCTTTTTTAAGTTATGTTCTCTATGCATTGGTGGGTACGGTAGGCTTTGTGACCCATTATGTTCTGCCTCAACTCCGAAAGCAACTTCCTTGGCATTGTTTTTCTCACCCACTGCTGAAAACCAAGGAGTACTATCAGTTTGAAGTCCGAAGTAAGTATCATTAATGATGCTTTTTTCTTCTTAAACTTGCTGTAATAGATGACCAGCTTGTTACCTACTGATACACTTAATCTCTCTTACTATTCTCACCACTGGAGTATTTAATGACGTTTAATTTAGAAATGTCTTTGTTTCTCAATTCCTCAAGCTTTGATTCCATGATATTTTATGTGCCTCTTAACTGATCAGTGACTTTATCTCAGGACTTCCACAGTTGTCACAATCTAAAGTTGCAAAATTTGTGTTAATGCTTGCTTTAATCTTTGCTTTAATCTTTGATCTTCATTAATCTGCATGAACACACTCCTGCAACTTGAGTTAAAAACTGTGTTTCCATTGAAGTCTTTCCCTGGAGGCTGCAGAAAATACAAAGTTGTTTATAATGCTGATGAGTTTTCAGCATGGGAAAATGTACCAATAGATTGGATGGTTTCTACTGTTGGAACATCTTTATTGTTAGCAGCAGACTTCAGAATTTTTTATTAAAACTGACTTTGAAACAGCTGAAGCTATTTTGTGTTTTTCATCAGTTAGCTTTCCAGGTGAGACAGTAATGAAAAAGTGCTGCTGCTTTCAGGAGCAGGCAGTAGCAGAAGTGATTCATAAACCTCCTACCTTTTTAGCAGTTATGCATCTTTTCAATGGTGTCTAAATTGTGGGGTTTTTCCTGGTAATTGGGTATAAAGATGGCTAAATATCAATAAGCAATTGGAATGTGATGCCAGACTCTGGAGGAAGAAGTGAAAAGTGCAATTGTATGTCTTAGATTTTTAATCCACAAAACCAGAGAAGCTGCAGTGGGTGCCTTTTTCCTGATACCCAGCTTCAGGGTTTCCATGTGTAGCAGTGTTTTTGGGAAAGCTGAAAGTCATGTCCACTAATTTTAGATGCAGGGTGGTAGCACCTCCCAGTTTGGTCCCTGTACCTTAAAGAGACTTCATGCCTCATCAATTGTCCTTATGGCTTCCACTGTAGAAAAGGAACTTTGCTTATTCGTGGGACACATCTGTTCAGTGTAAGGGACAAAGTTAACCCTTAAACATCTGTGCATCTTGAACATCATTTCTGGTAGACTCTTCCAGTCTATGTACTACCTTGTAAATACATTTTCTCATTATCTTCATTTGAATTAATTTCAAACATAGAAATTGTTACATATTTTGCAATTATTGTAGAAGTTAAAAAGAAATTCTTATGTCTCAGCTGTTTTTGTTGTCAGGGCAAGTCTGCTTTTCTCATTGCTAAGACTGAAGAGGTGGCAACTCTGTTTTCTGCTATATGTAGTAAGCAAGTCACTTGGAAACTGTTGTAATACATTCTGTATAGGTGTGTAACAGTACAGAAACTACCGTGGACTGCTGACAGCAGCTTAGAAGGAGCTCTTCATTTAGATGCATCTCTTCATTTAGATGAAAAAATGAAACCTGAGTATGAGAACAGTGTTTGGCTCCCTGTCAGAGGGTGATACATGGGCTTTTTTAATTACCAATTACTTGGATCAAGTGTCTTTGTTCTGATTTCTTCTTCTTAATGTATCTTGATAGATGCTGCACATGTTATGTGGTTTGAGAAACTTCACATTTGGCTCCTTTGTATAGAGAAGAATATTATCTATCCACTGATAGTCCTCAATGAGCTCAGTAGCAGCGCTAAGAATATTGCTAGTCCAAAGAAACTGGATACTGAGTAAGTAGAAAAGGCAATCAGGTAATCTTGAGTATGTCTGCTGTGGTGGAAAACTAAACAGTGAGTTCTGGCCTCAGTGGGAAGACAGTGCTGTTGCCTTACAGCTAAGGCAAGAAATAAATAAAGTGTTTCCTTAAATGAAAACGTAGAAAATCAGTTGCCTGGCCAACTTCAACTGAGTGGAATATTGCAGTGTTGAACTAGTGACCCCCACACAGATAAATCATTGAATTCATAGCATGTAGTATAGAGATCACAGCTTCCAGAATTATCTAGTAGTGTGGTATCAGAATTTCCTTTTTGATCTTGAGTGTTTGGGATGTGATTACCTGGACTGCAAGGTCAAAATGGTGTCACTGTGTTCTGGTGTTTTGTCAGGTGTAAGCTCTGTGTGACAGTCCCTGACTTCCCACGAGCAGCCCCTCTGCTGCTTTCTGCTATCACCAAAGAATTCCCCAGGCCTTCCAGCCCCTAAATACGTCCTATATATAGATGGGATTCCACACAGCATCATATACTGGGCTTTAATTGACTTTAATTAACTCCTTGAGCAGTGTATCTGACTCTCAGCAAATGAGAGTTCTGCATTTTTTGCCTCCAAGAACAGTGGCCAGGTGGCTTTCTTGGATTTGAAGTTCTATTGATTTAGAACAGAAGAGTTCTGGAGGAAATAAATGTTGAAACAAAATGAAATGTGCTTTGGGAGTGGTGGTGTTTGTTACTTTGACTGTGGGTTTGGGGTTTTTTTAAGTATAATAATCCTTGGATTGAGTAAATTCATCCTTTGGGTTCATGACTCTTGTCACTACAAGACCTTTGGGAGGACTATTGCTGCTACATTGCTTCAATGTTATTTTTATAACCCTTTTGTCTTTTTGGTTGCTATTTTGATTTTAGAGATTTTTTAAAAATCAAGACTATTACAAATAATGCTAATTCTTAAACATTGATTGGCTGAAGGATACCTTCGAAAATGTTGTCAACAAAACAACAAAAAAAAGCCAACAAATCAAACCAAACCCCCCCAAAACTCCAAAACAAAGCCAAAATCCTAATCCTTACATTTGAAGGGATTGGCACTGCATGACAGCAACATTTTAAGTGTCCTTTAAATGCCTTTGGGATAGGAAATAAGTAACTGTTTTGTGTGACTTTCTTGTCCAGGTTGGGTGCTTTAATGATCACAATAGCTGGCTTGAAGTTACTGCGTTCATCATTCAGTAGCCCAACGTGCCAGTATGTCACTGTTATTTTCACAGTGCTGTTCTTTACTTTTGATTACAAAAGTTTTACTGAGACCATGCTGCTAGATCTCTTCTTCATGTCCATACTCTTCAGCAAGGTAACTTGATCCTATTTTTCTAAGTGGTTTGGGTCATGGAAAAGGGATAATGGGTACTCCTAACTGACAGGTAACTTCCAGATCCTGAGTCTGTTGGTACTGAAATTCAGCCAAGATTTCATCTCTAAGCAGTAAGGTTTTGCTTGAGAAAGTGTGTGTAATTTTCTAAACTTCTTGTGAGTTTTGTTTAGCAATGAGGTGCATGTTATGTTACTTCTTATTGCATCCTTTTTCTTAGTTTCAAGGCTTCTGGTAGCAGTACATAGCATAGATGACATAGTATGTTTGTATTGCTGCCAAAGTGTGTTGATTCTCAACCAAATAACTATATTTTTCTTTTTTTTTTTTTCTGTAGCTTTGGGAACTCTTTTATAAATTGAGATTTGTATATACCTACATTGCTCCCTGGCAGATCACATGGGGATCTGCCTTCCATGCTTTTGCCCAGCCCTTTGCTGTGCCACGTATCCTTTGAAAATGCAGACTTTTCCCTGAAGTTGTGTATTTGTAACTTCTGAAGGTTGTGTTGCAATTGATTGTGTTTTGCAGGCTGAATATATTGAATAAGCATGTTTGTTCAGTGAGTATTTATGAAAACCTGTGTGTACTTTCTGCAGTGCTATAAATGATACAGTTGTCAGTGTAGGAAAAGGATTCTGATTCAAAAGAAGTTTGGAGCAGGAGTTACTTCATCCTGAAAATGACATAGCTTTCCTTCTGACAGTCATTCCCATTTTCAGGAATGACTAAATGTGGTTGTAGTTCTTGAGTTCTGCATTTAAGCTTCTGTAGACTGGTGTGAACAGAGTGTTGCATTACTAGTTTTTGTAGAGTTTGGAGAAGGTGAATCACCACCCTATCTGCTGCCACATTTTCACCCATTTCTGTTTTTAAAAACAAAACCCCTTTACTGCTGGATATACTGTAAAGATACTTGGCTGCATAAAATTAACTGGAGATCTTGTTTTGCTCTTAATTGATGTGGTTGCCTTATTTCAGGTAATATTACAGAAGTTGGAAAAACAGTATTTGTTGCTTTGCTTTCCTTAAATCTTTTATCCTATAGATTCTGCAATGTTGTTTGTCCAAGCAGCTGTCTCAGCTTTCTTCTCTACTCCACTGAATCCTTTTCTGGGAAGTGCAATATTCATCACTTCGTATGCCAGGCCTGTCAAATTCTGGGAAAGAGACTATAAGTAGGTGAAATAAGACCCTTAAAACTTATGTCCTCTGTTTTAATAATGTAACAGTGGCTGTATGTGTTTTGGGGTTGTGGTTGGTTTGTTGTTCTGGGTTTTTTAAAGTTCTATTTGATAGTAGTACTAGCTGGTTTTCATACTAACAACATTTGCTTTACCTCTTCAGTAATTTCTCCTTAAGTAATGCCTCCTTAGAGTTATGCTAGCTTGCTAATTTTTTTAAACATAAAAATTGTAGTATTGTAAAGTGCAATTTTAAGCAGAAAATTAATTTTAGGTACAAGCAAGTTTTGGGGGACAGTTTGTATTTGACCTGTGTTCATGATTGCTCATTTCACAGCTAGAAGTGGCTCACCTCAGTGTAAAAAAATCTTTAAATCTTTTTTGATCAAAGTGGGATCAGTAGTAGAAGAGTCATCATGTCAGGCTCTGTTTTATTTCTCTGAAATCATCTGTTGCTGATGGAGTATCAGGCCAGTGAAATGTCAGAAAAAAAGAGCATACAGGGCAAGATGAGCAAATAATTCCAGTATTTAGGGAGAATTCTTCATTATTTTGCTTTGTGCTCATTTCCCTTCTAACACTGGAACAGTTTAAATACAGTGTTGCAGATCTTCAATTTAATACTTAAGGTTTTATCTTCAACCAACAAAAAAATAACTTTCTGATTACTGCCTTTTCAGTGAAATCTACTGAAATGTTAGCTGTGATGATTTTAATTAAGTTTGTCACATCTAAAGCTTTATATCATCTAAGAAAATACAAACATAACTAAACCTAAGGATTAATCCATGGGTACCTATTTTGGACAGACATTATTAGGTATCAGATCATAATGCTGTTTTAAGCAGAAAATACTTTTACATGTGAGGGAGCAGCAAGGTTGCATATAAAATTCCTCTAAAATAGTTGTTGAAACTATTTCAGTGCTTGTATAGTTTTACAGCTTTAATTCTGGTAGTAGGTTTATTGTCTTAGAGTAATAAATTTTGTGTTAAATACACTTTATTTTCCAGTACAAAGCGAGTGGATCACTCAAATACAAGACTGGCTTCACAGCTTGATCGAAATCCAGGTAGTTTTCCTAGTCTGGTTTTGGGGTTGGGGTTTTTTTGGGGGTTGGGTTCTTTTGGGTTTTGGTGGTTTTTTGTTTTATTTTTTGTTTTTTTTTTGGGCTTTTTTGGCATGTTTTAAATCTAGTGTGGTGAAGGTTTTTTTGTTGTTTTCTTTTAGTAAATGGCTTTTACATGATTCATTATAACTTTACCTCTGATCTCCAACTCTGCCCAACCTTTGTGTTGTTCTGTCTACTGTTGTGTTCTCCTCCATCATCTCTGTCTTGCTCTATTTTTTAGTGTCTGTTTCTCCCCTTTGTGTATGTATGTTTTATTACTTTATAACTTGGTATGCACTAAGCTGTTTTTATTCTTCCTAAGTAATAAAAAACCCCTCAAACATTATTTGAGGGTGTCTCCCCATCATGGTGATGAGACCAGCACAGTAGTCATTACTGAGATACTTCCATGCTCATCTGCTTATGCACTTTCTTCTGTGGAATTTATTGCTGAGTTGATGCCTGAGTGGAACTGAAACAATAATTTGGAAAATGGTGGAGTGACTAAGAAGGAAAGAAATTTGGTCAAAATGACTAAATGTCACTTACAGTTTCTTGGGAGTGTTATCTCCTAAGAAAGGGGCAGTGGGGAGTCAACAGCGACCTTGAAACAACAGTGCTGTTAAGTGTAGAGTTCAACATGTGATAGTTGATGTTCAAGCTTGACATTGATACAGATAGATACAGATAATAACCCAGATTCAATCTTCCTGCAGGCTCAGATGATAACAACCTGAATTCAATCTTCTATGAACATTTAACCCGCTCTCTTCAGCACAGTTTATGTGGAGACTTGTTGCTGGGTCGGTGGGGAAACTACAGTACTGGGGACTGCTTCATCCTAGCCTCTGACTACCTCAATGCACTAGTACACCTTATAGAGATAGGAAATGGCTTGGTCACCTTCCAGCTGAGGGGGCTTGAATTCAGAGGTGGGTGTTACATTTCCTTAACTTTCTGTACTTAGCAAAATGGACTTAAGCTTTGCAAACAGTTATTTTCAGTTCCGTGCTGTTGGTTAATTGCTTTGAAAATGGGCTGCAGGGTCTCTTGATGTCCAAGTCACTTGTGAGGAAAACCAGCTTATCCTAGCAGAGCTGATGCTAAGTTTTATTTTCGTTTTAGTGCCATATGGCTACTACCATAATTGATTCTTAGAGACACTGAACTAAAATGTGATCATAGAGTGACGCATTAAGCTATCTAAACCTTTAGTGTTCATTGGCAGAGTTCACTTGGAGATTAGTTGGGTTCTAACAACTGTGAAACACAAGTCAGCATCAAAGCAATCATATAAAGTATTCAACTTTTTTCTCCTGTTGTGTTTTCTCATAAGGAACTTACTGCCAGCAACGAGAAGTAGAGGCCATCACAGAAGGAGTGGAGGAAGACGAAGGATTTTGTTGCTGTGAACCAGGCCACCTTCCTCACATGCTTTCCTTTAATGCTGCCTTTGGGCAGCGTTGGCTGGCTTGGGAAGTGCTTGTGACAAAGTATGTTCTGGAGGGTTATAGCATCACTGACAACAGTGCAGCTTCCATGCTTCAAGTCTTCGATCTACGGAAAATTCTCACCACGTACTACGTGAAGGTACAGTTCAGTTCAGTGCAGCTGCAGCTGCAAGGGGGAGCTGGATCACACCAGGGAACTGCTTAATGTCTTGAACATGGAAAGTCTTTCATAAAATGTCATACAAATTATAGATGTATGAATGCCTTCATCAAAGGAGGACAGGGTTTGCTGTACTGATGATTACTTGATACTCAGGTGCCTGAGCAGGATACTGACCCTGTACTCTAGAACAGAGAGAGGACTCTTTCTAGCTGATGTTGGTGTAGAAACCTTAAAGCTGTTACCCAAATGTAATGGCTGTACTGTAACTGGAAAGTTAAATAGTGTGTTTCTCTTGGAGGAAATCAAGCTTATTTGGTGATTAAATGCTTTCCAAACCTGTCTACCAAAAATACCGACCAAAAAACCCTATGCAACAACAAAACAATCCCTGAACAATAAAACCCCTGATGTTACGTGGGGACTAAAGGTCTCACATCTCTTCAGATAATCAATTGATTAATCAGGATCTTCCATAAGCTGCCCTCTTTCAGGGAGCTGAAAAATTTCAGCTTGAACTATTACCCAGATATTTATATACAATATGTTTGGGTTTTTTTTCCCAAACGAGGGTGTTAAACTGTCTTGTCTTTTATTTACCATTTGAATTCTTCAGAAATTTAGTATCCAAGCCTCCATGTTAACTAGATTAAAATACTATGTGTGTTTTTCTGCAAAATTACATTGAAGAGCCCTGTCCCTTTTTCCTTTTCTTATTCCTTTAATGCATGCTTCAAAAACCTTGACAGTTTTTGAAAAACATTCCTGTACACAAACCTCTGTTTTGTTTTTTTAATGCAGATTTGTTGCATTTGTGAGTTAAATAAATGCTGCCATGTATCAGTTTTGTTCATTACTGGTAAAATAGTGCAAATTACTTGGAACATTTCAGATTGCAGACTTGGTTTGTTTCTTTTTTTATTGCAATACAGACTCATATTTTAAATACTGCTGTTTCAGGGAATCATCTATTATGTCACAACATCCCCCAAGCTAGAGGAATGGTTAGCTAATGAGACAATGCAAGAAGGGCTGCGGTTCTGCACAGACCGTAATTATGTTGATGTGGACCCAACATTTAACCCCAATATTGATGAGGATTATGACCAACGTCTGGCAGGGATCTCAAGAGAGAGTTTCTGTATGATATATTTAAATTGGATAGAATATTGCTGCTCTCGAAGAGAAAAGGTGAGTGAGCATGTGAAGAAAGCTGTTCACTAGGGTGGTCTCATTTTCCCTGTTGGTTTGACTTACAGGCTGGCTTAATACTGAGTATTGAAATAAAGATTTATATTTATTTTATTTCTTAATTTAACTATTAATTTATTGTTTAGTGATTTCTGATCTGCTCTTGAGTTGTGAATTTTAATGAATTCTATAAGTGGTGTGTGATTTAACCTGTTCATTAAAGACTTCTCATTTACGAGCTCAAATGAATCAGTTAAATCTTAGGCATTTATCTACATTAAATATGATATATTTATAGAATTCACATCTTGTGCTTAGATGCCAGTATTTACAAATCAACACTTATTTAAACACACACCAAAAAAATCCAACCAACCAAACAAAAAACCCTCCAAAGTTTATACCTGTTGCCAGACCAATTGCTGCTTTGTTGCTGGTCATAGTATACCACACTGTTGGATCACTGGAATTAGAGAATCATAGAATAGTTTGTCTTGGAAAGGACCATTAAAACCATCCAGTTCCAGGCCCCCTCCTGCATGTGCAGGGACATTTTCCACCAGACCAGGTTGCTCTAAGCACCATCCAGCCTGACCTTGAACACTTCCAGGGAGGGGATTTCCACAATTTCTCTGAGCAATCTGTTCCACTTTCTCACCACCCTCACAGAAACAAATTTCTTCTGAATACCTAATGTAAATCTATTCTTTTCCAGTTTGAAACCATTACCCCTTGTAGTACCACTGCCTGCCCTTGCAAAAAGTCCCTCTCCATCTGTGCTGCAAGCCTCCTTTATGTAACATCATCCCATGTTCAACCTTTATTCACTTTCCAAATCCTTCCACTTTTTATATGCAAACATTGCTATGTTTGCAGAGGAATGCCTTGCATTCATACTGTTCCAAAAAAAAAACTTTATGTGGTCTTGTCAAAGTAATGTTGCTTTTGAAACAAGCAGAAATGGATTTGAA
This sequence comes from Calypte anna, assembly GCF_003957555.1. Taxonomy (NCBI): domain Eukaryota; kingdom Metazoa; phylum Chordata; class Aves; order Apodiformes; family Trochilidae; genus Calypte; species Calypte anna. The sequence continues at coordinate 786,825 of NC_044251.1, forward strand.
ATAAAAGGGACAGGAAGATACTTGGAATTTGTGTTTAATGAGGGATCTGACACTTCAGAATTCAGCTTTGCTTTGCAGGTGAAAGATGAATCAGAAGCCTGTTTTAAAAGATATAAAATGTAAGGTGTTCTGCAGTCAGATGTCAAATGAGCCAAAGAATATTGTTTCCTCTCAAATCATGATGTTGTGAAGTGGTCTAGGTATTGAAAATCAGGGTTAATCACTGAAGTGAACGGTACTGTTCTCTAGGGCATTATATACCCTGTACAGCTACCACTGGCTTTGAGCTGAGGGCACGGTTTCCCTGAATAAAGTTGTAGTCCAGGGAAGTTTGCAGATAACTCAGAATTGGATACTCCTAACTAGTAAGTGATAATCCACTTTATTCACTAAATAAATTGCTTTTACAAATACTCTGCATACTTGCAAAGCTTCCCAGAAAGAATGCCTATTGAGACCAAGAGCAACTGGTGTGATAGTACATGTGGATGCTTCAGCTTGGGTACCTTTGTATGTGTTTGGGTTTTCTAACTCTTCCTGTAAGAACATTTTCCTGTGACAGTTTATTTCATTCATCTGACTGTTTCTTTTTTCTTTGCTACTGCAAGCCACTGGATTCAAGTAAAGACTCACCCCTGGTGTCACTGTGTTATGGACTGTGTGTTCTAGGGCGTCGAGCCTTGGGAACAGCTTCACATCATATGTCCAGGTAATAAAATGTTGTTGTAAGCTTCCTTTCCTTATAATCCCTTGGTATTCCTAGGATTAGGTATTAGATGAGTATCTCTTCATAAAAAGAACAGATATTTCATGTCATCTTGCCTTAAACTGGACAGATACACTGGGTGACCTGTCTTTATTTTAACAGTCAGATGTTGCCAAAGAGTAAGAAATGAGAGAGAATTTGATTTTTTAGCATTTTGTTTTATCATGCTATTGTAAGGTGAGAATTCTGGTGTGGCTAAGCACCAATCATAGCTGATTGGGGAAAAAACAAAAACTGAAAAACAAGAACTAATTGAGTTCTAGTCTTAAGCTTTATTTCCTGCTGCAGGTATGTGCTCTACATGGAAATAGGGAGAAGAAAAGGATAGCTTAAAATGAAGAGCAGGCAGGTCTTGATGGAAGTGTTTTGTACAAGTCTCCCTCAGCTTAATTCTGTCATCAGATGGCAACCTGACATCTTCAGGCTGACAGCTTCAACTTACTTCAAAAAGCCAACATAAAATTGAGTCGTACATTTCAGTATAGTTGGATGCTTCAGAAAATCACTGAGTGTTGGTTTAAAAAGAAAATAGAGGCATAATTAGATGTGGAAGCTATTGCTCAGGCAGGTGTTGACTGTAAAACCCCTTCTTCTTCACTTTCACTGAAACTGTTGACTTAATTCTTCTAAGTACCAGCTCATTGCCCCCTGAAGGCCTTACAGATCTGCAGCTGCAACAGGGATCAGAGGGTATTGATTTTTCACTCTGTGTAGTAAGAAGAAATGATGCCTTTAAGCATGAGGAAGTTGTCAAGATTTTTATTTGTACTAAAACATGCGTAACTGAAGCTACATATCCTCCATAACTGATCAATTGTGGGGTTATATTCCCTGAAAAATTCTCTTTTAGAATCTTTGGAGTAGTCAGGTATTCTTTACAGCGTTCCTTTTTACTTGAGTCCATGCAAATAGTTTGATGCATGTGTGGTGTATTCATTACCTTTCCAGTGAACATAGACTTTCAGTATCCAGGCTTTGCTTACACAAATCCTAACTCATTTTCTCTTCTCCCTGTCTTACCCTGTAAGTGTTCCTTATAGAGAAGAGTCATGTGCCTTTCTGTACATCTCTGTTTTCTGCTCTTATCCACAATAATTGTGAGTTTGTCTGTATTTCTGTTAATATTTGAGCTGTTGTCATCATTTTTTTTCTCCCTCCACAGTAATTTGGAGTCCTTCTTGTATGGCCTGCATGCCCTATTTAAGGGTGACTTCCGTATATCTTCAATTAGAGATGAATGGATTTTTGCTGACATGGAATTGTTGAGGAAAGTGGTGGTTCCTGGAATACGGATGTCCCTTAAACTCCATCAGGTGAGAGATGACACAGGAATCTCTCCAGAAATATGTCCAGTTCTTGTTTCTGTTTGTTTGTTCTTTTACAAATAAGCAACCAGGAAAGAGAGAAAAAAGAGGAAGATAATAAACAGGCCAGTTCAAAACGAGGGAATATCATGTCTTGTCCTTCGTTTTATTATAGTTCATCTGGAAGGTGATACAGAGGAACAGGGAAATCAGTTTATACTCAAAAATTGCATCAAGTGTAGGTGACAGAACATGTCAAGTGCTGTTTCATGTCTGTCTAGAGAGAACTCCTGCATGAAGAGCTTTTCTGATACTTCTGCTCTCCCCTCCCCACATATATGTAATATGCTTAAAAGGTTACCATGCCATTCAAAGCTGCACAGCCCTCTCTAGCTGTCCAGTGGGGATTGCCTGTCTTGTTCTTTTTTCTTTGAAGTCTTGTAATAACAGATGCTGGCAGTACTCACTGATCCTGTCAGTAAGGTTTCAAGTGAGAATGAGAAGGTTACTTTTCAGTAAGCTGAAACTGGGGTTGATCCTTACAGTGCAGTAAGGGTGAAGATGAAGAAGCTCAAACTCTGTCCAATGCATCAGTTAACTAAGTTCAGCAAGTAAAAGAAAGCATGTGCTAAGTGGCTCATGCCATTGTATTTGGATTACTGTGCAGAATGGGCTTGAATTAAGAGAATGAAAAGTGAGAATAAGAAAAATATCTGTAACAGTAGAAGCTGTTTTTTATGAACACTGTTGTGTTTATAGATAAGGGGTCATTTTATTCACTTGGCTTCAGCCAGTGTTAAGAATGTAGTTATTAACTGCTATCCTTTCTAAGTAATGTGACCAAATACTGAATTGAACTTTGAAATTTTGATGGATTTATTTGATTGGCAGTCATGTAAGTTGTGTGATAGTATCTGATGCTGAAGTAGCCTGTCATCAATGTGAACTCCTTAACAGAAAATACAGATAAACACTGGTTTTCTTCCTATGGCTATTGTCATATAATATGGTTTCAGTGAATAATCAGTGCTTTGCTTAAGTGTGTTTTACAGTTGGAGACTTGTGGATAAGCAAAGAAGCTAAAACTAAAATGCTTCTACTGGCAGTAAAAAAGTGAAATCTAGGGTAAAATACAACTACAAATTTACTTGAATTAGTAAGAAGCAATTCCTTTCTTTTTTAACTTCTTTAACTTTTTCAAGTTAAAGGAAGGAAGCCCCAGCAGCCTTCCAGTATCAGAAGGGCACCTACAGGAAAGCTGGGGAAGGACTTTTTACAGAGGTCTCTAATGATAGGACAAGGAGTGGTGGTTTAAAGCTGGAAAAGGGTAGATTTTGGTTAGACATTAGAACAAAATTACTTTGTGTGAGGGTAGTGAGAGACCGGAACAGATTGCCCAAGGAGTTTTTGGATGCCTGATTCCTGCAAATGTTCAAGGCCAGGATGGATGGGGCTTTGAGCAACGTGGTTTAGTGGGAGCTGTCCCCTCCCCTTGCACAGGGGGTTGGAACTGGATGATCTTAAAGGTCCTTTCCAGCACAAACCATTCTATGAAATTGAACTAATCTGTTGGAAAGTAAGTCAGCTTTAACAATGTTCTGAAGTAGGCAGCTGATATTTTTGATGTCTAACTTTGAAGCTGAAAAAGGCCAAGCAAAACTGTTTAGAGACAGAGTTTTGAGCCTTTAAACAGCAAAGGGATTTATTTTCGGATCCGGGGAACTCCCAGCTCGCACTGGACAAAGAGTTCCAAGGGTAAGGGTTATAGGATATTTATACATTAAAAGGGGAGGTTACATCATCCTTACATACATATTCATAAGATAGTAACATGTAATCATAATATTCATGACAGGCGGAGTCTGGGTGGAGTTGTCTTTTTGGGAATATGTCTCGGGGTCTTTGGGGTCTTCAGATGAAGTCACGAAGTCTTCCTCAGGGTTGAACTTTTTACCTTTCTTGCTTTCGATGACTTCATCCTCTTGTTATAGAGGATAATTGGACCCTTGCAATAATCTTCCCCTTATCTGCTGGTTACGGCAGCCTCATCCTGTCTTCTGTGCAGGTGTTTGCACTCCCCCAGTGCCCAGCTCACCTTGGCAGTGCCAGGACTTACACTTCTAATTATCTCCAAGACAGAAGTTAATCCCGTTAGGGTCTGGACATGTCTCAGCTGCTTTGTTCACTTCTTTCTCAGTTTAACCCTGAATTCTACTAGTTACGAATACAAATTCATTAACATGTATTACAAGTTTTAATTCTGCATACAGTAAATTCACACAAACAGCTTGGCCTGATCCACTCTCCTTACAGGAGTTAATCTTGTCAGGATCTTTTCTCTTTTTCACTTTGTGCAATGTGCTGAGTCTTTCAAGATTCTGAGGTGTGAAACGTTTGATTTATATACATCGTTATATCTTACTGAACGTGTGTTCTTGGAAACAGGATCACTTCACTTCTCCAGATGAATACGATGATCCCTCTGTCCTTTATGAAGCTATAACAACCCATGAAGAAAATCTGGTTATAGCCCATGAAGGGGACCCTGCTTGGCGGAGCGCAGTTCTTTCCAATTCTCCCTCCCTCCTTGCTCTGCGTCACGTAATGGATGATGGCACCAATGAGTATAAAATCATTATGCTGAATAAACGCTATCTCAGTTTCAGGGTCATTAAGGTAAGCTTTGGGCACGTTCCACAACGTTGACGGTGTGTTGGGGGATATTTAAATACACCAAGCTGCTACTTCAGCTCAGCTCTGTTACTTTTTTTGTTACTGACGTGACACCTCATTGCTAGGCTGCTTCTCATAAAGTGGAAGTATTTAATCTGAAAAGCAGTAACTTGATATGTTTGATTTCTCATCCTATTCTTAGATTTGCTTTATTCTCACTGTTGCAGTATGTGTCCATAAGTTCAGCCTTTTAAAGAAGCAAATACGAGTGCTTACCGTTCTGCAGTGCAGTGTTACATAGAGGGATAGTAAGGAAATCACCACATGCTCTCACTGTTTCCCTTTCTGACACAGCCTTTTAACTTGGCTTTTGCAGGTGAATAAGGAGTGTGTGCGTGGCCTGTGGGCAGGGCAGCAGCAGGAGCTTGTCTTCCTGAGGAATCGGAATCCAGAAAGAGGAAGTATCCAAAATGCAAAACAAGCTCTGAGAAACATGATCAACTCCTCTTGTGACCAGCCAATAGGATACCCAATCTACGTCTCACCATTGACTACATCTTATTCAGACAGCCATGATCAGCTTAAGGAGATTCTCGGGGGAGCTATCAGCCTAGGAAGCATCAGAAACTTCATAGTGTCTACCTGGCACAGGTGAGCTGAGGAAATGGCTTCTCATTAGTGTGTCTTCATGCTCTCATATTCCATTAAGGAGTTTCCTACATGCCCAGCACAGCATAATTTGTAATACTCAGTCACACAAAAATGAATGATCCGTGACACTTATTTCAGGCACATGGCAACTGGTTTGGTGCAGGATTAATCTTCAAGGCATAGAAATAACAGATCACAAATTATGTCAATGGGAGCTCAGAGAAACAGGGCAAAGCCTAGGTGCAAGAACTACTACACTTCTAATGTCAGACCTGATAACAAGGAACAGTGCAACTTCTGTACTCTTTTCAACTCCATCACTTTTGCTGCCTATAATGCTATATTTACAGAATAAGGACTTTTTGGTAGGGTGCCTCCAGTGGGAGACACATGCCAATATTAATTTGTTAGGTTATGGTTGTACATGGTAAGAGATGCTTTTGCTGTTGTTCAGAGTTTCATGATTGTTTGTGAATACCCTGCATGTCAGAGCCAGAACAAGTAACGGGGTATATAATAATACAGTCCTTTTATGTGACCCCCTGAAAGCCCAGCACAAAGTCTTGCTGTGCTGCATAGTCCCTGGCAACTTTTACTGCACTTCTGGTCCCTTATGACTGTGGCTGCAAAAGCAACAGTGGCAGGTGTGTTAAGGCATTCAGAAGTGTGTTGACTCAGTTCTTACCAGCTCCAGGAGCTGGTGCTGTAGTTGGAACAGTCCTGTAGCTATTCTGATGGTCAGATTTGCATGTAGACATCTACAGCACATCAAACCAATGTGCTGCTTCACCCCAGAATATGCCACACTTACCTGCAGTCTGTGGTATTTGTCTTCTTTAGCCATCTGTTTGTCTTGACACATGGATAGAATATCAGGTGAAGTGAGACACAGAACAGTATTTGCATCTAAATGGGGTTCTGGATCTCAGGGGCAAATAAAATTGGACAAGAAGGTGTATTTGAGTGCAAGAATAATAAAAGGTAGGAATTGGAGGAATGTGCTGTGTTGGTGGCATTAATAAACATCAGAGGGGCACAAAAAATGTGGTGAAAAGCCTGTATGTGTACTGGAAAATGTTGGTTAACCTGCTGCCTGAATCTTCAAAATTCAGTTGAGATTTTGTGATTGAAATAATTGCAATATGTACTTCAAACAATTGAGTACATTATTGAAGGTAACAAGAAGCTAGTCTTAAAAAGAAAAAAAATCCACAGAAGCCAACAAATATTCTTTTCTGCTCATCTGAACAAGCAAAGATTTTGCAGCACAGGTATACACATATGAATGGTGTGAGAAGTGTATTTGACTTAATTGTTACAGAATAGCCAGGATATTCTACCAGCAATTATGTTTAGAGTTTTATTGCATTTTTGTATTTGAGAAGTGGCTTGATTTTTCTTAACACATTTTGTCATAACTATTACTTGAATAGCTGTCATGAAACAAATTACAGTCTGTTAGAAAGCAGTATTTATACTTAAAAAGCATATTGTGAGAAAATCAAATCAAGATTTATCTGTTTTTAGAGAACGATGTGGTTGTGCTGAGTAAAACCTTTCACTTCTTACCATAAGGCATTTCTTAGAATCATAATTATGAGGCCTGATGTAATGTATCAATTGCATTATGTTTTCAGACTGAGGAAAGGTTGTGGAGCTGGCTGCAATAGTGGTGGCAATATTGAAGATTCAGATGCTGGAGGTGGAGCTTCTTGCACAAGTAACAATGCAACTATCAATGAGTCTCAGAGCAGCATGTCACAAGGAGGAGGGAATGCACCTACAGGGCAGGGACCTGGAGCAGTACAGCACCCTCCTGTTGCAGCTCATCCAACAGCTCTTCCTGCAGCTCATCCAGCAGCTCATCCCTCTACACTGGGTAAAGTTAAAACAAAGCAATAATTTTATACAGGTATAACCCTATAATCAGAACTGGCCTTCCAGCTCTTTGGATCTAAGTTAAAAGAGAAAAACCAAACAAAAGTGACTAGATAGTAGTGTTAGTGCTTTCTGGATTCATCTCAAATTACAGTGCTCCCTTACACAGTGCAGAGTTCCAAAACAGAGATATGAGAAATAGGGGTATGTACTATAGGGGTATTGCCAGTTGTGCTGGTGAAATAGATTAAATAATGTCTTATAACACATCTCTGTGGATTGATCTTCTCTGTTGCGTTGTCTATGAATGGGAAACCTTTTGGTTTTTTATTGTCTTTATATTCTTATTTATATAGTGAAATGGATTCTTTATTTCCACAGTAGATTAGCTGAATCCTATCCAACAATCTGTAGTGATCTATAGCTAATGTGTTGATAACAATAAAGCTGAGAAAAAGCTTTCCAAACACAGCCTTTACTCAAAGAGTATAAATGGGCATGTAGTTGATTGAACTTCTTTTTTTCCGAATGATTTCAGTAGGTCTAGAAGTACTTAGTATAGGAAAAACAATGGCATCAATGCTTATAACCAGCAATTCCTGTTTGTCCCTTTAAGTGCATTAAATTTTTCTAAATTTGCTTTAAAACAGCTCTTGCTCTAACATTTTCTGACATTTCCAGTTGAAGAATCTTAAGAAAGAATTGTCAGTATTCATCAGAAACCTGGACATCTCTGCCTGCCTGACACCTTAAGGACAGGAAGCTTAGATGTTAATATTAAGAAACTGTTAATGCAGGAAGAGCATGGCTGAAGTAGTTTCCAAGCTCCTTACCTTGCAGAGGCTGTGAATTGAACACAATGTGAGATTCCAAGCTCAGATGAATGGGATGCATTCAAATGCTCTGCTGTATGAAACGCAGCAGCCATCTTCTGCAGTCCAGCAGGTTCAGAACTCACCACTTAGACCCAGCAGTTCCGTAGCGAAGCGCGAAAACCGTTTGCACACCAGAGGTGGGACGTGTGGGGGAGGCTTGGTTAAACTCTCCTGACTCTTTATCTTTTACTTTTAGGCACCAGTCACAGCTCTCACTCTGTGCAGTCGAGCCTTGTCAGACATTCCCCTGCCCGTGCCTCAGTAGCCAGCCATTCCTCCTATTGCTACGGCAGCCGTCACTCGTCTCTTCGCACATCCACCACCGGCTTCGTGCCTTGCCGGCGCTCTTCCACCAGTCAGATCTCCCTCCGTAACCTCCCATCATCCATCCAGTCCCGCCTGTCTATGGTGAACCAAATGGAATCTACTGGCCAGACTGGGGTCAGCACGCAGCATGGACTGCCCTCTTCTAGCAGCTCCAGCCAAAGCATCCCAGCCTGTAAACAGCATGCCCTCGTGGGCTTTCTAGGGACAGAAGGAGGGAGTAACACAGCTGAAACGCAGTCAGGTGGCAATGCAAGCCCTGCAAATCAAATGCAAGCCAAAAAGGATGACGTTATTTACAGAATCCAGGTGAATAGTCCAGAAGAACAAATTAACCTGTGCTTCTGTGTGCTTTTGTTAGCATTAACTTGTTTTGTTGTTGAATTCACTGCTGTTGGATGCACACACAGTCTGGAATGTCTCGGTGTACAATTCTTGTGCAATTACATTTGGAGAACTAATTGAGGAAAAGGTTCTGTCTCTGGACAATCAGCCTTCCTGCATGCTTAGATGTTTCTGTTTACATTCCTTATATGCTTTGCAGCTTTGAGAATGTCAGTTGAACTCAGTTCTGCCTTATGCTTAGTTTGGCTTTATTCATGTAAAGCTGAGCAGCATCATTTACAGGGCAGAAACCAACTGGCTTTTCTCATTCAAACCAAGTAGTTTTTCCACAGAAGTAAGTGTAAAAATACTAATTTTCACTTTCATATGGATTTATCCATTTTCATACGTGTTTATTGTTTGGTTATTGCCACAAGTCTGGCTTTAGTGAGCAGCAAGGAGTTACACCATTGACTAATAATCATGGCAGCCTTACTTGTTTTGTGAAAATTCAGAAATGTGTATTGTTGCTCTGCTAGCTTTTATTAGCCCCATATACATATCTGGCAATATATTAGTGGGAAAAAACATCAAGAAGTGTGTAATGAATAGCATCATAACAAATGTGATTTCATTGCTTGTGTCAATTAATGTTATAGTAAAACTTAGCTTAGTAAAGTGCATCAGAGTGGGCCAAGCTAACCAATTAATATTGCAGGTCTTTGCTTAGTAGCTTTTGCAGGCCCTTTTATGAGATTGCTTAATTCCTCAGTGTGAGGAGGCTACAGGCAAAGTTGGCCTGTGCCCTTGGATAGTGGACATTATGCAGTTCTCTCTGTCCTTAAAAAGGAAGAAGTTTTCAGGAGCTTTCTCCTGCTGCTCTTGTGGAAAGGCCAATTTAATTCAAAACATGGGGTGGGTCACAATGAACCATGCAGTAGACAAGTACTTCCTCACCATAACAGTAAATTCTCCAAGACCATGTTTCTTAAGATATTCTATAGGAAGTGATGAGCCACAATTTAACTCTTTCCTGCTACTGGATCATGTGCTGCAAATGCTTATGTTGTACCAGCTCCTCATACCCTGCCATGAGCCAGTGTAATGACTGAAAGGAGGGGTGGGAAGGGGACCAGAGCTGCTGCTCCAGACAGCAGTCAGCTGGTATATTGTCAGCTGTGTCTGAAACCACAGCCTGATTTCCAGATTCTGTGCTGCTCAGGCTTTTTCCTAGCCTGGACCTTGAATTTCCAACATTGAAAGTGGTCAGAAGTCAAGTTCTATGTGTTTAAGTCAGTTCTCTGGAAATGTGGGAAAGGTTACAGATTATCTTTTTATCTTAAATTTTGGCTGAACTAACAGTCAAAACTCAATTCCTGCTTATAGTTAATGGATCCCAGTCAAGTCCTGGAAGGGATCAACGTGTCAAAAAGGAAAGAGCTGCAGTGGCCAGATGAGGTGATACGGCTAAAAGCTGGAAGAAACAGCTGGAAAGACTGGAGTCCTCAGGAAGGCATGGAAGGCCATGTAAGTTGTGCTTAGAAGGTGACAAGCTAATTTTCATAAAGGGTAGGGTCCTGATTCTGCAGCAATCTGCCTGGTTGCCAAGGCCAATGATTCATGTAGTAGGAAGTTGCATCACCAGCTGTCCTGCAAGTCAGTGTGTCTGGAAGAGCAGGTCTAGAATCCTAATCTGAAGTAGAGGGATACTTCTGCACCTGTATCCAAAAGATGCACTGTGATGGTTTAACTGTTGGGAGCCACCTCTCCTTCCTTGCCTTCTTCCAGCTCGTCTTGAACTCTCAGACATTGAGCTCATCCATTCAACCTTAATTTTCCGTTCTTTTAATTGTCATTCTTTGAGTAAATGTGGAAAGTAAATTTACCAGTGAGTCCTTCATTGAATGGTATTTGTTCTTAAATTATTGTGATGAAAATGGAACCAAGTAAGGTTGTCTTAGATATCTCTTCATTATAGAGTAGGTACATGATAGGTGTTTCTTTAAGAAGAAAATCTGCTGTAACTGGAATTTGTGAAAGCCTTGGACTTAAAAGGCCATCTCCCTTTTCCCTAGGCATGTCATGTTTGTGTTTTATAAAAATTCACTGCATTATTCAGAAAATTAATCTCTCAATTTAGGTTTTCATCTTTTGATGCTTTTTGGGTTTTACTGAGGCATATACTCTTTAGATCTTTGTGTCTATAATGATGCTCCAGTTGAGTATTCTTCTGGTGATAAACAGTAAAAGGGGAGTCATTGATAGTGTATCTGCCTTGGTTCAGCAGTGCAGCTGTTTTCATTTGGAATGTGTCAGTTCTGACAGTTTGTAAGAATTGGCTTTGATTGACTGCTGCTTACCTCAGCTGGAGATTATAAATTGGATTCAGGGGCTGGATTTTCCTACGTGAAAGTCCTCATCCATATCACTGTTGCATGTATATGCAAACTTCAGGTGGGAATATGCTGATAAATCACCATCACATGAAGCAAGGGTTCTGGAAGGAAATTCCTTCTACAGATAATTGTATCATTGTTGACAGTACTTTTTTAAGATACTAGGTGTCTTCATTTAGTTAATTTTTCTACCTCCCAATGAGCTTTTGCCTTAGAAGGTGAATTGGGAACAAAGTTATGCTCAGCCCATGTAGTGGTCTCAAGTTGTACAATCCCAGCAAGTTCAATCTTTGCCAGTCATGATAGAACAGATGGCAAAACTGAGTGGTTGCAGTGAGTTCTAATCTATGTACAACCTGTACTTATACACATTATTTTAAGGAGTCACAATATTGGTGCCTCTGGAGTCAGACCTTAGCTGTCTGAGGTGCACTGGCTTTTAGCTGGACAGTAAGGGTGCAGTACCTCATGTAAAACATTTCCAATTAAAGTCTGAGGATAGAATATTCCTGGCCTTCCTCCATACAACAGCAAAAGAAAGTTTATTTGGACAGACTTGAACAGACAGCTTAAATATTGTGCAATTGCATCAAAGAGGAACTAAAGATGGTTCCTTGAAGTGCCTTCCCTGCGGATGCAGTGTAGGTCTTGCACAGGGTACAAAGCTGAACCTCCTTCAGCCAGTGTTAGAGAAGCTGGCAGGTGTCAGCAGGGTATAGTGAGGATAAAGGTGGTCTCTTAGCTTTGATCTTGCCAGGTGTAGGTTACGTGTGCTTTCTGTCCTTTTGTGTTTTTAGAATTCTTGAGAATTGTACTGTAAAACTGGTTTTGTAAAAATGTATTCTATTTGCTCTTTAACTTACCTTGATTTAGGGTTCTTCTCCCACAGTGGAAAAAAAGATTTAAAATTGTGTTACTGGAGCATCCTTGTGTTTCCTTTGGGGCACACAGAAGTTCAGGATGTAGTGCTGTGGAGGCAGATGAGCAGATGGTTGGTCAGTCAAGGGCCTGTTTGAGGAGAGAACCTACTGATGGTCAGTGTCAGCCAGGATCCTGGGAAGCTGCAGATCAAAACATCTGATTTCTGTAGATTCAGGGGAGTATGGGGCAGTAGGTTTTGGCACTGCTGCTGAAACCCTTCCCCTTTTTACATTTAAAATGATATTTAAATAATTTACTTCAAAATATCAACCTTAAATTCACAGTGAATAGGGAGCAAAATTAGGGCAAGGGACTTGACTAAGAGGAGACAGGGTTTACACATAGCTCCTGGAAAACTACAGCTCCATGCTGTTACTACATGCTGCACCATACTAAGGAGTTTTAAGACTACCAGAGTTGGAGCATCAAAATATCCCAAATGTCTGCGTGTACACTTCTTTCAATTGTTACACATTCTTTGTGGCTGTTGGGTTGTGATTTGGATAAGGGTGTTTGTTTTACTGAGATTCAAATCCAAGGCTGGCTGTGCTCAGGTAAGCTGCAGACCCCCAGCAAGACTTCACTAAGTAGCTTATCTGTGGGTATGCTGTCTCTGAAAAATAGGCAGCTAAAAAGTCAGTGTAGCACTTATTATTGCTACTTCTGTCCTGTAAGAGTCTTGAATTGCCAGCCTTTGATCTGGCAGCTCTCCCTGTGGGACTCATATTTGATTATACTTTGTTTTTTCCTCCCCTCAGGTGATTCACCGCTGGGTGCCTTGCAGCAGAGATCCAAGTAGTCGGTCCCATATAGATAAAACCATCCTGCTTGTTCAAATTGAAGATAAATACGTTGCTGTTGTTGAAACTGGAGTTCTTGAACTTGGGGCTGAAGTGTAAATCTCTTTGAGACTGAAACTTTTCCTTCTCCAGTGGTTCAGAAGAGAGAGGGGTCCAGAAGCAGCAAGCTCCCAGGATATGGAACTTCGGTCCAGTTGTAGGAAAGGACTTGAAACACAGATTTGTCTAAGTCCCTTTCCCCAAATAAAAAAGTGTAAGAAATTTTTTAAGTTGTTAGCTGCTGAAGAAACATTTGCATGAAGGATAGATTTGTTCAGACATATCTTTTTGTTTATAAATTTCGTTTATGCATTGCGTAATGCTTTAAATCAACAAACTTTTCAGTTCTAAGATCAGAGCACCTCATATTTTTCTAATTGTTTTGCCAAAAATTGCCATGTCTTGTCACCAAGCGCGTGGAATTCATCCACCTTATTTTAAAGAAATTGACTACAAACCTTCAGTTTGGTGAAACAGTGTAAAGGCTTCAGGTGTGGCAAGAAGAGACTGAACAGATGTATAGATTCTTATTCCTTATGAGCTAAACATTAATGAGAACTGCACTAATTTTTTTACAGCAATGCACTAAAAACAACCCTGAGATTGCTGAGAACATTTATTTATATATATAAATATAAGTATATAAAATACCGTTATTTAAATTGCCTTTGGGATTAATCCCCTCCCTCTCCATATACATGTTGATGGTAAGGGCTGTGCCATGGGTTTGATTCTATGTTCTGTATTTCGTACAAGTGCATTTGCTGCATCCTCTTCACAATAAAAGGCAAAATAACAAATATATAGAGAGAAACACCTGAGTATCCCTGTACTACATCAGACTCTATTGTGGTGGCAGTGGTGCCTCAAACCTGTACAACGTGTCTAGCTATAGAGTGGACCCCAATATTCTACCTTTTTTCCATCCTACCCTAGCTAGCCATGGCTACTTTGCTTCTTTACACTCAGAGCTCACTTTGTTGTTTCATTGGCTTTTCTCTGGCAGAGACAGCTGCGTTTTGTAGGGGGAGGTGGAGGTCCATGATTACTTCATGGATGCTTGAAGGCTTATTTAATTCCATCCGTTTTAAGAAGAAAAAAACAGCAACAACAACCCCCTGCCCCCCCAAAAAAGAAGAAAACAAAAACTTCAACTTTTAAAAAGCTTTTCTAGAAGGCACAGCCCTGAACTTGTATCACTTTTACCACCTTGCCTTTTCTTTCCCTTTAGTCTTCATTCTTTTCTATGACTTGAATTTTATTTTCTGTGATTATATATTCTATGTAAGTGTAATTTGAGTATTTATAACTGTGAAGTTGAATTATTCATGTGTTACATATCCTAGGTTTTATTGTATTTTTTTAAAAGTGTGTATTCAGGGAAACAAGTAACTCAGAACTATCATTGGAGTGTGAGAGGGAAACTGGTTTGGTCTTGACTTGCAGTTCCTATGACTCACTTCTCTTAATCCCTAAGAAAAAAAGAAAATGTACCTGTTGTGATTGTTTCCTGTTTCTGACCTGTAATTATATAGGGCTCTGTGGGGAAACTGCACACAGTCCTAGCTTTGGGAGCAGCCATCTTCTTCCCAGTCACCTCTGCTTCTTTCTGTGTAACTTAACCAGAAGAGACTGCTGATATATACCACAGAGGTTATTCTGATTATTTCTCTGACATCAGAGAAACCTTGTCCATTACGTACCTAATGTAAGAGTGAAATTATAGGGAATGAGGAAAAAAAGAGAGAAACAGCTACCTAAGAAATATTGATATTCCAGCTCAAGTCACTGTGTACCATCTAGCTGTGAAAGGGTAAGTCTGTGTGTCTGGTAGCTGGTCAAATCTAGAGACTGGTTCCAGTGAATTATACTGGGGCCTTGCTTACATCATATACAAACTTGTATATGTATATATATGCAAACTTGTACCTGAAGTACTGTGCATCTTACAGTTGCATATTACTATTTGGTTTATGCATATGCAGTCCCACTTGGTATAAATGCACAGTCTGGACCTGACACCATGGAAATGCTTTTGCTGTTTCAGATAGTTTATCATGTGCACACGTTATAGTGTATTGAATTCATCTCCTCCATATCTGAAAATGTAGCACAGTAGATGAACCTTCTTCAGCAGGCTGGTAACGTGTCTGTCAGGAAAAAAGAAAATGTGTATGTTTTGAATTTAAAGTGTTTTAGTTAAATCTTATTCTGTATAATTTCCTGCAGGTAATTGCAGGGTTTCCTGTATCACTAGGAATATTGCTTTATTTTAGAAGGAGGAATTTGTTTTAGACTAGGCCCCCACTTGATCTTAGTTTCACCAGGTGTTTTTTGTTTTTTTTTTCTTGTACTGAAGCCTTGAGGTTAAAAAAATCACTGAGAAACAAAATAAGGTAGGTCTTTAAAAACAAAACAAAACACAGCTTGACAAAAGCAACTTTCACTGTGTTAACCATGGCTCTGAACAATCTTTTTCACTTCCTTCAGGGCAAGATAATGACAGTGTCCCTTGCTGGTAATAGACCTGAGAGGAGTTAATGGCTTGTTAAAAATGCTAGAAAACACCTGATTGCCTGGGATTAGATCAGCAAGCAGCAGGTAGGCTTTTTTTAAGGGGCAGAGATAATTGATGAATCTATTTCTTTTTTAATCAGAAGGCATTTGACCTTCAGGAGAGGGATTTTGGTGGGGCCAGTTAAGGAGTCAGTACTTTCTTTCAGATATTCATCAAACACACGTTGTGAAGCTGTCTGCATAGTGCTCTGACCTGTTCCAGATCTGATGAGCAGAGGCCACCTAGCTGAAATTTCACTCTTCCAGAAGGTTTTAGAAAATTAATTTTTTTTTTCATTGCGAATTAACTTTTCTGCATTTTGAACTCTTGAGATTCATATGTGATTGTATTTTGGTTTGTGTAAGGTTTGTGTCTTGGTTTTGTCACTTGCACAGTGGAAACTTTTAACTCCCCAGAGAGTATATCTGTCCATCAAAACCTCTGTTCTAGAGGGAGGTAATCTCATCTTCTGTTTTCTTTTCTTTGGCCTTTGTTGTGATGGAAAATAGTTTTCTCTTGTTGTGAGTTTTGGAGGATTGGGTATTTTCAGGTTAGTCCTGTCAGTCCAGCTTGAGCTCAGCATAGAGCAGATTTTTTTTTTTTTCATAGAAGCTTAGAAAGCTTTCGTGAAAACCCATTACAGATGAGTGCTTTAACTCTGTCCACTTGTATTGTGTGATATTCTTGTACCATCAGAACATTCTGGTTAAGTCCTGGTGTTTTAGCTTCCAGGTGGATCCCGATCTATTTTTTTTTCTCTCTGATTTATCTGAAGGTGGCATGTATGTGTGCATGCCTAAGGACTTACTGCTCCCTGAAATACTCAGTTACAGAGAAGTGAGTGAAAACTACTAATTGGGTTATGTTCATTGGTAAAAATGGCTGCTACATAGTTTTTTAAAACCTCTTCCCATTTCACCTCCCTGTGAAATCTTTTTAAATGCTCTGATCAAAACTAACAAACAAACTGCTAAAATGTCTGTGTGGCACCACAGGGGACACCTGGACTGTGCCACTTGCACTGTATGATAGTTCTGATGGATTCTGGGGAGTTCTCTCGTGACTCAGTAGTTGTGAAATGATTTCAGAGATTGGGGAAGAGAAAGGAGGAAGAATATTATTTTTTTAAGGTAATTCCATATGGGTCAGATGGTCGTACAGCCACTTTGCCTTGGGACATTTGGCATGTTTGAGCGGTGATCTCAGTTTTCTGGTCAGCTGTGTAGTTTGTCACCAGGTGTTACCCCATGTTCACAACCCCTTTAGTAACTGAAGACCTCTGAGAAGCCTAGGTGACTGGTGAGGTGAAAAATGGAGACTTAAGAGACAGGTCTGTGTGCTTAGCTGTTGGGCAGGTGGCAGTAAAGCTTGGTCTGGAGTTGGGTGAGGGGGGAGAAGAGATGCCTTGTAATGGAATTCAACTTGAGGTCGTTTCTCTGATAATGCACACAACCCCACATGGCCTAGGAGTGTAGATACAAAGACACAGCTTTAAAGACCTTTCTCAGTTACAGAACTCTCCATTCACCAAATGGAGCAGGATAGATTGCATTTCTTACCATTAACAATATTATTCAACTGTTATTCAACTTATATTGGATTCGGGGTTATGCCACCACAGGTTTTATGTACTTAATTTTATTAAGGAATTTTATACCTATTATATAGGCAACTATTTTCTTGTCTGGCTTGCTTATGATAATCTAATGCAGTACATTCAGTGATGCTGGACTCCTTCAGAAACTATACTGGTAATTACTGGTGCCTTAGTAAAAAAGTGGGTACATAACACCTTGGTGGAAAGTACAGCATGTGGCTTGTTTCACCCCAGCATGATATGCATTTTTCCAAACAGGTGATTAAGATGGCTGCTCCAAAAGATTTCAGGAGTACACATGCATCACTCGGTCACAAGCATCTGAATATGGGCAGTTTGTATGACTTCTGGTATGTACAGTTGGAATAGGTAATCGCAGGACACCTCATCCACAGCCCCAAAAGGTGGGGATCAAATGGCTGGATTTGTTAACTTGCTACACAGACACCCCCAAAAGCTTGATGCTAAGGAGCTGGCTAGGAGATGGAGGGAGAGGGGAGTAGAGCATAAATGTGAGAGGATGGCTTTGGTTTTTAATGGACAATGAAAATATATATATTGCCTCTACCAGCAAACTGATACCTTGCCAGGGATAGGGATATATGTACCTGCGTGTCTGTGAGTGTGTATGTCTGCGTGTGTTACTGGAAACAGCCTGTAAATATTGTAGCTGTTTAAAATGGAAAAGGCAGAGAGCTTTTTGCAACGTGTTGCAGCAAAAAGGACAGTATTGACAGTGGAGAAACACTGAGAAATAAAAAAACCTTTTTTCACTTGTTGTCATTTATTGCACTATTGCATTCTCTCAACATGTCATTCTTGCAGATTCCCAGGAACCACTATTTTAAGTTTACTCAAATCACCCTTAAATGAAGGATTCTCTTTATTTAAATTTATTATGTAGCTGTAGCAATAGAGAAGAGAACCTCAGCTATGCCAGTTTTACTGCCAGCATTATACCTGGTTTTATGCTTTTAGACAGCAGAGTGCCATGTGCTTTAATTTAGAATGTTCTTCTCTTTGTTGAAGCAATTTCTGTATTTACTGTGTATTTCCCTTCTCTCTGAATCTTTCAAAGCCCAGAAAAGTATTTTACTGCCTTTATGCTCAGTAATTTTCTGTTCTTCATACTTCCCCAGTAATATTTTACCTAGTGTGGTTTAATCAGTGATTTCTAACTTCTGTTTTCCTTGATCTGAGCACCAAATGCAGCGTTGTCTAAAATGTTCCTGATGAGCACTATGCTTGCCTGAAGTAGGTGATACTAATTTAAAAATACTCAGCTGCCATCTGTACACTTGTATTTTTCATGAAAATGCAGAAAGTTAGAACATGATCTTGTCCCTCTACATCAGGAGTGAATTCTTCAAATTTAAAAAAAAAAAAAAGGCAATCTATTTGTTGGGCAGCTCTAGGTGTGTCAAAACAAAGGTTGGCTAGATTTTTAGAGGGATTATTTGTTTTTTAGACCAAAATATCATCCTCCACCTCCTGCAACTTGCTTCTGTTTGCCTCTACTAGACAACATGACTTAACCAATAGCTCCTTCAGGCCTTAAGTTATGATTGAAAGAGGAGAGTACAAATACATCGAATGTTCTCAAGAAAAAACAAGTCCTTTTATTAAAAGACAAGTGAGTATCACTGAAAAGTTCGAAAGGTGGGTAATGAGATAGGCTTATTAAAAGTAGATGAGGTTCCAACTTTATTTTTTATGTGATAATCCTGAAAAGGAACATTTCCAAGGAAAATCCTAGCACAATTCCAGGGCAGCAAAGGAGATGATTTATGCTGTAGCCTGCTGTTCCTTGCTGCTGCCAGCATCCAGAGGTGAAAGTTGGGCAACTGGAAGTGACAGTTCAGTGGTTGGAGTCTATTTACTAGGTTGGATTTGCCTTAGACCAGTTTATGTGCTTAAATACTGTGTGTCCATCTGGTCTGGAACTGGGAGCAGGACTTCTGCTTCAATTATACACACCTGTTTGTAGTGCTTATCACATGGCTCCCATGTAGCACCAAAGATCATTCTGTATTATATTTTTAGTCAGCCTTTGGCCAAAAAATAATTATTCTTGTGGAAAAAAAGGAACCAGTGATTAAGCAGATGCTTCCAGCAGGGCATTACCATGCTTGCTTTGGGGAGTGCATCTCTCAAGAGAGTTTTCTCTTTTGGTTGGAACAGCTTAAATGGATTTTGACTCCTCAAGAAGTGCTTTGGGTTTTGTTGTTTTTTCCACTGGTGCAGAGCTCCTTGTCTGCTGCAGCACAGACAGCACATGGAAGAGCTGGTGGGAGAAACTCATTTTACTCAAGAAATGAAATAGCACAGTTAATAGGGTTGTGCAAGAGGTCTTTTTTTTCTTTTTTTTTTCTTTGCAGACAGAAGCAGGAAGCCACAAATTATGCTGTGACTGTAAAGAAGGGAAAGGCTATTTTTTTAATCAAAAACGTGTGAAGGTGTGTGTGTCAGAGGAGTCTGGGGTAGGGTAGCAGAGCAGCAGCCTAAGTGCTGGGGGTTTAGGTTTGTGAAGGAAAGAAGTCTGTGGGATGAGGTAGGATGGTGAAACTAAGGTGATGTTTAGGAGGGGGGGGAAAAACAAAAAAAAAAAGAGAAAGAAGCGGTCTTTGATTCCTAGAGTGTTAAAGAGAGAAATGGTCATCCTTGGAGGGATCCTTGGAGGGGGTCCCAGGCCCTGGGGGTGCCTGGGATCTATCTTAGCACCACAGCATCATGTTGTTTGGAAAAGACCATTGGGTGGGTACTCAAGTCCCACTGTTACCCACCCCAGAACCAAACCCCTTCGAGGTGAGTCTGCACCTCTCCTAAACACCTCCAGGGGTGGTGACCCCATCCATCCCATGCCTGGCACCCCTTGGGCTGCAGACATCTTCCCTCATTTCCCATCCCACACCCCAACCCCTCTCCTGGGGCACAACTTGAGGACGTTTATTCTCATCCTGTCGCTTCTTAAGTGGCAGAAGGGATTGCCACCCTCACCCTGCCACCTCCCTACACCCTCCGTTCAGGTAGCGGCAGTGCCTGCCTTGGGTTTCCCTTTTCTCCGGGTCGGAACCACCCCGGTTCTCCGGGTCGGAACCACCCCGGTTCTCCGGGTCGGAACCACCCCGGTTCTCCGGGTCAGAACCACCCCAGTTCTCCGGGTCAGAACTACCCCGGTTCTCCGAGCCGCTCCCCGGAGCCGCCTGCTCCGCTGCCCGCCACCGGCCGGTAGGTGGCGCAGCAGCAGCACGCCTCGCGCCCGCCTCGCGCGGCCCGCGAGGGTCTGTGAGGTAAAAGAGCGGGAAGGGGGAAGGTTCGGGACGGCCCCTCTGGTACCGCCAAACCCAGCGGTACCACACCGCTGCTGGAGGGGCTTCGGAGAAACACAATGCTCTTGATTGCAGCGATAAATCCCCACCTAGCTTTCTGCTGGCTCGTCTCTTCCAGCTGCCCTTGGGGGCTTGGGTTTTGTTGGTTTGGGTTTTGTTTGTTTGTCTGTGTTTTGGTTTCTTCACCGATGCCGTTTGAATCTCCAGCCTCCAAAAGCATCCAGATGTTTCTCCTCAACTAACCGAAGCAAAGCAGCGGAGGCCAGCGGGGTGTTCACACACCAGAGGTTAGCGACGACCTGCACCCTAAATCCGGGGCAAAGCGGCTGCCTCAGCCCAGACCCGGGGGGAGAGAGGGAAGGAGGGAAGGAGGGAGGTTCTGTGGCAGAAAACCCCTGTGAGAAAGAACATTACTACCTTCATCCTTCTGGAAGCTGGAAAAGACACAGTGGACAGTTCCAGTGTAATTTCTTGGTCTTTTTCCAGTAATTCCCTTGTGTTCAATCAACCAGACATGAATTCCTCAAAAGTGGAAATTAATTTTTAATTCACTTCTGGTTTTGCAAACACTGGTCTTGGAAACTACTGAAAGGATCATATTAGGCCACTTTCTTCACTGCAATGTTTTGTATACCTTAGGGTGTATTATTATTGCTGAGTACACCTTGGTTTAAGAACAGTATTCCTGCTCCTCTGCAATGCTAGGAATGAAATGGCTGCTGTGTCCACATGCAGTTCTTGGAGCACAGCAGCTGCTCAGAATGTAGGCTGATGAGAAGCTGGGTAGCCCTTGCTGCTTGTTTGGACCCCTCATCCTTTCCACTGGCACAGCAAATTTCAGAGGATGAATCAGAGTGACAAACCATGAACCTGCATGGAGCTCACCAGCTCCCTGTCTTTCCTGTGGAATGGAGTCCTTGGGATCTGCATCCTTGTGAACCTCTCCTGCAAGCCTACCTGCTCCATCTTGTGCAGCTGCCAGAAAATGCAGGCACTGATTGTCACTGGTAAGTCTACTCTGTAGAAAACAACTTTTTACTTTGTTGGCTGAGCGTGTTTTACATGTCCTGTCAGTGGAGCCAGGGCTGGAGGAGCTGTAGCCATGATCCCCAACAACAGGAACTACTCCTGCCCTCCTCCTTTGACCTCATGGGCACACCAGGGGTGTGTAGCACAGGGGCTCCCCCTCCCCTGCACTGAAACTGCTGTGGTACATTAACTTTTTAGTTAACGTTAACTTTTGAGTAGTCAGCCATTGGTGTTCCCTGGCAGCTGCTGAGAGAGGAAGCCAACACCATTTGCAACATCTCATTGCCACCACAATTCCCAGCTCATCCTGCTGTGGGTTATGAAGTGGCAGCTATGTCTGGAGGAGAGCAATGACAAATGACAGCTTCCCCTCCTCTCGTAGTTCCTGTTGTTTGCTGTTAATGGAGTGGTTTGTTCCATCAAATGTGTATGGTGTACAGGGAGACTGGAGCTGCACAGAAGTTAGCCCAGTAGAGTTGGCCATGGTGAACTACCCAGCCCCTTCCAGGCTCTGTGCTCAGCCACAGCAGACCCCAACTGCTTGTGTTTCTTGCCTCCTCAGGATTTTTTCTGTGAATAGCAAGAAAATAATATAATAGTAATATAATAACCTGTTTACTGCATCCTGGTTTTAATGTTCTTTGCTCACCTTTGCCTTGGGCTTGGAAACTTTTGGGCTTTAGCTTTCTGCAGCAGTTTTGCTTTCTGTCACTGAATCTTTGAGAATGATCCCTGAAAATTACTCCTGGCTGTGGCTTTATGGGGCTGCTTTATGTATGCCTCACCTGATTTTAAAAATAACTGTATTTGAAAAAGTGCCTCATCCTTCAAGGCAGGTTAGTTTGTTGCTGTTGGGGAAGTACATACCCTGCAACATCTCTGTTGGGGGAGGTTTAGGTTAGATATTAGAAAGAAATTCTTTACAGAGAAGGTGATGAGGCATTGGAAAGGGCTGCCTAGGGAGGTGGTGGATTCTCCATCCCCAAAGGTTTTTTTGAGAAGAAACTGGATGTGGCACTCAGCGCCATGGGCTGGGAACCACGGTGGTAGTGGATCAAGGGTTAGACTTGATGATCTCAGAGGTCCCTTCCAACCTGGGTGATTCTGTGATTTTGTGATCTGGTTGTTTCCAGTGTTATTATTTTAACACTTAAGCTTATTTGCTTAACAGAAATGGTTAGTCTTGGGGCAGAAGAAAATCCCCCCTTGGGCTGCATGAAGCCTGGCTCTTGGCTATGGTTCACACCCCAGGTTGCTGTTGTGTGTGGAAACCTGGGGTTCAGCTTTGACTGGGGGAAGGTTTTTTTCCTGAAGCCAGAAATTCATCCTTGCTGTCACACCAGCACAACCATGCTCCCCGGGCTCTGCTTCCTTTGGGAATTAATTTCTTGGCATAAGGTGGGTCATAAGGAAGGAGGGAAAGTCCAGGACCAGTCTTCTGCTCTAGGTTGGTAATAGGGTAATAGGTAACAAGGTAATAGGGTTAGGATGAGGTTGGACTTGATGATCTTGAAGGTCTTTTCCAGCCTGACCAATTCTGTACCTGAGTAAGGGTCCCCTGGCTGGCCAGGGCTGCTCACTGCCATCCAGGGAGCCTGGATGTGCCCTGGAGCTGTAGCCACACTCCTTTCATCTCTGCCAATGCATCCTGCTGGCACTGATCTCAAGTTAAAAAAGGAATCAGACCCAAGCACTCTTCCAGTATTTGAATGGGGCCTACAGGAAAGCTGGGGAGGGACTTTGTAAAAAGGTCTCTAGTGATAGGACAAGGAGTAGTGGTTTATTTGGTTAGACATTAGGACAGAATTATTTTGTGTGAGGGTGGTGAGAGACTGGAACAAGTTGCCCAGGGAAATTGTGGATGCCTGATCCCTGGAAATGTTAAAGGCCAGGATGGATGGGCCTTTGAGCAACCTGGTCTAGTGGAAGGTGTTCCCTCCACTAGGAGGGTTGGATGATCTTTAAGGTTCCTTCCAATCCAAGCCATTCTATGTTTCTGTGGTTCTATAATGTTATGACTCTCTATTTCTGACACAGTTGGTTTGCACACTGGGAAACACATTCTCTAAAGGAGAAGGGCAGTGCTGCTGGGCTTTGTCTCAGGCACAAAACACCATATAAAGATGAATAAATGTCATAGCAGGGGGAAGGGGTGCTTTTCCTTCTCCTGTACCAAGCCCAAAACCATGTGCTCTGTCTTCCTGATGGCCAAGGAGTTGTCAGCAGTAGGAGACAGGAGGGATGGAGAGGAGCAGCCCCTTTCCTCTTTTACCTCTGGTTACTTTCACTCCTCCAGGCCCCCCCCAGGCTCACTGTCACCCCTCACCCTTCCTCATCCCCCCCTGTGAGCAAACACCACAGCGTTGGCACAGCCACACCTGGAAAACTGCACAGGGGCTGCTCTCCAGCTGCCAGCTCAAGGTTGAGAGGCATGGCTTGATTTACCACTAAGTTATTCTCCATTTTGTTAAATATTTAGCAGTGACTGCTGCAGAGATTAGTGGTGAATGATAGGAAAAAAAGCCCAAACCACACAGATGACTTTTACAGTCGGGTTTGGTGTACCAGTACTCTTACACCCACGTTTCTCTCCCAACAGGAGCCAAATTGCACAGCTTTATGTAACCAGCTATATAAAGAATGCCTTGAAGGAAGGTGAAAACACTGCCCACTCCTCACCCCCAGCCCTCCCCTGGGTGTGTGGGTGTCTCACTGTCCTACTTCCCCCCCCCAAGAAGGCACCAGCAACCCAACTGCATCCCCTGAATGATGCCCCAGTGCCAGTGACCTGCTCGATGTGCACCCAAATACCCAAGGCACGTGGGTCCCCACCTGCCCCCAGGGAAGCTGCTTCTAGCTCTGGTGTGTCACTGCCCAAGGTGTTCTCATGGTCAGCAGTGGGGATATGGTTGGAAGAGGAGTTTACAGGCATCATGCAAAGCATAAACTGGGCAGTGTGTTCAGGCCTTTGTTTTCCTGGTTGCAGAAGGCATTTGGAAAGGGTGAGCAACACTTCAGCCTTGTGGCTTCTCAGGATGGTGCAGGGGCAACCCCTGGTTTACTAAAGAGATTCCAGGACACATCACATACATATATCCATATATATATTCACATGATTCTTAAATGAAGGCTGCCTTACAGAGCCATGTCCTGGGATGTCTGCAGCAAAGCAAGCATCACATGAGGGTTTAGGCAGAAAGTGTGTGGGTCATGTGAGCTGGGAGCTCAGAGAAAATTGTAGCTGTAGCTCAGCAGTCCTGCCCCAGCCCAGCTCAGGGATTTCCTACCAGGTGCTGACATCTGTGAGATAATGGCATTTTCATTTTCATCCTGCAAATGATTTCTAAACAATGCCTGGGGACAAGCATGGCTTTATGGCTCTCTCTCATTCATAAACATGCAGACACCTTTCCTAACTCTTCTCTAAATGTTTTCCTCACCGGTTTTAAATGGTGCCTGGGAGGATGTGAAGGGTGGCAGTGAGGGAACTATGCCTCCATTGTGCACGTAATTACAAAACAGTCATGCAAAATATATAATTTCTTGAGCAAGAACTGCTTAAAATATGAAATCTGACTCAGCTGGCAGCTGCTGTGCCAGGGGCCAAGGATGTTGTGGGAGAAGGTGTCTGTGCAGAGGTTAAAGTCGAGCAGCAAGGCATGGGGTCCTTGGCTGCAGTCAAAATTCTGCTGCTGTGGCAACTTTTGGATCATATCAATTCTTTCCACCTCCATTTTCATACCTTCTCATAGGTGAAAACAGCTTTATTCATCTTATGGGAAAGAAGTGTTGTGGGAAGCAATTTCTGTGTATGTCATGCTATAAAGGTTTCTGCAGTACTGATGTAGATGTGAGCTTCAGATTGTCTTAATCTGGGGGGAAGGAGACAAGGTTTCTGAACCAACAGAGCTAAAAGCCAGCTGAGAAATCAGCCCAGCTCTCAGTGCCCACAGCCCCAGTGCTTGGGGGCACTGGAAATCCAACTCATGGACTGCCTCAAGGGAGACAGAGCCCCCCCACCCCCATCCTTTTTTTTTTTTTTAACCCAGTTGTAGCCCCTTCCCCTGCAACAGCCATTGTGAGGGTTGGGAGAGAAGCCTTTGGAGTGACAAAAACATGCAATGCAGCAGTGTAAGTCCCATTGCCTGTGACAGAGGTGGAGGCTGGAAAAGGGTTTTCTGGGAGAAATACCTGCCCAGGGGATAGGGATGTGCTTAGGCTGGTTCCACCATGGGAGTAGTGTCAGGAATTTGTGGCCCTGGACCTTCTTCCCTTTATCACTGCTTCCTATGTCTCCCTTCATCTGCCTTATTGTACCTTGCCATCAGCTACATTTAGTGCACAGATCTGATCTTTTGTTTGTACATCTCCTTAGAAAATATGGCCTTTGAGAGTTCATCAGGTAATAGGATTCTTTTAAGGCATTGGTGGCTGTTCAGATTTCCTGGGCATGGTTATAATGTTGTTTAGATCCTTTTTCTTCAAATGTGAAAGCACTGGTAATGCAGGCTGTGCTGGTAATGCAGACTGAAGCCAGTTCATTTCAATATGTATGAGATTTCTTCCTGTGTAACACAAGAACCTTCCCAAAGTCAGACACATAATGAGTCACTCCTCCTTTATAAGCACACAGTCCCCTCCACTGCCATTAGCTCACTGCCATCTCCTCATTATGCCACTTGCACAGAAATGGCTCTATGTATGTGTCTTTCTCTCTCCCTGTCCCTGGCTTTCCACAGTAATTGACATTCTCCTCTGTTCCCACAAGTATGGGGAGGTCTACAGGAAATGATATTGCTAATTAAGCTATGGGAGAGAGTACAAAAGCCCTAAATACACCATCTCTGTTAAAAGCCAGTGACATCTGTTGTTGCAGTTGGAAGCCAAGTGCAGCCAGGAAGGTAGAGAGAAACTTTGGGGAGCAGGCAGAGCACTCTCAAAGATTCTGTGACCACTGCCTCCAGACTCAAGTCACAGTGTTGCTGCAGCAAGAGATCAGGATCACAAACAACACCACCATCCCTCAGTTATCTGACTTGGTAAAATAGAAACTTATCAAATTACAGCTGATACCTGTAAGATTTTTATCTCGTGTCATGGCTGAAGTAGCTTTCACCCAGCACCTACGGGTCCTCCCCAGCCTGCTGGGTCCTCTTCATGTCACTGGACCACTCATCAGCTGAACCCTTCCCCCTGAACACCCACCTTGTGCCTGATGCTCTCATGCCACCACATGACTGCACCAATCTGTACTTCCTGTCAGCACCCAAGTTCCTGCCTGTACAATCCTGGATTGCCAGCAGAGGTGTTGAAAACACTTTTTGTTATTTTGTACCGAGGCCAAGTGGCTGAATAGAGCAGCCCTCATCAGGTTTGCCTTCTGCTTCTGCCATCTACAGGCTGCACCCAGGCTGAGAGTTTTTCTTTCTGACCAGAACAATCAAAACTTTTTCCTTTTTGATGGAATGTAAGATTTTCACATTTATCACAGGCAAAAGATTTAAGAAAAATGCAAGTTATTCAGAGAGACACAATAAACCTTGAGGCTCAGCAATGCTGTGTATGCAGAAAAATAAATCATTTCTAGGTCATGGAAATGGGTTAATTCAGGACTTGCTGAAGTCTGGTCTTCAAAAGTACTTCTAAAATGTTGCTGGTCACTACAGGTGCATGAATTCAAAGCTTCAATCCTCAAGACTTGTCCAGAAATGCTGAGATGACAAACATGAAGCCTTTCTGGCCCATTAACCAGAGCTGCATGAAATGCCAGCTAAATGGTCCAAGCAGCATGAAAGCAATTAGCTAAAAGACCTGACTGTTTCTTTCAACAGAGGGGGCCACAGCGATGCACTCTCAGATAACTTTGTGCAAAACTGGGCATTACTTCAGTTTGAGACATCATTCTGTGGGATACAGGTTCTTGGTCATTAAAAAAAAAAGAAAAATAGGAAGTCTTATTCTAAAAGCTACATATAAAAGGACATACTTTCTGATGGAAGCACTCAGAATTGAGGCATTTACAGAAATAAAGCTCTGCTTTCCTCCTTAACTGCATCATTCTGTGCCTTCTTGTTACAATGCTGCTTCATTACTTAATTACATCTCTGCCATATACGGTTCTTGCCTGACATGCTGGATGTTGTTCAGGGAATGAATCAGAGTATTGGGCAGCCCATCCTGCCTAGTGGAGGAGGCAGGTGTCCTGCAGGAAAATAAGGCTATAATCAGCTCCTGCTGTTATTTGTATGTGCTGGAATTCCAGATCAAGATGTTTCAAGCAGATTTCATCTCAGCTCTTAAGCACTGAAGGGGAATTTGCACCTTACAGCTGATCTGATCTAACCTCCTCCCAGTTTCTGGTCCTCCGGAATTAGGGAGCAGAGCCAGCTCAGAGGGCTGCCAGGGCTGTTGTCAACACAGAGAGGGAGAAATGGGACATTTCTTTTCTTGGCAGCAAGCTGCTAGATCAGAGCAAGCCATAAATAATACCAACCACCCTCTCTAAGGAAGGTCTTTATCCAACAGGCACATTGCCCCAGGAAAACTGTTTGGTGTTCTTAATTAACTGCCCAAGCTACAACACACAAACTCTCTTCTGCACAAGACAAAGTCCCTGGAAAATGAACTTCACAGCTTACCACAAGCCATGCTGGGTGAGAGATGAGTTTGCCCACAGTATTTCTGTGTGCAGCAGGATAAACACACATCAGCTACTGATGAAGAACAGACAAACCTGGTCACCCTCACCAGGGAATGGACAGCTACAGAAGGCCCTCAAAACCCAAACCTTTGGAGGAAAGCCTGTGGCTGTGTTGGATACTGCAGGCCCTGCTGCTTTCTGCTGGTTGCATGAGAGAGCTCATCATCCCACCTCCTCCCATACACCTTTTCTCAAGTTAGCAGGAGCCAGGTGACCTGGAGAGGGGCAGAGCTGAGCACAAGCCACTAGATTGCTTCGGCAAGCAGTGAACTGGAGTCCTGCAGGATCCCCCTGCGGTCAGTGGAGGGAGATAAGCAGAGCAGAATCGTCCTCTTCATCTTCCCACAGGTGCAGGGCAGGTGGGTTCCTGCTTCACTGCCACGACCCTTTAGCACTTCTGAAATGTGGCCAATATTGCCTTAGTGTAGTGCTGTAACATACTTTCTCCTTGTTACTTGATGGGTTGTACTTAAGCTTTAACAAAGCTGCGTATAAGAGGATGGGTGTGAGTCTCACAGCAACCTTCACTTTCAGAACAAAACTTTCTTGTGATTTTTCTCTTTGAGAAGCTCCCAGCTGTGTTATGGAAGGATGAACAAGCCCTCACATGCCCCAGGCAATTCCACATTGATAGACTGAGCTTGTTAATTATTTCCCCTCTTTCCTTTGCATAACTTAGAAAAATTACGGTCTCTTACCAAACCAGTGAGTGGCCATGCTTCTTGAGGAAACATCCTCCCTAAAGCAAATGCTGCACATGCTGGCAGGGGACACCAAAGTGACACCAAAGGCTTCCAACTGCAGTTGTCAAAGCTTTGCCTTCTCTCTGGACCAGCTGAGCACCAATAGCCTAAACCCCAACCTACTGTGAGCTCAATGCTGAACAGCAAACATTTCAAGATGAAAAGCTTAATCCTTCAGCCACATGGGTTAGTCCAGGCTGAACAGCTGATAGAACAGGATTTGGCATGTTGTGCTTGGACCAACCTATCACCTTCTTAATTACACAATTAGGTAGTCTTTTTTTGGGTGTTTTTTTTGTTTTGTTTTGGGTTTTTTTCTATTAGATCCCTTCTTCATTGTCCATGAGACACAAACTAGGAGAGGGAGTTTTGGCAACACAGAAATCCATCAGTTAGTCCTTGTGCAATTTTTGGATGTGTGCACCCTCTGTTACCTAACCTGTATTAGCTCTGTCGTAGCATGATGCATGTGTTATGCATAGGAATAGGTTACATATTGTATAAGGTACATTTACTGCAAGGCAGAGATTGGAAAAAATGTTCTTGTGTTTGAGGATATTCATATCATTCTGCTAGTGGAGAAAGTCACTTTGCATGAGTTTGGACATGCAGTTATATTAGGGTTTGTAAATAACTTATGTGCATTTTGTCAGCAATTTAAAGTAAATACTATATTTAATACTTTATAGCTGAAGTCATTAGGTTTTATAAGGCTAACTCAAACATGATGTAAGCGTAATGCAAAGTGTAAAACAAAATATTAACCACACCTGCTCCCTCAAATTGGGCTGTAAATGGGACTTCTGTGAGCATGTGTTTGTTTCACTTAATGGAAAGATTTAAGCCTATTCCAGTGGTTTTGGTGCAGGTACAAGGGGACAAAAAGGTCTCTTATCCTTGTTGTCATGCTTTGCAATATAGCAAATATCAATGAGTAAGAAGACCAGGCTGGTTTGCCATGCTGGGTATTGATCCCTCTAATCTCTGTATCTGTTAGTTTGGGGGGTGAGAGCTTTTTCTTTGCCTTGCTCCAAGGTGACAGCCAGTTTGGAAAGCTGGGCTAATGTTTTCCATGCTGATAAATGCTGAAGGTGGCATTTCACAGATGTTCTCTCCTGAGAGCTGAGGTCAGAGAGAGATGATTTATTCCCTCTGTGAAATTCCTGGGTTTGCCACCTGAGACTGCTTTTTTGTCACCAGTACCTGAAGCAGTTATGTCACTTGTGGGTGAGACAGTGAGGAAGCCACACATACCTGTAGGTTTTACATCTAGGGTTCTACAAAAATCCTTTCAAGTCCCCCAGAGAATAACTTGTTGGGCTGAATATTCAGGCCAGCTCTCTTAAAGAGGCACTGCCATGAAGAGCAGGATGGTAACAGTGGGCATGAAGCTGGATCAAATACCACTGCTCCTTTCTGAGAAAGGGGTGTTTATGGCATGTTAGCACTATGAGAAAAGGAAAGCCTTGGGCAATAAATCTTTTTGGAAAGAATTAAACTGGCATGGCTAGATAGTAGGGAGAGGTGGTAACATGTTGGCATGGTTTATGTCACAAAAGGCAGGGAGAAGTGCAAGTCCAAAACCTGTAATATTCCCTTCACCCACAAGGCCAACCTGGGAGCAGTAAGATGAGCTGGAGCTGCACCAGCACAGCCTGAGATGAGGCAACCAGAGAGGTGTGGGACACCAGGTGAGAGCAGCAGCCTGCAGCTGCTTGGCTGTGGGGCAGCTTCACCCCACCTGGGGATTTTTTACAGGAATGGCAGAAAGTGCTTTGTTCTTCTTTCTTGCAAAGAGCACTGCTTT
The DNA here is from genome assembly GCF_003957555.1 of Calypte anna. Classification (NCBI taxonomy): domain Eukaryota; kingdom Metazoa; phylum Chordata; class Aves; order Apodiformes; family Trochilidae; genus Calypte; species Calypte anna. The sequence goes on from NC_044251.1 coordinate 817,538, forward strand.
TCTTGTTGAGGGTAAAGGTCTAATGAATTTTTATCATAAACTTATCATCAAGCCTTACACCTGATTTAGGTTCTCCCACAGAATGACAGATCTGTGAGTGGACGAGGATGCTAGCCTGAATTTTTCTGAAGTAATTACTCTAATTTGGAAACTGTTTGTTCTCTAGCCAGAATGACATTATTAAAATTGACCTTCATGAAGATCTTGCTGATGAACTGAAATGGGTAGAAAGGAGAGAGAAGCACAGCACTCCTGGGGTTGCTGGCCAGTTTTTGTGTCAGATATACTTCCTTTATTAAAGTGGTGCAAGGAAATTGATTTTTTTCTTTTACACTTTAGATATCCATCCATTACATGAATTTTTCTTGATATTGTTGCACTGCTCTGGGGGCATCTGGCACCTGTTTACTCATGCCCTGAGAGCTTGCCTAAATGAATTGCTGATGGAAGCACTCAGCATTTCTCTGCTCATCAGAGCTGTTTTATTTGTTTAATCAGCAACTCTGCTCTTGGTTGTCTGTTCTCTATTAGTTGGTGACTGTTCCTTTGTGTCAGTATTAGACAAGGATTACATGGCAATTCAGCTTGATCTTCCTATTCATCCTGCATCTATGCTTATTTTTTAATTTGCATTAGGCCAAACCATCACATTGCAACTGAACGACATCAGTTTCTGCCTGGTGAAGGGCCCTGCAAATGCAGAGCTCTTCAAAATCCTGCTAAGAGCAGACACTGGCAGATTAATTGCACACAGCAGTACCAGTGGGCAAAACAATCGCTCTCAGGTGAGGATGTTAAAAGAAATAGGGGCATTCCACTATGGTCACACCACTGCTTGTAGGAATGATGTGTGTATGCCTCTTGCTGAAATTTTTGAGGTGACCACTTATCCCTGGAGATTTATTTTTGTAATGGCAGCAAGCTGGATAAAAGGTGTGAGAAGATTTGTTGTTTGACTCCCCCTCTCTGCTTGTTGCATTTTCCAAAAGTCATAGCAAGAGATGATGATGATGAAGAGGCACATTAAAATATGGTGAAGAAAGAGATCTGTTACTGTCACCGAGGGTGTGAGTTTTAAAAAGCAAATCCCAAACCCAGTACCTGTTGTTTTCTCATTGCAGAAGGGACAGGAAGAAAATTGCTTTTGAGAGGGTTTTAAATACAGGGTTGTAAAGGTTCAGAGAGGGCAATTCAGATAGGACTGACCATGTAAGCATAAGGGATACACCCCTCTAGAGAAAAATGAATTCTTTGTTCTGGATAATGAAGTCTCACAGAGTTATCTGGTGTCTGATCACTTATGCTGATATTTTACTAATTCTTTTTGCTTCTAATTGAGGTTTGCTATTATCCTAGAGGAAGGCTGGGGGACATGGCATGACTAACAGACTGATCCATTGGGTTTTCTGTATTCATGAGGCACCACTTCCATAAAGAGGAACTGGAAATCCTTTTCACCCGGGAATAATGTATGAGGCTCAGAGTGGATGAAGTTTATGTGCTCTTTTTAATAAGCACTGCATTTCTTTCTATAGACACTCAAGCTCCCTGAATTAGAGTGCTGCCTGAAGGGACAGGTATTATGAAAAGAGCTGCCAAAACCTTTATGTGTCAGTGGGAAGCCCCAGATTATCACAAGAGGATCTAAATGGAAAGGTGACATTTAGAAGATCATCAAGATAAAAGCCAGGATAAATTTCTTTCCAACCTCACTTAATAGAAACTTTTGTTTAAAATCATCTTTCCTGAGAGAAGGAAGGGAAGTCCAACCTGTGCAATTTGATATACACAGCTTACTCCTTAATTGGGTACAGCCAGCAGCTTAAGAAAGCAATGGCTTGGCCAGGAGATGTAATGAGATTAATGACAGAGGTAATAAGAATGTCAGTGTATGTGACAAATACAGATTTCTAATATTTCAGCCATGAAAGCCCAATGGAGAGTATAGTACCAGCTACTTCCAGAGGGGCTTCCAGGACAACAGGCACAGGTATTGTAAAGACAAAGTTGACTCTACGAGGAAAGCCAACTTTCCCTCTTTATGTCTTTTTTTAAGCTTTAGAAACCTGAAATGAGGAGGGGCAGGGAGGGTATGACTAATTTTTGAGTTTCTGATTGCTTGCCCTCTGGAGTTACTGCAAGATTGTTGCCTACAGTGTACTGTCCAATGCTCTCAGTAGCCTAGTTTTGAATGAAGTATGAGATTGAGCTATGTCCTTTCTGCCTGAAAACCATCCCACAGTTTAACAGCTTGGCTGGTACAGGGCTTGTAGCTGAGAAATGTTTCTGTTTTATCCCATTCTTCCTGTTATCACCTTATGACTTTTCAGAGAAAGACACAGAGGTGAGTGCCTGTGTGACTATTTCCCCTTTCCAAGCATTAACCAGACTGCAGCCTGAGCTTGAGACTTGAAAGTGTGGAAAAAGTGGTCAGAATCACTGTTAATAGTCACATTTCCAAGTATGAAATATATTACCCCTGATTTCCATCTGGCCAGCCCTTTCTCTGTACAGCCAGTCCTGCTGTCAGCCTGGCTGGTCCCTGGGAGCTGCTCTGGACTGAAGCTATACTGTAGCTTTGAGATGACTCTGGCCAAGACCTCATGACCCAGACTAGTATCTAAGCAATGCTCCTCTCTGCTGTGATAACAGACACTGGGCAGTAAATGAGCTGCTTCATTTGCTAAAGCCAGATCTATAGGTATCCACTTGGATGTACAGTGATGTGTTGTGCTGCACAGCTGGGCCTTGTAGTTCCCAGCTATTGTTGAAGGAAATGCAGTAAATGAGTAGGTTGCTTTTATTATATAGAATCCAGTTCAAAGCTACCCACCTGCCTTTGTGCAGGCTTTTTCCACAACAACTTCCTTTTTTTCTAAGGGTCATTGCTCTCTCTTGCAATGTTGGATCAGAGGTCCTAGAACCCCTCCACCAAACCTGCAAACAGGTACAGAGCAAGATCCACAGAGTTTCCTAAATCAGATGCTGCAGAGAGCTGCCATCAGTCACTTCTTGGCCCACCACCATGGTTTAACCTCTGGGAGTTTAAATACTTGTATTAAATTCTCACCATGGTGGGCTGTGATTTTTGCTCACCATGCTTCACTGAGGCCCCTGTTTCTGTGCATGACTCTAATATTTAGTTTCATTTGTGAGAGCTTTGTCTTCTAAAGGATTTGAGCATGGGATGTAAGAAGCAGTACACTTGGTAAACAGTCCCATCCACTGCCACGTTAACAGGGTTACCCCTGAGGAAGGTGGAGGAGCCACTTTCAGGTCTGGCAGTAAATCAGTGGAACCCATCTCAGTCCAGCCCTGGTGCCCCATTGCCACCAGAGAGACTCTTTTACAACAACTCCTGTACAAAATGCCTGAGTCTGGGACCAGAGAATACTGATGACACATCTCTTACATGGCACACTAGGGTAGTATCACCAATAGCCCAGAGGTGTAAGTTCTAGTCTGTTATGTAGTAAACTGATTAGATCACACTCTAGGTATCTAATAAATCCTATCCTTTTCTTTTCCATCTGCTTCTGAATTTCTCTCCCACACACTGTTTGTTTTGGAATTTTGTTTTGTGTTGTATTTTTCTTGATTTACCAGAGTTGAAAAGCAGTCTCAGCTCTTCTGTGGTTCTTCACAGATCTGCTTGGCAAAATATCTTAAAATTGCCAGAGTTAGTAGTAGGTGCAGGCATAGCTCTCTGTTACCAGTTATTGGGCAACTGCTTTTAGTTTCCTGCTGAGAAATGATCATGCTAAAAGCCAGCTCCAAAGAGTTGAAGATGAAAGTAACCTGAGCCCCTCTTCCTGCTGAAACAGAACTGTTACTTTGCATTCACTTCACTATCCCTTTGTCCAATTTAATTTTAAATGTACCAAGCAGTGGAATTTCTGCCACTTCACTCTTGGGAGATAATTTCTCATATCTCATTGCCAAGTAGTCCTTCCTGATGCTCCACTTTTCCCTTCCTGTCTTTACTCTTGAATGCTAATTCTATCCTGGTCCATTCTGCTAATTGCCTCCTTGTTCTTCATAGTATTTAAACTCTCTCAGGTCTTCCCTGTCATCACTTGGCTGTGCTGCAAGCATTAACTCCTTCACCATTGGTCTTTGTCTGCTTGAAGAAGATTAAAGTTTCACCTCTGACTTTGGGGAAAACACTGCAAATCTTCAAACCTGCCTCCTGGGCAGAGTGGTGGAAATTATTCTTTTATTCACTGTTTGGTTAATAAAAAAAAAAAAAAAAAGGACCAAATGCCAACATAATAGAGCAATTTGCTTCCTTTTGAAGAATAATATATTTGATCAACGTGTAAATAAATTTGCAATAAAAATGTTGGGTTTTAATTGTTTAATTGAAAAAATAAAGCTTCTTTGCTTTTAGCTGTCCTCTTTAATCTTCTTTGCAGCCATTCATTGAATTCTCTTTAGTCTGTTCTTATCTCTCCCCAAATGTCCAGCTACTGAAAGGATGCTTAGCCAGACAGAACTTTAAATGTGTGCAGTATCCACAAGTTAGAAGGTTAACAGCCCAAATGATCTGGCCTTGGAAGAAGCCTACGCATGAAAGCTTTCTTCTGCATTTTTATTGTGTGAGAATTGTTCTGCATTTTTATTGTTTCATTGTAAATACTGAGAGGGGGTGCATTCTGCATGTGCTGAAGGACACTTCCCAGCAGTGCTGAATGTGGCTTGTTCCTTGGGGCAGGTATGACCCACACCAGGGGTGCCAAGAGCAGAGACATCCTATTAACCCCTCACTGAAGCAGGTTGGTCTTTACCTACAAAGTTGCTTATTCAAACAGAAGCCCCCAAACTGCTTTAGGGGAAGAAAAGACATAGGACTTGGGGTAACTGATAAATAATCTTCCAGGATAGGTTCTGAACATCTGAACTGCTGTCTGCATAGTGGTAGATTCATTTTGTGGCTAATTGCTCACACCTTCTGTGTTCAGGTTCTGAGTATTTTGTGATAAGCTTTTCTCTACCAATCAAATGCCTTCCCTTTTGCAGTCCTCTGAGGCTTTCTATCACTTCCCAGCTGGGACATCTGCAAGCCATGAGCTTGCTGGGTACAAAGCTACCTGCTTAAAGAACATCTGTAAATGTGTATATTGTCACATGGATTAAGTTACAAGGGATCTAACATGATGGTGTCACTTGGGAAGTGCAAGGGAAGCACATCCCTCTCTCCTCACAGCTGCCAGCTCAACACACATTTAACCCAGAGCCAGGGAACCACCAAACCTGGGGCTGGGACCTGTCACGTCTCTTAGTGACTGGAATGTTACACCTCTCTGTGCTGGTATTTCTTTCACAGTTCTTTAAACCTGGAAGCTTTTTTAATTGGGTTTCTTCCTGTACACAGCTATCTTCAGCAATGCTGAATAATTCATACTCTGTACATATTTACAGACAGTCCAAAGCTTTTTCCTTGTATCTCAGGTACTTAAAGAAAAGGATGCGTGACCTCTCTGGCATCAGATAAATACATTAGTAAACCATCCATGTAAAGTTGTAGTCTTTATACCCTAAGGCAGGTCCTCTGAACACTGCCCATATGCCTGACTTGAGCTGCAGTGAGCTCCACAGCAATCACCAGGGCAGGGGAGAAATCAAATATTCCTGTTGGACTTTGGCAAGGGAAGGATAGGAGTTTGGAGCTTGCAGTCACAATCAGTCAAATGAGAAGAAGACAGGGGTCTCCAACAAGCCTCTGATCCATCAGAAGAAAGCATGAAGTTTGCAGAGAGAGATGAAATCTCTTAGAGGCTGGATATGAACTAAACCCTTTTGGACTTTGGTCTTCAGACTTCTCAGCAACAGAAGTTTGCCTAAGAGGCAGTTTTTTCAGATAAGCAGTCTAAAAAATGTACATGTGCTCCAGCAAAATGAATTTTAAATGAAGGAACCAGCTAGAATTGCAAGCTTAGTATGACATGTGATAAGGTGGAATATATATTTGGGGCTCAGCCAAACAGTTTAGACCAATTTCTTGAAAATCAGTCAAATTGCCTTTGCTCTGACAAAGATTTAGCAAAGTGCTGCCAATAAAGGACAACCTGCAGCAAAGTATGGGTGGAGAGCACCAGAGAACTGAAGGGTTGTATTGAGATGTGCTGTGTTAAATACTCTGCAATCTATATCCAGAAATATCCCCAGCCAGCATCCAGATGAAGGAATAAACATTACCTGGCTGCACCTGGAGAATATTGGACAGGGAGGAGCTGTGGGCTCAGCAAAAAGAAAAATGGCTAGAAAATATCTGGTGAAATTTTTGTGGGGAATGCAATGCAGTCCCAAAATACAGCTACTCACTGAGGCAAGCCTGGGGGCAGAGACCCTGAAAGAGGTTTGAGCCTGGTAACAAACAGTGAATGATACCTAAAGCTGCAATACAACAGGCTCACCAAGGTATTATTCTTCACTGATTTCCATGGTATTTGAGCACTGCACAGATGATATAAATAGACACTTTCTGGAGAAACTCTTCTCCCTGCTAGGTTGTTAGGAAATTTATTTACCTGCTTTTGTATTCTGCAGTGGGCTAAATGGAGAAGACAGGGGTTTGTAGTCAGGCTTAGTGACAATAAGATCATCCTATTCCTGTGAAAGAAAACTGAAGGCTGTACTGACAATATTGCTAGCAGTAGCACTCCTCTGTTCTGAGCTCATGCAAGCCTCACCTTGGTGCAGAGGTAACCACTGCACCTGGGCAATGCTGCTAATTCAGTGTTTGTCTCTGAAGCACACTCTTGCTCAGGACTCACAGCTTCAATCTAATCTGCTACCAAAGGACCAAGCAGAGGACTGCCCAAAGCACTGGAGTGGTACCTTCTCAGCAGTGCGTGTGGGAGGACAGTGTGTGTGGGCTGCTGAATCTCCAGGCAGATGACATGATATTTATTTTACTCTATTTCTAGAAACCCTGAACCTTCGTTCCTAAGTGGTGTGCGGTGCATTAGTGACAGTGGGAGGTGGCAAATGCATGATTCAGTGTTGCCTTGGTCTTTACCCTTCAGTACAGGCCTGTCATCCATGGAGGAGAGAGCTTTCAACTGAGGGGGGAATGGGATATTTGGCTGTGAGTGCAGCTCAGAAGGATGCTCCTGGGAGACAGGCATGTGCTACTGCACAACTCTGCCCCTCATCCTAACACATCACACTCCTTCACCTAGTTTTAGGAATGTTTTAGACCTGTTTCTTCTGGAAGGAATGTTCCTGTGATCTTGAGGACTACCCATTTTTTCACCCTTATGTTCGAGTCTGCTAGCCAACTTCAACAAAATTTGACTAAGGGAGTCTCAAAAATAGCAAGGCTCCTTAAGTTTCACAAAAAAAACCCAAAACTGAAGCAAAACAAAAAAACCCCAAAAAACCTGCTTGTAAGAATTAAGAGGCATCTTTCCCAAGTCTGTCTCTGAGGGCCCCAGTGCTGCAGCACACACCAACCTGCACGTTGTCATCAAATCACTCTTCCAGGGGAAGAAGCAGCTGAATTTTATAGGCATAGGATAAGAGATAAGACTAAACTGTGCTACACTTCAGTTCAAAGACAGCCAAGCCCAAGGCACAAACCACAAGAGAACATGCTTGGTCATTGCTGTTGCTCCTGGGGCTGCTCCATCCCACTCGCAGCCGACCCTGCAGCAGCTGGATGGTGCTGGCAGTGTGGGGTCAGGGGCTGAGCTCAGGAGCAGCTGAACAAACCCCATGTCTCTGCACAAAGAGCTCTTAACAGGAGAAGGAGGCAGTGTCCAGGATGTCCCCAGATAGCACACTGGTGTCCATGAATCATAAGTTCCTCTGCAATCACAAGGCTGAGATCTGTCCTTTTTCCCCCAGTATAATCCTATTAAAGATCACAGGGTTGCAGCTCGTTATGCGAGAAAAATTTGACCTCCGTTCCCCCCAGGCTGCCGTAATGAGGGCTTGTCTGCCACTGGGGCTGCTGCTATGCTCAGAGGAAGGCGAGTGAGGCAGATGTTTGGGGAAGACATTGTGTTTTCCTAGGTTTTAACTGCTAATAAGGCAGCAGAGGAGAACAGCACATTGATTCAGTGTGTCTGGGGGCTGGAAACACCCTCCCTCCACAGCTGCAGGAGCTGCTCAGCTCTGTTAGCCATCCACCCTGGAAAAAAACAGGACATCAGCTAGAGAAGTCCAGTTCTGTCTGTTTCCTTTCACATAAAATTACAGCAGTGGGCTTATTCCATGCTGCCTTAGTCAAGCTACAGCTTAAGTGCACTCGAGTCCCACCCAAGAAGAGGCTGAACTGGGGCTGAAGCGTGATCATTAAGCAGCACCACAATGAAATTACACCCTGGTGGGTGCTGGCCCATCTCCAGAAGAGGTTCCTCTTGGAAGCAGTGCAGTCTTCAAGAAAAGACCCAGGCCCAGAGAGTTTGTATCAGAGAGGATCATGCAAATCACGGCACATCAGCCCATGAATATTAGAGGTCAATTAATATTGAGGGTTGTTTCATCCCCAAAGGTCCTTGAGCTTCCTGCCTAGCATCAGTCAAATGCCTGCAAGGGTGTCATGCTTCACGGACACTGCCATCTGTGAAACAGGCAAAAAAGAGAAATCAGCCAAATAATGTGCAGCCACAATGATCTAGAGATGATAAACGATGAACAGCCCAGTCGCTAGCTCTATCCAAACGAAACATTGTTATTCCCGGGAATGCCAATAAAGGGGGGGGAAGTAATATTTTATGCTGCTCCGGGACTTACTGGATAACCACTGAATTTCATCTGACTTCCCTGTGTGCGGTGGCAGCTTGTGTATTCCTAATACACCGCTGGAGAACCTGGCAGGCAGCATCGAAGTGCTTTGGCTGAGGCTGTGCAGCAAAGCCCTGAGAAAAGAGCCCCTGGGCCAGGCTCTGAACCGTGACCCTGCAGCAGCCACCGGGCCCCTCCCGGCTCCTCGGAAAGGCCACCAGGGCACGGTGTGCTCCCGGGATTTCGTACAGGTAGGAAGCACTTCCAAGCAATTCGCTAGGGCTGAGTAACTCACTGGAGGCTGTGTGAGCCTGCAGAAAGCCCTGGCTTGCAGCCCGTCCTGGTAACTTTGTTTCAGGTCCATTGCAAAAAGGCATTAAAAATATTTTAGTTTTACCTCTTTCTTTATACCTCCCACAGAAGTGGCAGCCTTTAGCCTGGCTGTGCAGGGGGCATCAAGCCTGGCAGGGAAGGTGCATGTGCAAAGGGCGGCTCAAGACTTGGAGTTCACTGTTTGCAGGACATCTTCATTCTCGGTTTTGTTCCAGTGCTTCAATGAAAACACACTTCAGAATTGCTCAGGAAACAGAAATCTCAGGCAATGAATGCATCCTCCAGAGTTAGCTACATTCCCCTCCTCCCCCCTTTTGGCAAAATGCAATTCACAGACATGGGGCAGCTGCTCCTTCGCAGTGACACGATCTCTGCTGTGACTGTGGAGAGGACTGAGTGCAGATACTCAGCTGTGAAGAGTGGTGGAGATGACAGGGACCATGCCAGCATTAGTCAGCAGTTGTCAAGGGCTTCCTGAGTACATATCTCCCAGGAAACACTTTATCAGGGAATGCAAAAGCCCCACGTTTCCAGCTAGTGCATCTCTTCCAGGGAAGGGCTGGGCAGTGTTGCAAATACTGGTGGGTTCTTGAGGAATTGGTGGGTTCTTGAGGAGCAAGGAAACTTGCAGAAAAATCCATGTGTTGTACTGATGCAATGCTGCTTGCCAAGCAGCTCTCAAAACCTTCCTCCTGTTGTTAAAAAAAACATGGAAAAATGTTTCTAAGAGATATTGACAACTCAGTCAATATTGACAGCTTGGTATTTCCCCTTGGAAAATACTTTCTTACAAAACTTCCTAGTGTTTCACCTCATGTATGTAGGACCTTTATTTGGTGGCAGATTCATCTTGGTCAGGTTTATTTTCAAGTGGGGATGAATAAAGCACACAAGTGCTCTTCACCTGAGCTAAGGTTGAAACTCTGGGTTGCTGTGAGTGCAGGTAATTCCTCTTCAGGATGGATCCTTTCACAGGGCAGCATTTGCAGCTGGAGCAGATGCAGGTTCTCAGGGCAGACATTAGCACAAAGACAAGAGTTGTCCTTCTGCTTTGCTACTCAACTTGTTTTACCCAGTAACTTGGCTGCAGCTAAACTTGGCTCTGCTATCCAGACTTCTTTTAATGAACTTTAGTCTCCATTAATGCTCCAGAAAGTTTGATACAGCATCACTGCTGAATAAACAGAAACCAATATCTAGTGGATTTGCTGGAGAGTGCATTCAAAACCTCAGCTCTAATGCCAAAGTTCAGAGTGATTCAAAATACCACAGATCATAACCATACCAGTGCTTCATAACCATCTCATCAGTGTCTTGGAGCAGTTACACACAGGCAGAGAAAGCAAGGGTGACCTGTCACAAGTAATACTCACCCAGGAGAAGAGAAAGAAAAGGAGATAGCACCATTCTGTAAGCAGTTTGAAGCCCAGATGTACCTCTAGATATCTGTCTGTAAAGAGGCACCTCATAGGTCCAGACTCATGAGGCTAGTGGGGATATTTGTATTTGTTTCCATGGGGTAGGGCCCAAAGCAAACTTTCTCCTGTGTAGCCCTTCCTGTGGCACAGAGCAAAGGCAGCAGCACTAAAGCTCAGCCAGAACCAGGACAAGTCATCTTATAGTTAACGGCATCCCTGTTTCTCCACTACCACCAGTGAACTCCCACTGATTTCTGCTGTTCCTCCAGCTCTGGATGATGTGGGCAACTAGAAAATCTGGGGGGGATGCAAAGCTGTAAGGGGCTGCACTCAGCAGGGAAAGTTTGGAGGAGACAAGTGTCCCTGGAAAGCCCCCAGGGAAAATAATCTGAGTGACCATGTGGGCCTGTTGGAGAGGCTTACACAAGCAGTCCAGATTGCTGTTTAGATGCTCCTAGGCTGTCCACAAGCATGGGGGGAAGCTTGACTGACGTATGAAAGGGGAAGCTGCATTTTGTGACCAAAACAATATTTCCCAACCTTGTGGTTACCATAGTAGTCCCAAGGGGGGCACAGAACAGAGAAAAAGTGTGTGGCAAGTGCAGAAGGACAGGGGAAGCTGCGTCTGATGAGTGTATGATTCTACTGCTTGGGTGACAAAAGGATCTTTTTCTCCCTCTGTTTTCTGTCCACTTCCAACATACGTGGATACAGGTTTATCACAGGAGGGATAGCAACATAGAACACTGTCTTTTGAGCTGCCTTCAGATGGGAAGTGTAGGAGAAGGTGCCCCAGCAGGAAATGTTAGAGATGGAGATGCAAAAAGGAACAAGCCAAGGGGAGGACCAAAAATGAAAGGAAAAATATGCAGGAAGGTCAAAACAAAACGTGAGGAGAGGGTAACAACAAACAGAACAGCTGAGGACAGAGACAGCAGGGAACATAAGGCACAGACCAAGCAGACAATGGTGATGTGTTCCAATAAGAGTTAAAAGTGGGATGGTACTGTAGGACTGATGTGGATGCCTGGGAGATGTAGTTCCCAGCTTAGGTTCAGACTCTAGGGTTGGAGCAGTTCCCAGGGAGAAGCTGTACCAGGATCAGCATCAGCTGTCCTCCTGGGCACTGGCTGGGAAGCCCTCTGAGCAAACTGTAAAAGCAGCAGAAGGGCAGTTCAGCATTTGGGTGCCCCATGCTGCTGTGTCCTGCACTGACACAGCTGCCACCTGTGCCACCACTGCTGGTGGCTTCTTTTGCTCCTGCTCTGACCAGACACCCTCATCACCTTGCCTCTGCCAGCTCCAGCAGCTGATTCCAGCCCCAGAGCATCTGAAGGCTTTATGACTTGTTGGTCCAGTGAAGCAAAAAAGAGTTAGCTCCCCCTCAGCTCTCCTCCAGAAGAGAGAAGATGGAAATGTTTCATACTGTGTTATTTTTAAATCCTTCAAGAAACATTTTACTAACAGGAGAACTGCGTAACTGACATTTCCCAGAATCAGCTGATGAAAGTGCACAACACAACTCCTGGGCAGTCCAGGAAAGGAGAAATAACTTAAAATAGCTTGTAAATAGAGAGAAAAATCAGGGAACCATTACAAAACTCTATAGGTAACACTCTAAAGTCCATTTCAGCTGTTAGCCATTGTATTTAAGGCAACAAAGAGCAATTTAGCCGTGAGCCCACTGGAAGGTTTGTTTCCCCACTGAATCCTGACAATAGCTCCAGGTCATTGCTAGTGAAAGGCAGCACCCTGACAGGACCAGAGACCCCCATCTACCCAAATCTTACATAAACCTCTGTAATGAGGGTCTTCTCTAAAGGGGTGGTGGTGGTGGTGGTGTCCCCCATCCATTAAGGCTGTGGGATGGACACTTGGGAGCATCCTGTGTTGTTGATATTTCCACCAGCTGGCTTCACATGATCTGCCAAATGATTCCAGTGTTCTCTTATGGAGACAGCTTGAGGCATCTTAAAGCTCACTCAGAAACAGGCACAGGTAGAACAAGGCATAGCAGCTGCACACAAAAGGCCTGAAATGTCCCATGCAGTGGAGTAACTACTGCTATGCTCAGACAGCAGAACGAGGTCTTTCTGAGGGCTTTTTGTTCCTGAGGGCTGATCAGTTTAGCAGTGGTTATTCCAGAGTAGTTTTCATGGAGAATGAATTGAGATATGGATGCACTCAGGCTCTTCTGTGGCCTGCATGATGCAAAAGGTTGGGTGCAGAGATTATCTTGCACCCAACCTTTCTGAGTTTTTAATGTTGGAAGGAACACAGCCCCTTGTCAGAGCACCAGAGAGTGATAGTGCTGGCACTGCTGAGGGATGCTGCAGAGAAAAACAGGTGTCCTGTCAGAAAACACCCTTCCTGGTGCAAGTGGGTAGTAAAATATCTACCCAGCTCATCAATGCAGCTTCCCCATTTCCCCTTTGTTTTCTTTACAGGGGAGAAAAAAAAAATCTCTTTCGTCCTGCATTCAGGGGAAGCAGTTTAAAGCACAGTTCCTGTGCTACAGCTGCCAGCTTTTTCTCTCTTTTTCTCTCAGCAAACTCAGGTGGCAAGTGTCTCCTGCCAGCTGAGGAACATCATCCTTTGGCAGCTCAGGATGCCCCAAAGTTCTTTTGGTGCTACCTTCAAACCTGTAGCCCCCAGAGCAGCCCTGTGTTTACTTGATCTCCTGAGCCCAAGCTGGGCTCCCACCACCTGCCTCCTGTGCTGACACCATGGGGGATGCTGGAGACAGGATCTCCCAGCCTCTGATGGGTTTGCAGGAGGAAGCAAGGTAACAAGTCTGTGAGCAGTACAAGCAAATGTGATAAATGACTTGCTGTGCTTTCTTCACTTACAAGCCATCATTTGTAAGTATTTGTGGTGGTACCCAGCAGGAGGCAGGCAAAATGTGCAGAGATGGGGGAATTTTTTCAGTCATAAAAGAGAGATTCCAGCAGATACCAGCACAGATGTGCCCTTGGACAAAACATGGCTACTGGAGACTGCTTGGGGACCGGGTATGAGTTATGCACTAAACAGCTACTCTGCACAAAGACACATGTTTTGATTCAATCTTTTTGCTGCAGAGCACCTTTTAGATATAAGGAGTCTATGTAGTGCAGTGCAAGTACTGCAGATTAGTTAGAAGTGGTTCCTAACAGATCACTGGCAAGCTTTGTTCTCCATTAGAAACTCTGCATTCATCTCATGTAAAGTTTTCAGAAGCCTGGTGACTTTTTCAGCCTGGCTCTGATGGTACTGCACCTGGAGAAACCCTACTTCTGCAAGAGGGTTTAAGGTTTGATATTCTCCTTTGAGGAGGTTTGTTTCTGTAGAAAACCCAAGTTTTCTTTCATGGTAAGATCCTTCAAGGTGTTAGGCAGATTTGCACAAAATAACTGAGGGTGTTTTCCTGTGTACTTCTGTCCTCCTACACAGACTCTGCCACTGCAGGTCACCAGTGGCTCCCTGGTGTGGTTATGGCCCTGCACAGAATCACAGAGTTGTCATGGTTGAGAAGGACCTCTCGGATCACTGGGTCCAACTGGCAATCCAGAAAAACACCACCGTGCCCACTACAGCACGTCCTGAAGTGACCCATCTACATGGTTTTTTTAATACCTCCAGGAATGGTGACTCTATCACCTCCCTGGGCAGACTGTCCTGGTTCCTGACTGCTCTTTCAGTAAAATTCTTCCTCCTGTCTAGTCTAAACCTCCTCTGGTGCAACTTCAGGCCATTTCCTCCAGTCCTATTGTTATTTACTTGGGAGAAGAGGCCAACACCCACCTTACTGACCAAATCATTAGCATTATCTTATGGAAGTAGCCCTAGGAAGGACAGCTGAGAAGGACTGAGTGGGGGAGATACTGTTTGAGGGGGGAAAAAAGTGAGCATATCCATTTTTATTCTATATTTTGTGTGTGCAAAGGGGGAAGAGGTGGTGCAATTTGCCTAGAGGGTGGTTTCCACAATTGGAAATATTCAATTAAGTGAATTATTTTCCTAGTAGTGCTTTAAAAGGTTATATCCCAAATTAACAGTGCATTAGACCCAGCCTGAGCCCCATTTTGATATGCTCAGTGGACTGTGAGGAATTTACTGTCAGCTTAAGAGAGACAAAAAAGGTAGAAGTCAAATCGGTGGCAAAATGCAGTTTCTGGCTCCTTGTCAAAGCACCCACATGCCTCATTACCTTGGCTTAAAGCCAACAGACTAGTTTAGCAAAGCTGTGTATTACTCCCTCCCCTTCCATCTATCCCAAAAAGGACGTTTCAGCTGCAAATCCTCTTTGCTAAGTTGTGCTTTGCTTTTATATATATATATATCTCCTTTGTTAGACCTCCTTACTCAAGCAGAGCATTTGCACACAGCTGATAAATGCCACCTGGTGACAGCAGCTCTGAGGCCATTTCAAATATCCCCTCTCTGGACCAGCTGTTTCTGCTGGGAACATGATTGTACCCTGCTGCCAGACTTGTAGCCAAATGATCCTAAGGAGCTGGGGAGAGGGTGTTAATGAGATAATAAAAGTATATGCTCACTATTTTCTTGTGCACCATAAATGTGGCTTTTTCTTGACTCTAAAGCCTGTTTAGCCATTGGAACGTGGCTCCATCAAAGGGAAATGTCTGACTCCTCTTTTTATTGCAGCTCTTGCAGCATTGTACCACATGAATTGTCAGCCTTTTCTTCCTCTCTTTACCAGAAAGCATCTGTCCTTTTTTTTTCCTCCAGGTCTGGTGTAGCACAGACACCCGGCAGGGTGTTGAATTCCTTTGCACTAGTCAACCTGCTGTCAAGACACCCCCAGGGGATGGATAGAAATGAGGGATGTAAGCTGTCCTCACTACTGCAGTGTCCCTTACTGCTTAGGGAATGGGACCAGCTGAGTTTCTCCACAGAGAAAGAGAACTTCAGTAAAGGAATCAACTGTCATTGTCTACCCATCCTAAGTATAGTGAATTTTCAAGGGGGAAAACAAAGTCCCAAAGCACAAGTGCCATGGATGGTACTGCAGTGGCTCAGCAACAGCCTCACTTCCACCCTCTTTGGCATGGCCAGGGCAGTTCCATGAGTGTGAAGAGAGTGGAAAATGGGAGCAGACAAACAAATGGCCTTTCTTTCCTACTCATCACTCCCTGAAAGCTTGACTCCCACCTCTGAACTCCACACAGGGCCATTAGCCATTGCCCTCTACGTTTATTTTCAGTCAAGCACTTTCTCCTGTGCAGGGTCCCCATCCCCAAAGCCTCTCCTCTTTCTGCAGGCTCTGCTGAGGAAGGTGCTGCTTAGCCCCTATCTACACACTGCTACATGGAGTTTTGCAGTGGTTCAGGTGTGCTGGGACCACTGCCTGCTGTACTGACAGGTAGTCTCAGCAGTTCCTTGTGGTCTCTTTCTACCTGTATCTTGCTTTTCTTCCTGTCTTACCCTCAGCGTGTCAGCTGTTTGCAGCAGGAGCCTTCCTTGCACATGCCAACCACCTCCATTGGCAAAGGCTCCTGAAACAACAAAATCCTAAAAGTTAGTGATAATGAGAATAGTCATTCTAGTGCAGAGATGTTTCAAAAAACTTGAACTAGAGGTGAATATGCACATGATATTGTATTCAGCTACCGTAACTTTAGCAAAGCTTTGGTCTGAACAGTCCTGCTATGTCTACAGCCTTTTCCTGAACGCTCATATTTATCCTTCATACAAATGCAAGCAGAGGTCCCAGAGTACCAGCCTGTGAACTTGGGTAATTAGTCAGCCTGCTTGGGGGGGAACATGGATTAACACCTGGTGTCATCCCTGCTGATGAGCTGAGTTCAAAAACCTGTTTAGGAGCCAGAGGAACCCTCACAGCCCAGAGGAGGTTCTAAGGAGGACTCTGCATGCTACCCCAGAGCTGACCCTTGTGCATGGAAGTCATGCACTTGTGCGTGTCATGGCTTAACTCCAGCCAAAGCAAAACCCAGGTATGCAAGCAAAGCCAAACAAGGGATTCATTCACTGCTTCCCACTGAGGTGCTCAGCCATTTCCAGCTCCATCCCAGGGAATGGTTACCTGGGAAGACAAATGCCATCACTCTGAACATCCCTCCTTCCCTTTTCCTGCAGCTTTTTATGCTGAGCTTGATGTCATATGGTATGGAATATCCCTTTGGTCAGCTGAGCTCAGCTGTCCTCACTCTGGTCTTTCCTGGCTTCTTGTGCACCTGCACACTAGCAAAGCATGGGAAGTTGAAAAGTCCTTAATATCTTAGCAACAACTAAAAGCATCAGTGTGTTATCAACATTCTTCTCATCTAAATCCTATACTAAATCCAAAACACAATGCTATTGTAGCTACTAAAAAGAAAATCAACTCTATCCCAGCCAAAACCAGGATAATCTAAAATGTCTCTCTCATAAATTGCAGACAAATTGTTTTAGAAAAAGCATCTTCCCCTTGGCCTGATTGGTCTGCCTGTTACCATGCTATGTTGAGGCAGCACTGCCAGATCCAGAGGCAGCATTTTATGTCAGTGAAACGTCACCTCTATGAAGGTGCCAAGTCTTTTAAACCAGAATTCAGCTTCTCCATGGCAAGGAAATGGGACATAGTTCTTACTAACGGGGATAACTTCACTGAAATGATACACACTCAAACTGTGTGTAAGTGAAACAGGAGAAAATCCCCCTGCTGTCCTTCCCCCCTGTCTCTGATAATAAGCTGCTGTCCTTCCCCCCCTGTCCCCTCACAACTGTACAGAGAAGCTGTAGGCTCATTACCTACCTGCATAATGATATACATTAGTGTGACACAGATGGATAGCTGGCAATAGAGGCTAAAATCCAGAGTGCTCTGAAATATGCCCTTGGGCTTTCTCTAAAGCCTACTTATTTTTCTTGGGCTTTCTCTGAAGCTGATTTATTTTTATAAGGGATTTTTAATATTCAGAAGTTCATAGGAAGCTTACCTGCTTCCAGAAGGTGTCATCATATGTGGCACAGAAGCCCCAACTGCTGTTTGGCTTCAGCTTTTGTCAGCAAATACTGCTGGTAGGGATGTTATTGCTAAGATTTTGAAGCCAAGTCCCACAGAAAGCAGCACCATTAGTGAAGTGGGTTCCATCCTCTGCACTACAAGTGATCCTGGGGATGACTGGTAGGAAACCCAATAGAGGCCAACCCCTCTTTCAAGAGCATCTTTTCAAAAAGGACCCTGTGGTCCTTGGACCTCAAAGGAATATTAAAAAAATAATGTATTTTTCCTTCATCATTTGGCAACCATTCCTTCTTCATCTGGAGGAGAGGAATGTGTGCACTGGCAGGAGGCACAGGGCAGTGAGGGGAGTTGAATCCTATCATCCTACACATCCAACAGTCTCTTTGTTTAACTCCTGCCTATAGCACACACTGATTTCCTTGTACCCAGTAAGGCATGGAAATCATCCTTACCAATCTACTTACCCACTATGCAGTGATGTTTCTCATCAGTGGCAAAAAGCATCCTGCTGTTGGACCAGGCAGAAGGTGTCATGCAGGGAGAAGAATGAGGTACCTGAGATACCTTTCCTCTGCCTCCAGGGGCATGATGTGGTCCCTGGGCAGAGCCAGTTCTCTGTTCTGTCATGGCAGGCTGGTGCCTTCTGTCAGAAAGGGATCCAGCTTGCAGGAACACAGAACTGCTCTGCTGAATTGCCTGAGGCTGAAACCACAGACTGTCTCTGTAGGAGATGGCTACAGAGCATCATGATTAGAAAATTCAGCCAAGGAGCAAAGGCAAGCTGGTAGCAAAGTGAGTGTTATTCAGTTGTGCAAGAGTGTTACCCCAGCTCCTAAGGTGATCTGTAGAACCAGGGAAGACTCCAGGTTCTCCTGCCAGTCACATGTGCTATTCAAGACTGGTTTGGTTCCTTCTTCAAGACTTCTACTGCTTAGACAATCATCTCTGTGGCTGCGCTGGTATGAGGAATAAGAGGCAAAGGGTTGTTCTGCCTCTCATGTTGTAGCCCTCCTTGCCATGCTGAGGTGTAGGGGTTAGGAAGAGGATTTGTGTTACAGGTGGTGCCAGCATCCTGCACCAGTGAAATGGAACTGATGTTTGTCAATGCAGAGAAAGCAGAAAGCACCATCAATGAATGCTACCCGTGCTTATGTGCTGGCAATACTGAGAACAGGAAACAAATTTTGCATGTGCACCTTCTACCTAAATGTTTCAAAAATGTTTGCAAGCACCCAAACCTTGCATTGCTCAAAAAGCCTTCCCTAATTCTTCTGCAAGGCAAGCAAACATGATAGCTCCATTCTGCAGCTCACTAAATAAGCCACATGAATACTCACCTGGAACTCAGTGAAGCACATTCCATGTGGGGCTCATGATAGATAATCCCTATGCCAGCACCTGGTTCCTTTGTCATCATTTGACCATATGGCTTATCAAACTTCCTTTATCTATTATTTCAAAAGTGTTTCTCTTTGCACTGTTAAGTTAGAGCACAGGTGTTGCCCTACTTTAGCAACCATCTGCTCACAAAACCCTTCTCTACCTTGGGTTGCTTGGCTCAAGCAGGCATACAAATTGCTTCCTAGAGTGGCTGCAGGCTACTGCCACAGACCACCCATGGGCCTCCCATGGCCTCCCCAGAATTCCCTTCCAAGTGCCTGGGAAGAATAAGCAAATTCTTCCATAGTGCTATGAAAAGCCCTTACTGTGCAGGTCACTCTGCCCCATGGCTGTGATTTGTGCTACTTTTGGTATCTTACAAAAGTAAGTGTAGGGCTGTCCCGGGTGCCAGGCTTGCTCAAGGTCAGTGATATGACCATAAGAAACTCAAGTTGCTTGCACTAGGAGGGTTTTGCAAAAACTACAGCAGCCAACAGGAGTATCTTTATGAAAGGTTTGGGTTACAGAAGTGGTTTAAAAACCAACCAACCAAGCCCAGGAAAAAAAGCACCCTCAAAGCAAAACAACCAAAGGAGGAAATTAGGCAAAATCATTAAAAAAAAACCAACCCAATCATAGAGAATTCCCAAAACACTAAATAAGATGAAGATCTTGGTCTTGGAGTTTTAAGGAGTGTCTAGGGTGCTTGCCCCTCTGCCAAATATTCGGATGAAGTACTAAAATAACTTACCCATAAAAAAACCCAAGAAACTGTGTTTTACTTATGGAGGAGGAGAGTCAGAGCAATGGGTCTGCCAGAGGCAGTCCTCTTCAGTACACTGAGTAAGTGTGTGCTGTTCCTGAGTGAGGTACAGCTGACCTGTACTTCCCAGCAGACAAAGATGAATTACCTGGAACAGAAAGCAGACATTTGAGCTTATTAGGGAGGTGAGGAGTCTGTTCATTTTATCTGCAACTGATTCTTTGCCAGCAATCCAGTGTCATGCTCCCTCGTCCAGTGACAGATTAACTATTTCTACTCCTCACTAAGGCAGCAGAGCCCAACATTGGGTTAGTGTTGTCAGGACAAGGGTAGGACTCAGGGTTTGGGTTTTTCCCCTTTCTCTGTTTTGATTTGGTTATCAAGTAGGTGGCTGTGTTCCAGTCTGCCTGTAACAAACATGTTAATGGCAAGCTAAAAATAATTTGGGGGGATTATTTTACATAATTCTGTGTAAAAACAAAACATATAGGTATGGCACAGTAAACCTTCACTGAACATCTAGAGCTTTATTACCTAGGAACAGGCACCAATAAAGAACTGAATGTAGCCCATCTAGTCTAAAGCATTGCTTGTTTGTAAGGAAGAGGATACACTTCTGCTTTTTTCTGATCTTGATCCAAAAGTTGACATTTTCCTCTGTTTCCATTAAATCTGCCACAGCATATCAGTTTTACTTTGAAAGTCTGTAGGGTTCATGGATCTAAATCATGCTGTATTTCTGAAGGATTCTAGGGGTGAGATTTGTGTCACTGCTGAGGAACTGGGTAAGATTCTTCATACCCTTTAAGATCTGGGCTGATTCATAGGACTGAGGAGCAGTGAAGAAATCACATACGTGTGGAGAGGGGCTCCTAACAGCTACAAATAGGTTGACCCTACTCAAGTTTTGGAGGAAATTACTAAATCCACGTTTACAATTTTGGTTTTTCTTATTAAGGTGTGTATGAAGATGCAGAGTTCTGCTATGGTGAGCCCCTCAGCTTCTTTGCTTGTTTGTTTGAATGTGGCCAAGGGCAAAGGCAAAACACAGTGGCCCAGACAGCAAAGAAACACAATGCTTCTTCAACACTGATAATTAAGCCAGTCAGGATTGCTGGGGTTGGCAATACCATGTCTACAGGGATCTAATTACTCCACAGCTGGTAAAATACCATGACAACAACAAACACTGACACTTCATAGAGAGGTAACAATGATCAGCTCCTGCCCTGCAGCCTGCAGTTGGAAGGGCCACCCAACCCTCCCTAGTAAGTGGGATAAGAACTTGGAATCCACATTTCTGCTTCACAGGTGACTAGAAAGGGTGCAGTAAACCCTAATAAAATGTACAGACTAGGGGTGGCTCAGTCAGTGAGGATACACTGCAGCTCTACGCTGTGCATGTTTAGGTGCTGGTCCAACAGCAGAGCAATGGGCCCAGGGACTCAGTGATTCACTCATTCCTGGGTTTTATTTTTCTCCTTCATAGAGATTGTGGTTTTTGTCTACAGGTCTCTCCAAGGGCATCTGCTTTGGTGTTCTTTTTTATCTTTCTCACTAATACTCCCAAAGGACTTCCACTTCTTTCCCTTTCTGTACAACAACAGCAACACAGACACTGTAATTTGTTTGCTGGAAGCATATTTTTGTGGTGAGAATGGCTTGTCTTCCTCTGAGACCTTTCAAAGGAGCCCCACCTTGAATATTTGCAGGATTTCAGTCAAGGTCTTACTGCTGAAGGATCCCTTTTTACTCAGTAGCCTAGTACCACTTATATCTTCTCCTGCCTATAAAAGCCTTGATTTTTAATTCATGTAATTCTCCCAATGAGAGCAGAGACTAGTTAAGGTATCTGCTGTAATCTATTAATGTAGTTATTTGTTGGCAAAACAAATTTATGTGAGGCAGAAGCTTAAAAGCCTTAAGGGACTGGAAATAAAATACCCAATTTCATGTATAGGACACCTGTCAAAATTCGGGTAGCCTTGCTTGTGGAAATTATTTATTTGTTATTAAATTGTCTTATTCCTGTTCCAGAAGGACAGAAATCAACACTACATCTGTCTTTTCTGGTGACAACCTCAATGGGTGGGCCATGGGCTTCATAGTATGGAGACTATGTACAAGTCATATATATATATATGTATATATATGGATATATATCTATATGTTGGAGGTTTTTAGCATTTTTTTTCCAGAGAGATGCAGGAGAGGAGGAATGCCTCACTGGGTCGTATCAGTGATCCACTTAGCACACTGCATGGTCTCTGACAATGTCAGGAGATCCTGGTGAGGAGGAGTGTGAGAACCTGACCACTTTCACTCCCACTCCCCGTTGACCTTTCCCAGCAATCACAGCTATTGTATCTGGGGTGTTATATACCTGTGCATCCCTTTCAGGATCCATCTATGAACCTGTTGTCCATGAACTTCTCATCCTTTTTGAACCTGCTGATGCCCTGTGACTACACTCCCTGCTGTGAAAATAAGTTCCAGAAGTTCACCATCCTCGGGGTGATGACAGACTTTAAACAAATCTGTTTTCAAGGGATCTCCTAATGGATTCATTTAGTGCTCTCACCCTCAGCTTCTTGCATTGTGGGGTTTTCTGAACATCTCCATAATCATGTTTTATCTATGGTCTTCATGCTTTTATAAACCTCTTCTAAAGCCTTTGTCTTCTCTCCAAATGGGAATACTAATCTTTTCAGTCTTTTTTTATAACACCCTGAAAACTTTATCAGGGAATATATGGATGCTCCTGAAGACTGAATTAGCCATTTATCCAGGTGGCTGCTGGTTTTCAAATGGAATAAAGGGGAAAAGAAACCTAAAAAAAAAAAAGCTCTTTCATAAATTCAAGCATTTTTTTCCAGTATTGTGTAAAAATAACACTCACCAGGAAAGTCCCAAACTCTGAATGGATTGCTAGGCACAGTTTGAAATGTGGAATTTTTAAGTTTCTGAGACCTGGATTTCAGCCACCTTCCTGCAGCTTTCCTTCCTTTTTCTTACCCCTCTGGGCAGCATAAGGTATCCTGAGAAATAAAAAAGCCTTGAAGACTGTAACCCTAAATATGGGCTCCTATTTATGGACCCCAGCTGTGAATCTGCTTCAAATTAATAGCAACTTATTTTTCCTCTTCAAATGATGCTTCAAAAAGGTAGCAGCCAGAAGGAGAACTGGCAGTCTCACTCAACTGTAAACCTGGCTTGAGAGCTTCAGGAGAGGGAGAATGCTTCAGAACTGTGAGAGAGAACACTACTGCAGAAACCACACAGTTTTCCTGGCCCTCTCCAATGGATTTTTCCACCACACACACACAAAAAAAAATTAAAAAAAAAACCCCAAATCATGTTTTGGCTCAATAGTGGTAACCTGAGGTTCTGTATGCCCATCAAAGAGTTCTGCAGCAGGCTTCCTGTGAAGCCCACAGGAGGAACTGATCTGTTGGAGGGAAGGCTTGGTAGGACAGAAACGTGGCCAACTGCTAAAAGCAACAGCCCAGCTGAAGGTGCACACAGTGCCAAACTCAGCATTGAATTTCAGCCCTGTTGCTAACCAAGCTTCCTGTAACTTCAGCAGCTGCACAGCTGGACCTGCACAGACTCATTTTTCTCTGGTCCCTCCTTAATGCAGTCCCTTCTCTTCTGCCCTGGAATGGGGATGAGCTCCCAAGGCTGAGTGGGCACAGGGTGGGAGGTGCTGGTGGGGCTTTTTGAAGCTTCCCAGAGCAGGATGTTTGGCTGAGCTGTTTCCAAGGGTGCTGTGTGAGGGCTGCTCCCACTGTCTCTCTCCCAGGGATGAGCAGGGCTGGCTCAGACAGCCTCTGGAGGCACCTGAAGGTGAGTGAGCTCTCTGACTGCTCCTCAATCCTCCACACTAGTTATGAGGACAGAGTGGGAGCAGCTTCTAGCAAGACAAACTTCTTGCCTCAAAAGCCCATAGTCTGTAGGACTGGAAGAGCATTAGCATTTTGCACCCATGTTCAAAGCTCCCTTGCAGAGGACACAGCTGTGGGAAGGGCTCAGAATCCTTGCCTTATGCAGTTACTCCTTACTTTGCCCTGCCTGAGCCTTTTTACCCTCCACTTTTTGCAGTAATGTTCCCATCCCCCCTTCCCAGATCCTATCTGCATCCTGTGGGAACGTTTTTATTCTCAAGGCAGGGCTGCCTCTTGGGCCACATTTTCAAGGTTATCAGCTGCTTCATGTATTATGTGTCCAACACCCTAACTAAATTGTTCTTTCCTGATGCTGACAGCTCCCACCAAATAAATATTTAATAGCTTATGGTGGTGGGAACACTTCAGAAATTCTTGTCCTTGCTAATGTCCCCCAGAGAAAAGACAAATCTCCCACTCCAAGAACAGTAGCAAATGCTGCAAGCCCCAGGCTTGGCTCTTGGGGCTTGAGTGTCAGTGTCTGGGTGCAGTGCACATGAGGATGCACATTCTGCTTTTGCATAGCCATGGGGCTAATCTGAGCATTCCTTGCTCTGCAGTCTCCTTACTTAAATAGGGACCAGTTCTTACAGTCCAGGTTTTACATCCCAGGTATGTACAGTGCCTTGTGTGTGTCTTGTTTACTGCAGGTATGGAATTTGCAAGTGTTGGAATGGCTTTTCTCCACACAGAGGAGAGATGGATGGATGGATGGATGGATGGATGGATGGGTGGAGGTCCTACTGGACTGAACTCTGCATGGCATTTTGTTATAGACTGTTGAATATGATACTCCATACCTTAGTCATTCACAGTGAAAATGTGCACTGAAACAATGAAAACTCCCTGGCTTTAGAGGGTGACCTCCATGCTACACAAGGAAAACAGGAATTGTTTAGGTTTTTAATCATGCAGAGTTACATGTGTCTCAAAGCTTCCCCTATTTCACTTTCCTGATAGCTATACATTACTAGTAAAGGACTGGAAGCAGCTATCAGAACAAGGGTATTTTTGTTAAGCTCACTGTTTTTTCTCTTGGTCAGAAAGGATCACCAAGGATTTAACCTGTGTGTTCAGTGACTGTGCTGTCACACAGCCATATGCAGGCTCCTGGCTCTTGGACCTTTTCTGCCTCTAGATGGTTGGCTGATCAAAGGCATTCCCACATTTCCCATAGACTTCTATAAAAACCTATAAATCTACTTGGTACCAATCCAGTCCATCATTCTCTCCTCTTGTCTTCTCTCTGTAACTGCAAGCTGGCAATAATCACTTTATGAGATGCACGAGCTTCACACTATGCATGGGGAGATGGGGCAGGGTCAGCAGCTTTGAAGCTTGCAGGCAGCTGAAGGAATGCAGCCACATGAAAAAGAAATCATATGAAAGAGCATATAATGCAGGAAAAGGCAACAAGTAATGTTGGACCCGAAGACTGGAAATCAGCTTTCCAGAAAAAACAGCCAGAGAGTCAGGCAGAAATAGAACCCAAACCTCAGTTTTTCATATTTAAAATCAACTCTTAATTAGTTCCAAGCTTTTAAACCCAGCACTTAATCCAAGCAAGAGCTATTTGCATCCTCTCTTCTCCTATTCAAGTTGAGGACTCCATCTTGACCACAAACTATTGCTGTTACAGTGATTTACCTTTTTGGCATTATTTATGGCCTCTACATCTGTATCCAGCTCACTGGCTGGCTAGTTTAGCTTTCCAGTATTCAGGAGCAAAGTCCAGTGAACATACGTTTCAGCAGTGACAAATCCAAACATTTATAAAAAAGAGAAGTTTTTAAAAGGTCAGGGAATTATCTCCACTTAATTTCTGCATATGAGCACTTAGAATTCATGTTACCTAGTCTACCCTCACAACTCTGAGGGAAAAGAATGAAGATTTTATTATTCAGCCCAACTGAAACCCCCTGACTCCAGAGCTCACCTTAAAATGACAATGCCAAACAAAACACCTGTGTCTCTTTTCTCTCTGATCCTCAGCTGCCTTTACAAGGTCTGCAGCAGCTTTCCCTGTTGCCTGGAGATGCCCATAACTGCTTCATTACTCTGTAACTGCAAGGAGCAGAGCATAATGTCTTGTGGGAGCACTAGTGATGCACTGTAAACAGAAGATAATCTTTTTCTTTTTTTTTTTTTGTGACAACCTCTAGCACTTTAGTCCTAAGAGGGCATGAACAACTTCTGAGCAACCTTCCCACAGCTGAGCCCTAGTGATGTGCAAGTGGTCCAGGCATCTCAGTGCTCAATTTTGTGAGTGGATGAGCAAACAGAAGCAGCTAAGCCCTTCCTAGAAGTGCAGGATGGTTGGAGATCTGGTGAGAGATGCTGTCCCAGCTGCTTGCTGCTGGCTCCCTGTCGTGAAAGCAGTGGTAAATGCTGTGGCTGAGGCTGGGAGCTGGGACCAGCTTGCTGCCTTGCTGCAGAGCCTCTGGGAGCTCTCACAAGCACACAGCTGGTTGGCCCTGGGACCAAGAAGGCTGGAAAAATGCTGGGGTTTTGGGCCCACCCTTAGAGAGTGAGCATATTGATTGCTCTAGCATATTGATTGGTGTAGCATTCACACATATAATTGCACTCCAGTGGCCTGTGGGCAGTGGCAGAGCCAGGAGTGTGCAGTGTGACTGTAGGTACTGTATGCAGGCAGCCTCACTTACTCACAGGCTCCACCATGCCTTCAGATTGAATATCTATTTATAGTCATTGCAGCATGTTAAACTTGATCTCTGTCCTGTTGGAGTGTGGAGGCAGTGCTCCTGCTTCTTCATATTCTCTGTGGGTCCTTGTGTGCCAGAAAGAAAAAAGGAGCCAAGGTCTGAGCTGATATATTCTTATTAATGCCAATCCGAAAGTCAAAAAGAAGGCAAACTATTCCACCAGTGTCTCTTTCTTGAGTCTTATAAATGAGCTGAAACTCTTTCCTTTCTCCCAGAAGCTCCCCACAGAGCTCTGCTGGGCTTAGCAGTTCATCTTTCTCTAGCTTGTTACTTTTCACTAGCCTTGCTTTATCCTTCCCTAACTTTACCTTTGTCACCAACTCTTTTCACCTTATCTATATTGTGAAAAAGTGAATCTTGTCTGCTTTCAAAACCCTCTTCATGTGGACAGATTCCTGGGAACAAAAAGAACACTTACTCATAATCATGAAAAGCCACAGAGGGGACTAAGAAGAGCATGGAGCTTGCTTGCTGAGGGTGTCCTGTGCTGCAGCATTTGTGTGTTGTCTGTGATTTTGAAAGATGCAACATGCACAATAAGCAAAGAACAAGCAATAGGAAGGAATGATGTAGGTTTTGTATAGACTTAGTTAAAAATAGTCTGCAGAATTAATTACTTCAAATAGTGAGGCAAGCTGATGCTATTTAACATCTGTGCATTTCTTTAATATTTTTTTTTTCCTGTGTCTGAGCAGAGATAGCAGAGATTGGCCAGGCTTATTGTGGCCATGTGCATGTCAACTAAATGCAGAACAGTTGTTAGCTCTTGATATTTGCTGAGAATAGGCTTTCTGAGCCATAGCAAAGTGATGCTGACACAAATGTAGTATGCAGGAGAGGGATGTGCATTGAAAGGATAGGATGTCGTGCTTGTGTACAATCCCAGGGACTTGCCATTGGCTTGGTTTTTTTTAACTTGGCAACTTGAGTTACTGGTCCTTTTGCTGAAGAGCTTTGGGGTCTCTGCTATCAGCCCATAAAGGGCATTATTACAAAACAGTTCTCTTCATTGCCCTTTCCACAGGCAGGCATTGGCATTTTTCCAAAGGCACATTGTATTTTTACTGATCACACTGCTGACTACCTGACCTTCTCATTACTAAAACATAAAACACAAAATATGACTTACTTGGAGTCCTTCTTTTGGTATTATTCAATATTTTATTTTCTGATCTCTGATAGAGACTGCAGAGCCAGCAGGAGGTCTTTCTGAGACCTGCTGACACCGTGGAATTCATGGTTCTTTAATTATCCAAATGATCTAAACAAAAAAAGTTAACAAATGAATAGCATATGATTGATTGTTAGCTGTAAGCTGCAAAAATAAAATTGTTAGCTGGAATGGTTACATGAAACTCTGGAAGTTGCTCCTTCAACTCCCTGACTAGAGAATTGGATTGGAACGTACTGGATGCCAATAAAGCTGGAAGCATTCACAGAAGATTTTTTTTCTTCATTGACAAGCACCTTTTTTTCTTTTTTCTTTTCCTGTAATGAACTCATCAGTCATTCTAGTGGGTAGCCTCATAATTCTCATAATTCTCCAGGCCAGTATCCAGCCAGTAACCATAATGCTTTTGTGACTGGGAAAGAGAAACCAGTATAAGATCATGGGAGAATCAGGATGGAGGGAGACGGAGCACAAAGCCAGGAATCACAGACTGGACACAACACCCCACTCATTAGTAATGCCCAGCAAAATGGTGATAGGCCTGGGGCTAGAAGACCTGGGGCTAGAAGGCCTAGAACTTATTGCCTATCTGTTGGTAGCAGAATGTCAGGGACAACACAGGGATTATGGTCCATGAATCCCTCTTCCCCCGATCCTCTTGAGTGTTTATAATTTTATATTCACTTAACATTGCACACTGATGCACCTTCAAAAGCACAGAGGCCACTGCTGTCTCCCATAGCACATGAGTTTGTGGCTGTCAGTTCTGGTTTTCCCTGGATGCTAGAAGAATATAAAAAGCAAAAAAAAAACCCAAAAAACACATAAACCAAAAACCCAAACTCAACTAAATGAAAAAGCAACCTAAACCAATAACCACCCCCCCAAAAAACCCCCAGACAAACAAGAAACATCTTCTTCTTGGCTGTGTTTGCAGAAGGAAGGTCTGTCAAGGGCAGTTCAGTAGACAAAGGTACAGCAAAATTCAAGAGGTCCTTAAGCTGCAGCTGGCTGGGATATCCCTGTTCTTACCTTTTGCTGAGCATCCCTTACTGGCCCCGAGAGCATGGCCTCTTCTGCCTCCCTGTCTGGCTACTCTCACCTTCTTAGGGGAAGGTGGAAGGAAGGCTTGGGTCACAAAAACACTTTTTCCCCTTTCACCTCACTACCAGGCTGCTCTTAGGAGCCAAGTCAGGGACTGTTAGGAAATACTTTTTGTCAGGAAATATAAAACCAAATATAGCTATGTGGTTGGCAGTTTTTAGTCAAGCTTTCTTCTTTTCTTCCTTGAAACTTGAAGTGCTTAAGCAAAACCACATAGGGCTAATTACTTGAGTGCCTGCATTGATTTTTCTTCATACTCAGAATATGTAAAGCATCCTGCAAAAAAATCACAGAAAATCTGCCATAATGCAGCACTTGCAACAAGACCATGTGACAAGAGTTGATCTCAGGACTTATCTGTGTATTTTTAGCATGTAAAAATATGTTTGTTGAAGTCTGCAGTGCTGCCAGTACATGTGACTTTTAATTCATCTCCCTACACCAAGTCTTTTTGTTAGCCAGAATTACTACAATTAGCTTCATAGGAGAATCTCCATTTTCTGAAAATAGAAACTAATGGGTGGTCATGAAAACTGAATCAGAGGAGGAGATGGGGAAGAGGAATCAGGAGCTGACTTGGCAAAGATATTAAGTATTAGGAATGAGAAAGACAGAGCTTGCAAGAAGCCAAGATTGAGAGGCAGAGTTCCCATTGTTTAGGAGAGGCAACTGAGAAACTGGCTGGGATGACTAAAATAGTTGTATGAAGTACCCAAATGGGAAGCTAGGCAGCAGTCAGAACATGAAGATGAAGCTGACACCAGGAACACACACATATGGTCAGAGGATATATCTGGGCATATGGATGGATGGAGGGATAGCACAGACAGTTTGGAAAGAAGTGGGGGAAAAAATGGGGAAAGAATCTTCTTCTGTAAGTAAGCACCTTCCCTCACGAAAGCCAAGATTTCTGTACCCTTTGCTCTGCATTGCCAGGGTGAGGGATTGTTTTGGCAGCCAGTGATTTCCTTGGTCCAAGTAACAGAGGTCTGTGTGAGACCTAAGTGTCTGAGATAATGTGTATCAGCTTGGTGCTACTACATGGAATTTCTACTTTTATAATGTGGATAACTATATGGTACATCCTCTGTGGCATCACCAGAAAGATTTCAAAGTCAGGCCTTCAGAAGTTGGAAATGCCAGGGTTAAGATTCCCTGCCTGCATTCATTAGAAGACCCCTGTTAATTTGCTGATGACATGCCCCTTCACAGGACCTTTGCCTCACCCAGCTCACAAGATGGATAGAGCTCACTTAATGAGCAGCTGCTCAGTATTTTTTCCTTTTGTTGGTTGGAGTGTGTCTCCATGCCTTGGTGGCTGCATATTATCAGTGCTGAAGGCAATTACTTTCCTCATGAGTTTTTCTGTGCTGCTTATCACTATAGTAACTGTGTGCCTCACAAATATCAACTCATCTGTTTTCTCTCTTCCCCTCTGAGACAGCAGGGCACTACCTGTGTTTCATGAATGCAGAGCTGAGTAACAGAGAGCAGAAGTTGAAGAGAAGTCACAGATTTCAGGTGTCCATATTAGAGTGGGACTTCATGTTTCACAGCACTTTGCATGCTCTGGTTTGCTTTGCTTTTTGTTCTTCAGTAACTCCTACGATTTCAAAGCTTCCGGTCAGGCACCTGGGAAATAATGAACATGATACCACTGACCCTCTCTGAAAAGTCTGAGTGATTTAACTGATGTCTTACACAAAAACCTCTCACAGATTGGAGCAGTATCCAGTGGTGCAGCCTGATGTTTGTTGACCTCTAATCATGGTATCACCTCATGTCTCATCTCATTCATCGTGTGCCATATGGCCTGGGTGCATTGACACAGATTACAGGGGCAAGGAAAGTATCAGGGAATCCAATAGTACAGCAAGCTGAAAGAAAGTGTTGCCAAGGAAGTGTTGCAAACATTAAAGAACAAGGCAGCTGGGCATGTATGAACATTGTGATTACTCTGCTTGCTGGTGCATTTGTCCTTTTCCCCTTCAGCATTTTGTGTCCTTTTTCTTTTCTCCATTTAACTTGGCCATCAGGACCAGGGAGGGGATCTTACTCCTGTTACTGGGCACAGGTGTGTGTTGAGACACTGGCTGAGTGCTGTGTTCAATTTTGGGCCCCTCACTGCAAAAAGGACATAGAGCTACTGGAGCTTGTCCAGACATGGGCAATGAAGCTGATGAAGGCTTTCCATCATAGGTCTTATGAGGAGTAGCTGAAGGAGCTGGGGTTGCTTAGCCTGGAGAAAAGAAGGCTTAGGGGAGACCTTGTCATGCTTTACAACTGCCTGAAAGGAAGCTGTAAAGAGGTGGGGAAAGGTGTGTTACAGCTGGTAGGACAAGTGATAATGGCCTCAAGTTTCACCACAGGAGGTTTAGACTGGCTGTTAGGAAGAATTTCTTCTCTGAAAGGGTTATCAGGCACTGGAACAGGCTGCCCAGGCAGTGGAGTCACCATCCCTGGAGGTATGTAGGGGTTGTATAGACAGAATACTTCAGGATAGGCTTAGTTGAGGACTTGTCAGTGTTAGGTTAATGCTTGGACTTGATGATCTTGAAGGTCTTTTCTAACCAAGGTGATTATGGGTTTTAATTCTTTCTATATTACAGCTCCCAGGGTTGGGACTCCCAGGTACTTGCAAAGCACCCTGCATGTGCTCAAAATCATCAAATTGTTTCTGGCAAGGGGAAAATTAAAGTATGGGGCCAAACTGGAAAACAAAATTGGTTATGATGATTGTACTTTTCATATTTGTACAAGAAAAGGGTCTTCTGGGTGTGCACAGTCCTGC
Source organism: Calypte anna (assembly GCF_003957555.1). Lineage (NCBI taxonomy): Eukaryota > Metazoa > Chordata > Aves > Apodiformes > Trochilidae > Calypte > Calypte anna. The sequence continues at coordinate 848,871 of NC_044251.1, forward strand.
TCCTGTGGCAGGCTGGACACATAGGAACAGGCTTTTTGGGCACTGATGTGCAGAAGGTGTAAATAATATAACACATAATTCTTTTGGAGGGTACAGAGATATGTGAGTCACTCCAAGTAACATGGGAAGTGAATTAATCTTGTCATCTAATCAGTATAACAAAGGAAAAATATGTTTCCCTAAAATAGCAAGCAAATAAGTCATGTGAGAGATAATAGGGGTTTTTTTGCTCAGAGTCTCTAAGTTCAAATAAGCACCAATCCTTCTCACTTAATTGGCCTCCTTAGGGAGCTACATTGCAGGTGTTTTTAATTATTTTCAGCAGAAGTTTAGCAATTTCTCTCCGTCTTGCCTTTTCTCAGTACAAACTCCTGCTTTCCAGCTGAAGATAGTTTTTGTTTCTCAATTTTTTCTCTCTCCTTGCCTTCCAGATCATTGGAGTGAAGAGCACTTTCTCCTCCCTGATCCTCCTCATGTATCCTCCTGGAAAAGCAGAAGTAAGCATGGGCTATGGAAACAGTGCTGCCTGCCACAAATCTACAAAGTAAGGGCTTATGTCTTATTTTAGCAACTCACACACTCACATGCCCAGCTGCCCCCCACTCACACAACACAGGGTGGGTCAGATTACTTCATATGCCAAAACAGGAGTGACCTGTAAGCCACAGAAAATATTTGGGAGTGTAGTTATGTAGAGCAGTCAGTCCCAGGAGCACTCTGGAGGAGCAGTCCCACAGTTCATGGAGCATTCAAACACTTCAGTTCTTGCTCTCTCAGCCTTGCCTTCAGGATGGGCCTCAGACACCTGTTTTGTGCATCCATTCCTTCCCCCCATGAATATTCCTTATGTTTTTTAAAAGCCTTGCAGCAAGGGTTTTTGTAAGCAATTAGTTATAAGAAAGAGTTAAGAGTGAGTTACAAGAAATGAGTGCATTCCATTGACTTAGCCAGAGATCAACTGCCTCTGGAGATGCTTCTCCTTGCCCTGTCTTTCTAGGTTTTCTAATAAGTGACCTCTAGAAACCATGGGGTCTGAGCTGCAAAAATATTCATGGAAATAATCCCAGCTCTGTAGCTCAGGAGAGTCCCTGAGATCCTTCCCATGGCAGGTGAAAGTGATGGGAGGTGTGAAGGATTACGGAAGTGGGTGAGTGTGAAACAGATAAAGTAACAGCAGAGTTACAAGGATTAATTTTCCTTCCTGGCAAGGACAATGGCAGAGTTTAGTGAAGTCCCCTGGAATCTGTGGCAGGAGGTAGCTCAGAGCAGGGTTTAGCAGCTTGATCTGCCAGCACTCCTCAGCATTTTACATCCCTGACATTTGGTATGGGGAATGCTCTCAGCAGCCTAACTGCAGCCTCAGAGCAAAGCTTTGCCATTACAGACCTCCACTGGCTGGAAAACTCTCCTAGCCCATTGACTCATTAGGTCACTTTAATTTACAGAAACATATTTTTTTACAGAAACACATCAGACCCTGATTTTTATATCTGGAGTTGAAATGCTGCCACCAGAACGTTCTTGCCTCCACCTCCAAGTTTGCTTTCTGCCTACGTTAAGCATGACATAAATCAATGGCTCTCTGATGAGCTGCCTTGTAGCTGTTGCTTTCATATCTGTCTGCCAGTGTGTGGGAGTGGGCAAGAGAAAACCTGTGCCTGGGATGGGAACAGGAACCAAGTGGGCTGAGGTGTCCCTTCCCTGAGGTGGGCAGGCAGGACTGTAAAAGAGCCTCCTGGTGAGTGTGGCTTAGTCCTTATCCTTCCTTGCCACCCCAGGAAGACAATTTGCAGCCTCTCTCCTAAAGATGCACCCCTACTCTAAAGAGTAAGACAGATCAAAAGATACAAATGGAACTGGTAAATACTTGACAGCTACTTTGCACAGGGTGTGTGTGAGCACTGTGCAGAGGATGGGAAGTGGAGATGCCCAGAGGAGCAGCCATCAGGTGGGTAAAGCCATTTGCAGGAGCTCATCTCAGCTGGGACCTAGCCCAGCAGTGGTTTGTAGATCTCCTGTCTCCCTTGAGAAGCCAAATCCTTAATGAAATGGGGAATTAAACTCTGATCTTAACTCCTTAGTTTTTCTGATATTAGTCTAAGCCTCAGTTTTTCCACTTAGATTTTTGTCCCCACTGCTACAATACGATTGCTGCTAAAAGCTCTTCTGACTCTAACAGGTCTCTTTAAAAACTGTAAGCAATGTTCAGGAAATTTTTGAGTATGGTATTTTCTAGGACATCTTATGGTGCTGGTAAGTACAGTGGGGAAAAAAACTTGAGTCTCTCTTTGCCATTAGTTGTTCATTAGACAACAATTTTAAAGAACTAATACAGTATAGAATGTATATGTGTGTTCACATGTGTATAAATTAAGATGTGCTCATAGGTACACATGCTAACTACGTTGAATCAGTTAGTAACAGAGCAGCAAGATTCACTTTATTATTCAAGATCTGTTTTATGAGATTTATTTTTTACTGCAGTATCAGGCAGACTACAGCAGCTAGCTGCCAGTACAGCCAAATGAGTCATTTCCACCTACACTAACACATGTCAAAATGGTTCCTACTGTGTGTCTACCTATTAGAAATAAACAGAAAATAATTTTATTAGTCTCCACTTCTACAGATTCTTTTACCTGAGGGTCCTAAAGTAGTGGTAGAAACATAGACTTCCCAACCCCTCTAGGAAGTAAGGAGTATTGTATACATTGAGGCTGAACACATAACATTCTTAGGTGGGGAGACTGAGGAATAATTCATTTGCCTAATGTGACATAGCAACCATGCAAAAATAGAAAAACTAGATACTGCCTGCTTCCACAGTGATGCTGTTTACCAACTGGACAAGAGTGCCATTAAATCCCTAAATCTGGTGCGTTGGCTTTTTTTTTTTTTTTTTTCTTTATTTCCTGCTGGAAGTGATGGAAGATTTTTTCTTTCTGTTGCTTAGCTACCCCCTGACCTTTGGATACTCTTTCTCATTGGCTGGGTGAATGCATTTCCCTCCAGCTGCCTGGCTGAGGACATGTCTCAGACCTCCCCCTCCGGCAGGATTTCATCAGCTGCCCTGCCTCAACCATGTGTTTCTCTTCCCATCTTGCTGAAATAAATTCTGTTAGTTTTCCTCTAGTGTATATCAAGTGGTTCTAGAAAAAATACATGGGGAAAAAAAACAAACCTTCAAGACTGCTATATATTTTATTGGTTCATTGTATTACTTAACAACACAGTGTTAATCAAAGCTAACACACTAATTACTGTAATTCTGCTTCTCTGGACTTTTCCACAACCTTCTGATCACTGGGATTTCCTGTGGGAAACAGCAAAACTAGGACAGGTAAAACTCTGAAGAAACAGGGACCTGAACTTGGCAATATGGATGTTCATACACATGACCTCACTGCTACTAGAAACATGAACAAAAACTTGCATCTGAAGACTACTTGATCCAAGGGGCTTCCAATCTTTAATCTGGATACTTGGCAGTGAAACTTCTGGTCTGATGTTATAGTGTTATTTCACACTGCTACTTAAAGAGCTCAAGTTTTAAACTTGTTCTCAGTTTTGACTCCTGGAATAAAGGCAGCTAAAATAATTAGAGGTGACAGGGATTTTATTTTTAACCTACCAACTCTTACTGGTCATATTAAATAGGATAAAAGTGTGTTCATTCTTTCTGGAAATATTGTGCCAATAATCACCTGTGGTCAGGGTGGAGATGCATTGACCACAAGAGAAGACACGAGAGAAAAAAGAAACATGCCTTGTCAGGCTCTTCTGTAACTTGTTGAATTATTTCATCATGGAGACTGAGATCAAACAGACTGCATAAAATGTAGAGCCCTGTGTTAAGCATCAGGGTCCTGCACACAGTGCAAGGACTGAGATAAATTTATTTTTTCATGGGACCTAAACAAACCATAGGATGGAGCATCCTGTGTTCAGCCTGTGATAAAGTAGCCACAAAGCACTAGGGATGGGTGAGCCTTAAATCCAGATCCTTGGTAGTCTAGCAGGAGGAATATCTTTCTGTTTGGGACTCACTACCTACAGCATTCTCTAAAAATGGCAGAGGTCATCCTTTTCAGAACTGCCAGAAGGTGAGATGTGTTATCTTCTTTCCCCTGTCAGCAAACACTGCTGTGGAGAGGACCTGCCTCTCCCAGGCACCCAGGTTCTATTCTCCCCCCAAGTCAGAAGTGCTCAGAACTGTGTCTCTGACCTTTTGGAAATGTGTATGTATGGGTATGTAATAGTTATCAGAATACTTAACAGAAATAGCTCACTGAAACTGAGAAACTGAGTTTAATTCACAGGAATCTGTGCAAACAGATGAGATCTTCAGATGGAAGGTACTGTAGAACTGCAAATTATTATATTTAATCATAGATCTCTTGAGACTCTGCCCTTTGAAGCCTAGAGGCATTCATTAGCAATGTCCTTGCGTAATGCTGAGCTCTCAGGAGAACATAATGAAGATATCCACAGAATAAGGGGAAAAAAGAAACACTGCATTTCTTCCCATGGGAGGGAGCATGAGAACTAAACGTGCAGTCCTAACAGATACTTTCCTTCAGGAGAGATGAGTTTGGGTATTTCTTCTGGGACCAAAATGAGTTTACCAGAAATTTTAAGACAACTTTGTGTTCCTACTGATTAGGTTCTTTGGATGTTTCTTGCTTCCTTGATGAACTACACCAAAATCCCATCTCCAAGCATCCCTGTACACCAGGAAAGTTCAGGACAGATTTCAATTCAGGCTGCTGTGCTAACATCCATCCCATGGTGGGAATGTGATGCTAGAAATCTCTCTTCATCAGGATGTGCTTCCCAGCTTTGAACCTGGGCTCCCCTGTGATGCTCTGTGCTTGCAAGTGTGTCTGGTGACAAGAAGTGGCTCGTGGCAGAATCTTATAGCTGTGGTGTACGTGGGTAAGAAGAAGGGACACACAGGCACGGTCTGTGCTCTGACCTACTTGGGACAGAAGCCAAGCAGATGGGCAGGGGAGCTGAAAGCATTCAGCAGTGCAGGAACCAGAGTTAGTCCTGTTTTTCTGTGTGTACAATTGAAAAACACGGATTTGAAACCAGTTTGCTGCCAAGAGCAAAGTGATTAAAGGTGTAGTTACATTGCAGTCAGAAGTGCAGGCACAGCACAGGCAAGCACAGCAAATGCTGGTGGCAAAGTAGCTGTAACAGCATGGACTTCAGCTGCTGACATAAACTTGCAAGTTATTTTCTTTTTCCTTGATATTCATCACCCACCCACTCATCCAAACAAAAGAAAAAGGCCGGAAAAGACTGACAATTGCAGCATGTTTTCAAGTTCTCTTCTTATCCCCCACCTTCACTCCTGCAAACAATTTTTTGTGCATTATTAACATTTAAAATACTGCACACGTGGAAAAATCATAACTAAAATTCACTAGTCAGGGAAATGGTCCCAAGGACACATATCAATATCTCCTTATGTATCCGAGGATACATATCAATAATTCCTTTGAAGTTTTAAGATCAGCTGGATAAAAACTTATTGGAGTGGATACGAGCTTTCTCCTGGAAGGAAATCAGCTAGCAGTAGGCCTGTGAGGGAGGTTTTGTGAAATTTTTGACCTTGAGGGGTTTCTGGAAAGCAATGTATTTACTTAGGATTATTAGAGGGGCTTGGCAAATAGAACAGTCAAGGTCTTAGTCATCTTTGTGTGGGAATGATGTATGTTCTCTTTCTAGCAGTCTTGAAACGAAAAGCCTCCCTGCCTCCCTGTCTGCAGAGCAGTGGGACTGCAAGGTGATTCAAGATGGAGCCATTGCTTGTTCTGCTCTAGATTTGTGTTTTACTTCTCTCTCTCCTTTCTTTCATTTTTCGTTAGTCTGCAATCAATCATCTGGTCTGGAAGGACATGTTTTCCCATTTTCATTTGCAAACTAAGGCCTCAGAGAGCCCTACTTTCAGCACAGAGCTACATAAACTGTTGAGTGTGTGTTACAGATTATTTTAAGTTTAGGAGATTATTGGTAGAGTTCAGGAATACCCATAGGCACATAGTCTAAATAGGTAAATGAACTGGAAGTATCTTCAGTTGACCTTTTTTAGGTGGAGATACAGTCATTTGAGTGATGCCTTGTACCACGGAGCAGCAGGCAGTGTGATGACAGCGTATCTTCCAGCCCCCCAGCACTGCTCTCAAAAACATCCCTTCAATATATTTTTTTAATTCCTTAGATTGGAATGCCTTGGCTATGTAATTAGTAATATGGAGAGGGGGTGTGTTCATTTATCCAACACATCCTGCTTTATACATCTTCCCCTACATCTTACCAGAATACCAAGGAGGAAAGGGGTCTCTGCCTGCCTTCCCCGGTTGTTTCTCCTTTCCTTTTCCTTTTCCATTTCCTTTTCCTTTTCTTTCCTTTCCTTTTTCCTTTCCTTCTCTCTTCTCTTTTTTAAATTCAGTAAAAATGAAGTACTGGCTGCTGTGCTGCCTCTGACACAGGATGATTTATCACAGTTGTGTAAGGATTAGCTGAATGGGTGGGTTTGGGTGTTATAAATGGGACGTGAAAGTCTGGGTTCCCAGCTGTAAGCTTGGCAAGGTTAACTCCCTTGGCCCTTTGTTCTTGTTAGACAAATAAAATGAGTTTGCTCTGAGTGGGTGGTAGAAGGGTGTATTTTGGATGAAATCTCAAACATGAGATTCTGTGTGGATGTTTGAATCCCTCCTGGCATGTTGTGTGACAGGAGGGATGGGCGAGAGGAGGAGCAGAGCTCTGTGGCTGCAGGAAGCAGTCTAGCCTGGCTGCTGGAAAGATCTTTGGAGACAGCCCACCAAGCACATATTTGACTGCTGAGAAACCCAGGCCAGTGTGTTATGTCCTTGGGCAGTGAAAACAGAGCTGATTCTTTCTGTGGGCTCAGTCCTGCCTTTCTGTAAGTGTGCAGAGAGGTTAGGGAGATGATGCCCAAAATTTCCCATGCTCTGCAGCTCACCATGAGCAGGGGCTGTGATTAAATGTCCTACTGCTGGAGATGTGGTAGCTGAGCCCTCTTTCTGGCTCTGGAGGGGTTATTCAGCTTCATGCTCATCCTACTTCCCTGCTAGCATGCAGCAACAAGGGCTGAGGATCCTGTGGACTGCTCCTTTCTGGTCCAGACCTAAGGAAGGTGGTTATATATACTGCCCTTATATTGGCCTCTGAACCACCCTGCCTGGCTGGGATGTGAAAAAGGTCTCTATAAATCTCTACTTCATCACTTTGACCAATCTCTGCCACCCCCCTTATTGCTCTAGGCAACAGGAATGAGATTAGGGTAATGGAAACAGTGGTTTAGGAGCAAGGACTGCAGCTTGGTCTGGTCAGCTCACAAAAAAAGTTTCTATGTAGCAAAAATTATTTTTAAAATGGGGACAAAGAGAAATGTGATAACAGTAATGCTAACAACATGCAAACCCTCCTGCCATCTGCAAAGATGGGGTGTGTGGGGGGGGGAGGGAGAACACATCCACACGAGGAAGAAAATCTAACTTGGAGAGCTGAAGAGCATAGACTATACAAGAAATGCAATCAGTACCTAAAAATCAGAGAAAAGGAGTAATGATTAACTTCTTAGCAGGATGTAATTGAAGGATGATTCTTCCAGGGAAAGGATGGCTGAGCAGAAATTCAGATTTCTAACCTGCACATGTGAGAACTGGAGCCAGAACTAAAACAGTAATTTCAGAATTTTTTTTCCTGATGGTTCATAATTATTTTTTTTTTCAAAAAGCACCCTGGAAATCTTACTGTTTTGCAAAGGCTATGATGCTTTTACAGCCATTGTAAACTTCCTTTTGCTCCGTGCTCCCAGGTGGTGCTTTATTTAAAGGAACGGGTGACCTCTTCAGTCCTGCCAAGGTCTGCAGAGGCTGAAACCTCCCCAGCCTTAGGGAAGTTGCTGCTCTGTGCCTGGAGGATGGGAAGTTTGTTTCTGCATTCTGCTCACTCCTCTGAAGAACAGGGCTGGAGCTGGATTGTCTTATTCAGAGTTGGTGGCTGAGCCAAACTCAACAGAATGATCCCTGGCAATCACTGCATTGCCCAGTGAGTTACAGTCACAAGTCCTTCATTCCAATTAGAAATAAAAAAGCAGGAATTGCTTCCCTTGCTCTTCATCTTTAACATCCTGCTACATTTTATTATAACACATCTATGGGGAGAAGAGAGACACTGGTGAAAGAGCAGCTTAATGACCACAGCAGCTTCCTGTCCTTCTGATCTTCCAAACTCATTTCCAGATGCAGAGCTTCTCTGCTTTGTGCTCTCCATGCTTCCTCTTGCAATACCAACAAGCACACGAAGAGTCAGGCATTTCCCCTGGCTTTTCTAAAAAGTGCATCTGTATCTGTTGGATCTTTGGAGTGCTAAAAAATCAGTGCTAAGCCAACTTCCACAGCCTTTCCCAGCAAAACAGCAAATTAAAGGAAGGCCTGGTGCCATCATTTCCCATAGCTGTGTGTACTGGGTAACAAATATGCTCATTAATCATAACTGGCCAAATTATCATCTCACATGTTTTTAATATGTAGGTTAATTTTTTTGGCTAGTCCCTCTAAAAGCCAGGCTTTTAAGGCAAGACTGTAGTGTAAGATGAATGATGATTGTACTCCTCATTGTACTTCTAATTACTCCACCAATTCCTCTCCAAATGTGTAATATACTAATATGTGAAGATTATATTCAACAGTGAGACAGGCTGAATGCTACAAGGGAAGTAATTACTTTTAAATATAATTTTGCAGACATTATGAAGTCCCTGCTAAATGAATTTATGAATGTTATCAGAGCTGACGTAAGCACTTCTCTTACCAACTGTGTCTAACTACATGCAAACTGCTTAGTGACTCCACTTATACTGACATATATTTAAAATCTTTGGAATGTTTCAAGATAAGCTTGGTCTTGAAGAGGTATTGGTATAGCAATAAACCTTTTAAGTAAAAGGCAAAACTTAAAACTACCTATTTTTTTTAAATTTCCCAACAATTATTGCTCTGTGTGGAAGACAGCAGAATGAAAAGAGTCTTACTTTACTAGAAAATGTCCTGGTAGAAGTGTTGTAATTATAATTTTCTTCACTGGAAATCTAATTTCAATAAGGGACTTGGGTTATAGAAATAATGAAAACTGTATGGTAACAATAAAATTAATTTTACAGCTGTAGCAGTATTGGTTGTCATCACCTCAGGCTTTGAAAAACTAGGTAGGCTCTGGCATGGCTAACATTCTGCCTAAATGGAGCATCTTTTGAAGGCTTTTGAATTCATGACTGAATGCTCAGGTGAGGCTCTGGGGGAGCTCAGTGCATGCATCAGGTGTAACCACACCTTAGCTGATCACCCGGGGAGGGGATTGAATAATAAGGTGCTGGTGAACCCCAGCTGGTGGGATTAGCTTCTTCCATACTGATATTCCTGGCTCACTGCTTGCTTGCAATGTGCTGCTGAGCAGGCCAGGAGCCTCATGGGGATTCTGTTTTCCTTTGCCAAGGATGGAGGCAGTGATAGTCCTCATCCTCCTGTGTGCTTCTGTCTTGATCTCCTGGGGGCAAATTATGGCTCTCATCAGTGGACAAGGCTGCAAACCAAAGGAGAGGTTGCAATTGGTAAGGAAATGATGCAATGATGAATATTTAATGTAAATACTACCTCCAACACCTCCACCAAAGCTGTAGTAACTTCTGCTTCTGGAGGTGCATGGGTCAGCTCTTCTCTCTGTTGGCCAACTGTCCTTATGTATCTCCACTGTTTTATAAGAAAACAAGTTTGCCTGGAAAGTAAAGTTGTTACCTGATCACTTCAGATTTCTGCCAGGGCCATGTTTGCAGCATTAAATTATTTTTTTTATTATTATTACTTCCTAAGGAATCCTTCCTTGCTTTCTTTTTCCTTTCCAAACAAAATATGTTGACAGCAATTGGACTGAATTTTCTGAGGTGCCTGATTATCTTAAGGACACTACTTCTTAAAGAAACAGAAATAAGGAAATCTTCAGCCAAGCAACTGCCTGGATAGCAGATTTTTGTGCTGGAGTCTGATAGACCTGAAGTCAGACTTCATGAGTTGTCTGTAACTCATTGCATGTTGAGGTCTATCTTGCTTCCAGACTTTGGGTTGAAATGTGAGCTTTCTAATATAAATAAGCATGCAGGGATTGGCATTATAGCTCCCAGGTCTTAAACTGTCACTGGCCTTGGATTATGTCCAAGTGTGACACAGTGTTGGGAACTGAGTGCTTATGATAGTGGGTAGTACAGCAGCACCATAATGCTACCAGGCTTCTCAATGCCCACAGTAGTAAATCTGTCACAAAAGCTAAGAGGGTATTCTGTCAAAATACCTGAGAGTATTTAGGCATTGCAGTGGGTTCCCCGGGGAGGTGGTGGAATCACCAGCCCTGGAAGGATTTGAAAACTGTGTAGATGCACTTCAGGACATGCTCTAATGGCTGGTACAAATATTTATATATGTATATATATATAAATATATAAAAACACACATATATTTTATTGGGGGAGATGCTGACAGTTAGACATGGTGATCTTGGAGCTCTTTTCCAAAGGTGACAATTCTGTGATGACAAAACCAGCCTTCCCTCCTCTGATACTGCTTGGCTTTATCTTGCTCTTACCTTTACTCCACTTCCATCTTCACTCTCCTCTGTAGCACTCGTACAACTATTTCATCCTGATGTCTTTGCTCCAACAATGGAGAGAGGGAGGCAGATCAGAGCTGCTGCGTGTACCAGGTTAAGAAGAGTCTGTGGGTCCTTGGGGAGGTAGATTCCCTAAAGTGGGATGGTCTCGGGGAGTTTCATCCTGCTGCAGCCTTCTCCAAGGGATTAAGTTCTCCCAAGTTTTGGATCAGCTGGAAAGTGACAGGGAGAGGAAAAGAAGTTCCCTACCCACATGGACCACCTGGGGAAAGTTCTCTGATTCTGAGAGGGTTAAGAGCCTTGAGACAGCCAGTGGTATCATGATGCTGTTTTTGTCATTGTTGCTGGGAAAGAATCAGATATTATTGCCTGTCATTACTTCTCAGTCCCTGGCAGGCAAAGCTCAGCACATGACAGGAAAAAGACTGGTGATTCCAGCATGGAAAATCTCCATACAAGAAATAGAAATCCTAGTTTGAATGCCTGAGATTACAGCTGCAGAAAAATATCTCTAGACATTACAAAAGTCAAGAGATTGACAGGAAACATTCTTCTGCATAAACCCTGCTGTTTTCCATGTGGTGATGAACAGCATCTCTTTCCTCATCAAACACTGGAACATTTTGAGGCATGAACATGGATGCTGTTCATGGCAAATGAAGTGATGCAAAGCAACAGACTGGTGCATGCATTCAGCACTGGATTTTTTTTGGCTCTTGCAGCTGCTATGGTTACCAGTCACGAGGTTGGCCACCTTCTGTAGTGGAAGCACAGAGTGATTATTCTGTGCATTGTGTGAAGGAGTCAGATAGACCTTGGGGGTGTGTGGTGGGTGTGAGTTTCCTACCCACTTCAGAAGGAGCTGGGATGAAAGTCTCTGGAAGAAATAAATTTCCATGTTAATACTGCCTAAATGTTTGTAAAGAAGTTGTCTTCGACTTTTCTAGTGCTTCTAAGACTAAAAGCAGCAAAGCAGTTATTCACAGATAACCAGTTACTCATAATTGATGCAAATTGGTGTTGCCCTTTTTATGTATTGATGGTACAAGGACCTCACTGGAACTGATACTGTATGCATGTGCCCTGCCATTCAAGCTAAATACGGAGTTCCCCTCACTGACCATGTCCTCCTATTTTAACTAAACACTGGAAGGAGAGATTAGATATCACAGAAGGTTCTCTGTGGGCCTGCAGGATCTTTTTTTCTCATATGTTCCCCCACCAGAGCACACATTTGGTCAGCTGTATCTCTCAGTAAAACCTCATGAAAAAGCCTTTCTCATACAGAAGGATATTAAGCAATGTGTCCAAAGGAATTCTCTACTGATGAGTGCAGTTGACCCCCTGTAAGGAGGTATATAAAAATCATGCTGTAACAGCCATCCATCAGTTAATACATAGGTACAATTAGTAACTGTTTAGCAGTTAGCTGATATTCCTTTACTGCAGTGTAGAAGACTGACTTTTTCTGAAGTTAACATTGAAGCCAGGCCTTTGGGTACCAGGGTGCACACTACTGGACCAGGAGACCACAGTGTTTGTGTCTTCATTTGGAAACTGTCACGGAGAGAAAGGATGGAGCAAATTTTCTTGTAACTCTCCTGGATTTCCTAATATTGCTGTAAGTGCCTCTGCACTCCTGGAGGCTCTGGAATTACTACAAAGAGCTCAGGATGTCAGTCCCCAGACAGCCTTGTCTGAGATTTCACACTGCACTGCCATCAGAGATAAGCTGGAATATGTGTCCTCCTGCCAGTCATGCAGCAGCTGCCCTTCTCCCCTTCACTTTTTCTCAGCCTAATTATTCCAAGGGTGCTGGAATATGTACAGTCCTCTTTATTGTTTTGTTTTGGTTTTTTTTCCTTGTCATAAATGAATTGCTGACTCTTTGCTCTGCTGCCAAAGGTCCCCTGCTTCTCTGGGCAAGGGTACTGCTGCTCTCCAGCTGCCTGCCCAGACAGGAAAGGCCATTCAGGACTCTTTGATGTGTCCCCCCAGCCCTGCAGAGGCAGGAGCTGCTGCCTCACCAGCCACTTCTGCAAAAAGGCTTCTGGATTGACATGGTCTCTCCTGCTTCTGCATGGCCATGGCTCCTCCCAGTTATATCATCTGTGTCCCTGCCTACTTCTGTTGCAGTAGGCAGGCTTAGTTTTGTTTATTCACTCATGGGAACTTTGGGGTTGGGCACTGAGTAGATCTACAAGGGACAAACAATGAGTTTGAATTGCCCTTGAGTGTGTTACCAGCCCTTCTTTTTAAAACTAGGTTGCCTTTGAAGGTGGTTCTGTACCTCTATAGAGATCAAATACAGATTGGCCTTCAGGAAGAACCAAGCACTTCTTGCTCAGGCATCCCAGTTTAAATAAATAACTGTGCTAATGAAAGAGCTGTTTGCTTTGCCTGCCTATGGATAGTTTTGCTGACTTCAAGTTGGCAGTATGCAGTTGCTGATAGAAACTTGAATTTCTTCTTCTTAATGACATTGCAGCTGTTTACAAGATGGGCTATTTCCAGGTAGCTCAACATCCTGTCTTTTGTTGCTGTGAACAAATGGTGCTGACACCATGGGCAGCTTTGAACTTTTATGAAAGCTGTTGCTGGGGATGAGACTGCCTTTGGCCTTTCTCTTTGTTTGCCTCTGATGCCTGCTTGTGGTTTTGCCCCCAGCTTACAGTATTTTCTTGGCTTTCAGTGGCCTCCACCCAACTCTTACACCTGCCGTGACCCAAGTTCAACTGCTGGTGACTGCTTCTGTGAGCCCATTGCTGCCAGCAAATCCTCCAAGCTTTTCCCAGTTCTTTCCAATTCAGTCTTCCATTTCCTCTTCTTTTGCTTATTCATTAACTGGATTAAAATGGCCATATTTATTAGGCTGCATGACATACAAATGACTAGCAGTAATACTCCAGCATTTTCTGAAAGGTTTCCTGATTTCCTACCCTACACAGGATTTTTTTCTCTGCATGCACACCCACAAAAGCATGGTTTTATTTGCTCATCTGTATCTGTCTGATAATCATGACAGTCCATGGCAACTCAAGATACCCTTCTTGCCAGCACACATGTTACAGAGGCCATAAGGACCCTATATTCTAAAGGGGATAAACACAAAAATGCAAAGTTATGTCAATAAAAATTTTCAAGGCACACCAAATGTCAAGAGAGAAATAGTAATAAACCCAGGAGAAATTTTCTTTTCATTTGTGAAATATTCTCACATATTCATCCTGTCAGTTTTCCCCTATCCGTAAGGGTGAGAAAAATCCTTCTTTTTGAGAGTTTCATTCTGCAAGTTTATTTTCAAAAAGGTTGTTGGCAGGCTGTCAGAGAAGGGGAAGATTGTGATTAACTGAAATGTCATCAGCCTGTTATTCTCCATAGAGGCAATGAATGGGAATTAAGTAAGGAACTTCTGCAGAGGGATGAGAGAAGTAACAAGCTGATTTCTCAGTTAATGCAGGGCTTTGCTACAGGAATGAAAACAGTGAGGTTTTCCTTTTCACTTCTTTCACTTCATCAGCTCTTGTTACCAATAAAAGACAAAACTCTCATCCAAAAAAGAAATCTCCAATCATACAGAAAGGGAAAGGTAACTTTTGCTTTATTCAACAAAAAAGTCTTCTATTTCTAAGCTTTGTTTTTTCTGTTGCTATTTCTGTGCTATATGTGCTGCTGATCCTTCTTCCAATGTTGTGTGACTAAACCCTGGCAATGGTAACTGATGTGGTTTCCTTCACAGCACCAGCAGAATGCTGCCTAATTTTGTGCCGTGGGGAGCTCATGCCTGATTCCATTGGGCTTGCTTTGGTTTTATTATTTTTTTGTTGCTGTATCAAAGGAAAGACACAGCAGTACACATTAGTCTCTTAGGTTAGACAATATAACTCGAGATGAGTTGAAGACATGAAAATCTGGATATGAATTTTAAATGCCCAGTGCAACAAGAAAGGCTTTTTCATTCTGCAGATCTGGGTATATGGCTGGTGTTTGATGCTCTCAAGAGGAGTTAAAGGTGAAGTCTCCAGAGCTGTCTGCCTTTTTATATCAGAAAAAATACCACATTTTGCAGATGCTGCAGCAGAACCAGTAATCCAGCCATGTAACACACAATGGAGGAGAAAGTCTCATCTCAAATGGCAATAAAGTAAATAGCCATTTGGGCCGAGGTTAGCACATCTTTGCAAGTTGTTGTTGGTGAGTTAGTTCCTCTCTGTGGTGGCAGCAAACTGCTTTTCAGTGCCCTCTGAAATCTGTCCTGTCCTGTCAGAGGTCAGGAGCCTTTTGGGGTGCCTGGGTGCCAGCAGCCATCTCCCAGGCAGAGCAGCTTTGCAGTGCAGTGTTTGCTCTGTCTGCCCATTATGGGTGCAAACCACCTCAGTGGGACAGCAGAGTGCTGGGCTGGTGACAAGGCAGCAAGGTCAATACTGTAGCTCAGATTCTTTCTCTCATTTCCATCCTTTTAGATGGAAATCCATCATTTCCATCCTTGCATGAACACACAGAGAAGCCACTGCAAGGCCAGTGGTAGTGTTCTCAGGGTACAGTGGAGAACTCACAGAGCAGCTTCTTGTGACTGTCCTCATGTCCTCATAAGAGGACTGGCTTGTGCATGCTGTGCTCCTGATGGCATCCTTGCTGTGCTTTCCACCAGCCCCAGAGGATGAGTTCAGCCACACTGCTCCAGGTCCTCAGTGGGAAATGGGCTTCTCTTTGCCTTCTCTTGCTCTTTTTCTGAGTGGTTCTGTGGGGAAAAAGCATTTCCCTTGCTGCCAGCTGAACCAGTTGGGTTTCCATGCTGCTTTCTGTCTGAACTCCTCACATTTTCTGAGAAGCAACCAGCTGAGGGATCCATCACTGGCATTTCCAGTCTCCTGGAAACACTGGGACCAACCTGTGGGGACATGGGGGGCTTGCCATTGTACTGACCAGGGAGCCCTAGCCTGGGCTGCCATGGGATTGTAGCTGAGCTGCTCTGGGTCAGCTGGCAGTGGGAGACCTTTGAGAGGGGTTCCATGTCTCCAGCACGTTAATGAAGTGACAGGGCTGCTGAAATCACACATTTCAATACACAAGAACACAGTGAGGTTTTGTAATAACATAATATTTCTTCTCTGTAGATAAAAGGAGGCATTTTTCCAAGATCCCAAGTGACCTCATAGGTCAGAGGTAGGTCAGTGGTGGCATCCTTTGACATGGCTAAGAGAATATTGTCCTAATTACTTAATATAAAATGCTACTAATGTTATTTTTATAATAAATTCTTTTAATAACGCTCTCAAACCTTACTGGATTTAAGTGACAAGGTTCTACAAAAGGTCATTTTTTCTCTGTTAGTTGCTTTCTTGCCTTGTAAGATATGGTAATTAAAGTCTAAAGAAAATCTAAGATGAATAGAGGATTTGAAATCTTATAATTTCTCACAATCGTGTATCTTAGTGCTTTGAATAAGCCAAATCAATTTTTGACAATGTTGTCTTTGTGATCAAAAAGCCTTCCCATCCTTCCCCCAGCCCTGATGTAACTCTCTTCAAAGTTTAATTTTTTTTTCCTGTAATAAGTAATTTTACATTCATTGGCATTACTTGCTTGTAATCAGAGAGCCATTCCACCAGCCAGCAGATGTTTAGAGACAGCATCTGCCATTCTTATTTAAAACAGGGAGGGTTTGATCCCAGGAGACATCCTAACAAAATCAATGGGACTGTTTTGTTTGCCTTAAAAGAAATGCTTCATGGTAAGATAGGTAGAACTGAACTGCAGAGGCTTCAAGGAAACTAAGGAGATGTGCAGGAAGAATTGGCACAAAGTGATTTCACAACAATAATTCACTCGGTGGTATTGAGTTGGGAGAGGATTTCAGAGCTATTGTGGAATAAACTGAGCTGCTGGAAACATTCATCCCTGCCTCCCTCCTTTCTGCTGCAGTGAGAGCAGGGTTGTCTCTGAACAAAGAGCTCCAGTTTCCTATTTCTGTGACAGCTCCTGCAACATGACAAAGGACAGTAAACTGTAAAATCACCTACAGTGAGGTGAGGCATGGGGATGGGAGTAAACAGAGCTGCATCTCTGTAGAAGAATCAGAAGCTTGGACACTACTTGTGTATCTTTGTGTGACAGCAGGTTCTGTAACAGGCTCCCAGCTAAGCAGGCAGCCAAGTAACTTCATCCCTGTGGCTAGAGTTCCTGACATGCAGCACATTGCACAGAGCTGCTCCTGTGCTTTGGTCGTTGCTGAAATGCATGATGCAATGGGAAGGTTTAAAGATGCCCTGCATAAACATATAATGGAGGATTTTCACTCTCCCTAGTTGTAAAGATTCAAACGTCAGAGGAAATGAAATGGTATCTCCTCTGGAGAACCTGCTGAGGTTTATTTAGAGCCTTGGCTAATACGTTACACAGATGCCTATTCCAGCAGTTTATAGTAATCCTCTATGGCCAATGACACCACTTTTCTGGAATGTGATGCCTACAAGAGGCTTTCTTCAAGATTAATAAGATTTCTGTTTATCCACCTTGATACCACTGAACACCCCATTGGCTGGTGGCATAGTACATGACCAAGACACCACGTGAATAATCACTGGGTAAATTTTACTGTGACCAGGTTGTAATATAGAGTTTCAAAACCCTGTTTATTTGCTATTTGCTCGTTCACATCTCTTCTTATGACAACCAGACACCTGCTGGTCTCACTTCTCCCTTCTAAGAGTCTTCTTTTTCTCCAATGTGGTCTTACAAAATTTTCAAATCCCACCTCTCCCAATCCAGCTTTCCCATATTGTTTTAGGCCACGGCATCAGATGCACATTATAAACACGACTCTTATAAACACCAAATTCCTCTTTTCCAGCACTCTGGCAATGCCATTTATTCCCACTTTTTCAGTCTGTCAGAGCCACAAGAGGCATCATTGTGCAAGCAACAAGCAAGACCCAGAAGTCCCAGCCTGAGATCCTCTTGGCTACGGCTGTGTTTTTAGGAGCATGATAAGAGGAATAACATCAAACAAAAAGAGCAAATATTGGCTCACCTGGTGTCACATCAGCAGTACTCTGGGTTGCCAGGCAGGAATGCAGGATGTTGGGGAGACTGAGCTTCAGAGAGGTGGGAAGCCAGGCTCACCAGGGAAGAGAAGTGATTTAACGTGGCCCCTCATGGTAAGTGCCTGCAGCTCACTGATTGCTAAAGCAGCACTGAGAGGATCTGGAGAGGAGATTACACAATCAACCAGGCCAGCTAGTGAGAAGTCTGCTCTGATGGCAACAGTTCCAGCAGTTTCCATTGGAAAAAAAGGCTGATGCCTGCTAGTAATGCTCTTAGACCTCTAAAAATCAGGCAGAGTAAGCAGTGTTTACTTTCTTTGTAAGTTGTAGGATGAACAATAAGTTCTGTGGGGCTGCTCAGGAGACAAGTTGAGCCTGCACTTGTTCCCTGGGGAAAGAGATGGGAGAGGGTATCATTAGAATCAGTATTTGATAGCCAACACAGGTAGCTACAGGGTAGCTGCTTTTCAGGTACCATTTAAAAATCAAATAACCAAAACCAAATTTTGTGGTAGCTGCACAGAATGCTCTCTGCAGGCCATGAGGCCAACTCATAAAAGCATAAGTAATGACAATATCTGGGGCTTTTTTTTTTTTTCAAATGTGTGGGGAGGAAAATTTTGGGGTTTTGTTGTTGTTGGTTTGTTGTTTTTTTACACCACCAGCCATAAAAGACAGTATTAGTCTCAAAAAATTGCAGATAGAGGGTGTCTTGTCCTTGCCTGCTCCTGGGCTTTAACTTGGAGTGCCTGCTAAGCACTAAATCCAAAAGTTTTGCATATACTTTATATGAAATACCCTGACAGAATCAAGATTGCTTTATTGCTGAGCTCAACAGCAAGGTTACTTGTATCATATGGCATTACCTTGCTACCTGGATATCTTTCTATTGCCAGTGAGAAATTACTGTAAATGGTAAAAGTGTGCCAGGAGCCACAAAGCATTGTACAGACCCGATCCCATCTCTGCCAGGGCTCAGATGAGCACTGCCTGCTGCTGATCTGAGCTGTCGTTTGCATTAAGCTGTGACAGTGTGTGCATATTGACACAACAAGGGCCTAGATCAATAAAGGGTTATAGACTGATACAGAACTAATATTATACTATGTAAGAGGGGAAACTTGAGCCAAAGACATTAGTGCAAATACTGAAGACAGCCAGAAATGTTATGGGAGGTTTAAAATCCACACAGAGCACAGCACTACATCACTGGAAGGTAACATCAGGAATATTTCACTTTATGTGCTTGCATTAACTGCATGTTTACATTTTTAAAAGGGCAGCAAGGACCTATCTACACTCAGGAAAGAATCCTTCACCAGCAGCCAGATCTTGCTTCTGGCCAAATGTTTTTCTCTGATGTTAGAGCAGGAATCTGATTTCTGTTAAATCAGGATAAATCTCAAACCCCTCCACCATTAAGATTTTATGTTGGCGATGGATTTCGCTGATCATCTTTTGTCTGCCCAGTAATAAGGATAGATGAAAGAAAAATGCTGGAGGATTTGCAGCAGGAAAAAACCTGAGAAATTATTACCTGTGCATTTGCAGTTGTAGTGATCATGTGTAACCCTGAACTGTTTGATCACTCACAAAAATATGTGTAGTGTTATTTGGTCTTTATGTAATTGTCCTATTTATTTCATCAAAGCTTAAAATTATTACTTTATGTGAATTTACAAGCAGAAAACATAGAAATAGAAAAATAATGATATTTTAATATTATTATAAATTTGTTATGATGAAGGGGTCATAGAGACATGAAATAAAGATGGAAAGCAAATTAGAAAAGGGGCCACGATGTACTTGTACACAAAACTCATATTTGTAGTTCTGAAAGTCAAATGTCAGTAAAGGCAACTTAAATGTTTAGGCAAGAAATACAGGCAAGGAAAAATGCACATCTGCAGTACAACTATAGCCTGCAATTTGGAGGGCATTGCCAACAACAGAACTTACAAGGAACTTAATCTGCTGAAGTATAGATTTTCTAATGACTACCCTAGGGCAACCACCACAGAGAATGGCTACAGATAGGATGTCTAGACAACTAAGGCTTAGCTCATTTTTACACTTCATTTCTTACACTTCTGTGGAGTCTGGAGATCACAGGAGACCAGAACAGAAAAGTTAGTAATCCATTAGTGTTCCCTGTTTGTTTCATGGGAGGGTTCTGATTGTTGCAGTGTAGAAATACAATGACTTCAGGGGTTATCAACAGATGTCTCGGATTAATGAGTCAGAGGTGCTGTGATTCAAAGAGGTTGTTTTGGTTTGGTTTGGTTTTTTTACAGAAAGAATTAAGTTCACCACACAACAGCACAGATGAACAGCTGTGCAAACTGAACTGAAGTATCTGCCTGGCAGGGCAAGAATGGAAGCTCTCTCTGCACTCCCAGTACAGAAATTAACCATTTAAAATTTGAAATTGGGGGAAAAAAGAGACAAAGATTTTAAAACTTGGAAGGAAGATGTCAAGACAGGGGTTCCTGCAGTCTGTGTGCCTTGTACATAGATCAGCAGATGCATTTGTGTCATTAGGTGACTTAAGGGATGCAGCAACTGCACATATTATTCTGCTAAATGGCATGTGAGACCCTGGGGGCTTCTTAAACACAAAAGCTTGACATTTGAAGAGAAAGGATAATATTTTGTTGAAACTCAAAATACTCATGGAGCCAGTGCAGAAAGTATTAGGTGGTGAGGAGAAATCTAAAGTGAGTCTGGAGATGCAGGATGCAATGATGTCCCCAGCATGTCTCATTAAAACAGACTCAGATTTCAATCCCAGGAGGACTCTCAGAAAACTGAAGATAAACCATAAGGATTTATTCACCAGAAACTGGGACAGGGAATTCTACAGTGGTGACAAGAGCAAGCATGGCAGATGCTCTAGACCAGAACTCCTGGGAATATTGTGAACTCTGTCTCCAAAGTTGTAAACCAGCCCCATTGATTTCTAGATAGGTTTTGTACAACATTATGCAGGTCTCTTACATTTTCTTGACTGAAAAATAAAGGTAACTTTTTCTTCAGTTAAAAAGAAAAAAATTCTGACTTGAAAATCCATTGTTTTCCTGTTTTGAAAATGGGAAAGATTGAAACACATTTCTTCCCTGCTTTCACCAAAGTGAAATGCACATTTTGGCAGCAAGGCTTGGTTGGCATTCTGAGCTGTAGTTCATTGGTTCACTGGCAATTGTATATGATTTTTTCTTAAAACAGGGTCTCCAGGCAATTTTTTTTTTACTCAACTCCTTCCCCCAGATGATTGCCAGAGGCTTTGTTTTACAAGCTCCTGTGTATTTATTTCCCCCCCCTGAGGTTCTAGTAGCACCAGGATTTAATAGTGGTAAAAAGTTGTTGGTACCTCAGGCTCTCAAAGCCCCAGCCTGGTACTCACGTTCAAGCAGCTCCTTAGCCATATCCATCCCAGGTTTACACAAATACCCTTGGGCTTCCTCCTGTAAATCATTTTGTATGATTGTATGAGCTAATTTAAACCCCATTCATCTCTGAACTGAACGTTTGTAGCAACAAAACAGATTTCTATACTCTGAAATCACAATTTACAATTAAAAAATGATTTTATTGATTCTGCTTGGGAAACTTGTGGGGAAAGCTGAACAAGGACAGACAGGCAAGGCTGTATGTTCAACTATGAGAGGACAAGTTGCAAGAGGACCTCCTCAGAGACATCATTTCCAGGCTGCAGGATATTTTCAGAGCTCCTACAATTCAGGAGACCTGGAAGAGCCCTTCTATTTTCTTCCTTAGCAGTAAAAATATATATATATATATATTGATGCACTTGTAGTATTGAGAAGTAATACAGCATACTTCCATGCTCATTGTTTTACTTTAAATAACTCCTTCATTTCTGCCATTTTTCTGGCTATAGGTGTAGGTTAATACAGGTTACAGGTTTTATTACAACATAACTAGTTAATTAAAAGCTTGAAGCACATATTTGTAAACTTTCAGCATGTTGAGGAAATTCTATGGTGCAAGACAAAGGTGCAATGTTCCCTCTTCTTTCATATGAAACACATGCAAAAAAAAAAAAACCCAGGAAAAAAGAGCTATGTATATGCCTGGTATTTTTCCTTTACAGATTCCTGCACTTGTCCTTAAAGATTGCTTCAGCTTCCTACTTGTTCTTAAGTTGAATTCCAGTGGCAGTTTTAAGGGGAATTGCAGCTCTGACATTCCTTTCTCACTGGCAGCTGCTTTGGCAAAATCTTTGGGAGTTAACTTCAAGAAAGCTGAAGCCTGATGCACACACACAAAGTGAGGAAGAAAGTGGGTACCAAGTTTTGGACTGCAAGAAATGATCTCATCAGTTTTAATTTATCAGTCTCTTCCAGATAATAAGATTTTTCATAGCTTGTGGAGGCAGAAAGGGCAACAGGAACCTAAGGATGCAGGAGTGGTCACGAGAGCAAAGTCACCTCATTTGTGGAAACCCTGTGGTATGCACATTGAGGGAAAGGAAATTCTGATTATTCCTTTTCCCCATATCTTTGTGTTGACAGAATAGACACCAGATGGGAAGGCCTTTTTCCAACAGAAAAAGTGGGATTCAAGCCTGGGATCTACAGAAAAACCTGGTGATGCCTGGTGATCTAGGGCTAGCAATGCTGATGTAGAACTGAAGAGTTGTACCAAAACACAAGTGTAGCTACCTAGCATAAATTACTGCATGGACTCTGTGAGTACAGAAATGCTTTCAGAATATACTTAGCAACTAAATGTGGCTTAACTCTTTCAAAAAAGTGTGAAAAATTATTTAGTGATTTGGCCACACTCCAGAATCTTCTTGTCTTTGGATTTGAAGAATAAAAAAGTGTTTTTTCCCCTCTTCCTCCTGCTATATTAAATCCTCAGACAAACAACAGAACGACTAACACCCTTTGCTATGGAAAGAATGAAACTGAGTATTTAGAGTGTTGCCAAATACAGAATAAACAAACTGATGCAGTAATTTCCCCCTCTCTGTCTATTATGGTGATCTCAGTTTGAGTTTCACCATCAGCAGAGAAATCCTCAGACAGGATAAATGGCTAACATCTCTTTATATGCCATGTTGGAGGAAGTAACTTACACTGTTGAGAATTCAAAGCCACTGATACTACACTGTCACCCTCTCTTGGAAATGGTGCCATCTCCTCTGCAGACTCATTGTTTCTTCCGTGATAACTGAAGCCACAAAAGTCTGCAGCTGCAGTTTGCAATACTGAGAGGAGTTCTTGGGATACATCCCAGAACTCCCATGGAGTGGCAGCTCTGTAAGAAGTGATACCCAACCCAACTGCCCATCAAACAAAGGAGTGGTAAGTCATTGGAAATTTCCCCCAATGCTGTTCAGTTTTCTGTAGGATTTAATTCTGCTGTGTGTAAGAGAGGTTTCCCAAAGGTTAATAACTGTCATTTTATATTTTGCTCAGAAAACTGAGAGCTGGAAAAGCCTATTTCAGGCTAAGTGTGTATAAAATAGTTTAGAGAATTGTCACCTTGAATTATGGACATATCAAAATTAAATGTATCTGAAGGCTTTTTCTTTAAATTTTCTTCAGAATTAATGATTCAAGTTTAAGAATTCTTCTTAAACTTACTAGACACTGCTACTGTTTTTTTGGTTTTGTTTTTTTTTTCTCTCTTTTTACATGAGTCTGCTATTCATGTCCATGATAAGACTAGGAGATAACTCCAATCCTCAGTATTCAGAGCCTGGAATTCTTTGCTGAATGTAGATGCTTATCACACGTAGCAAATAGAGGTCACTCACTCTGAGATCTTGCCAGCAGAAGGGATGCTGCCCTTACTGAACAAAACTTGCCCAGGATATCACTAACTACATCTCCTGCTTCCCAAGGACATGGCCTAAGCATGCTGTGGTGTGCTGCTCTCTGTGGGAATGTTCTGCATGACTTCTACTGAAATTCTGCCATTTCCTAGAAAGGAAGATAGGATTTCTGGTGCCAGAGAAAGAGCACAAAAGTTAGTCTGGAGACTTTGGAGTATTTCTGAATGTAACCCAGAATGTGTTCCTCGTGGAAGAGAGAAACAACCCTTGGAGCAAGAACTAAAATACACTTTGTCCTTATAGCTGTCTTGTCTGTCTTGTGCACTCATATGTAGAATGAAATGGACTTCCCTCTCTAGGTATAAGATGCTCAGGAAAGCAATTAAGAGGCACGACAATTTAAATGTTACATTTGAACTCATCCTCTCAGTCCAGAGAAGAACAAAGACTCAAAACCCCAGGGGAATAGGTGGCTAAGAAGAGTTAGGCAAAGTTCTGTTGACTCAGAATAAAGGGGCAGCTGGGCAGGAACTGTGACCTCTTCCAACCCTACCACGTTCTATTCCAGCTTCTGTGAATTTTGTCTTCAAGTTTAGTTCTTAAACCAAACTTTTTTAACTAGTGTTTTTATTCCCCTTATACTAAAGTTCAACAAACACTTCTATCCAGAGTAAGCTGACACTACAATTGAGCATAGAAATCCTACCTACCTGCTCTCCTACCTGTCTCTATTCCTGTATCATGTCCTCTCTTGTACCAAAAGAAGCATTTAAGAGGCCACAACTGTGAATTGGATCAGGAAACCCATCTGGCTAAAAGCTCTTGGGTTTGTTTTCCTGCTGGAGTGGTCCTCTGAGTCAGTTGGCTACAGAGTCACAGGAACATCTGTGCAGCACAAAGGTTGGAGGCAGCACAGGGATCCAGGAGGGAGTAGGAGCAGGGTGTGATCTGCTTCTTCCCTTAGCAGTGCCTCTGAATGCTGTTCTGATGTGTCACTTAAGCCACATGATTTGCAGAAGCATTCAAGAGTACAAGTTAATTCCTGGGCAGGTTGTGCTGCCTGGAAAAGAAGAGCTGTCCCTTGGTACTGTATTGGAAAACCAGGTGCTAGCTATTTGATTTGTAAAATGGGGATAATAATATCACCTTACAGGAAAGAGGTAAAAATGCATTTATTGCTCTTTGTGAAATATTGCTGTTTGAATGTTAATAACCTTGCCTAACGTAAGAAAACAAACCACATTTTCTTTGGATGTACATCAGAATACTTAAGGGTATTCTTTTGGTGTTGCCTTTTGTTTTTAATGCACTATCTGGAAGAAGAACATTCAGTAAGGCAAGAGTAAGAGAAATGCTCTAGATCAACCTCCTTGGCAAAGCATCTGCCTGTCTGCAAAGCTAATGTACAGCAGTGGACAGAAAGAAAGGTGTGGAGCTGTGCTCTGATTCCTTAAGTTTCAGAGAAACTATGGAGAAAGCTGTATAATCATGTTGTTACAATTCATATTATAGAGTGGCCAAGAAACCTGAAATAAGGTATAAGCAGATGGCATTTGGCATTTATTGCTTTTGAGTGTTTGACTTTTCATCTCTAATCTTTAAATGCATGGGAGGGGAGTTTTGTGTTTAATAGAGTCTACAGAAGCACTTCAGAATTCTGCTTGTGTTGTTTTAAAATACTTGAGAAGCACCATTTGGTGACTGACGTTGTGTTAGGGTGTATCACAAGCAGAAGAACCCTCTGTCCCAAATATCCCTTCTGCATTACCTTCTTCTCAGACAAGGAACAATCATAATTTTCCTTTCCTTTTCTATAACTTTATCTTAAACCCCTCATACTGCGACTACTTGACATGTGCTGGAACTACTGGGCATTAGTCTAACCAGGTATGTTCTTGTTACAGATGGAATTAAAACCAAAAGGTAACACCAAAAGAATATCCTTAAGTATTCTGATGTACATCCAAAGAAAAGGTGGTTTGTTTTCTTACATTAGGCAAGGTTATTAGCTGTACCTTTACGATTAAAAATAATTCTTGATTCACAAAGTTAATGTCTGTGTGCATTGGTGCCCCTACAAACACAGACTTGAGGCATGTTCTGAGTGTGTTTTGCATTTTCTGAGGATTATGTAGCTGTCTAGGTACTAAGTGGCTCCCATTAGAGTTTCTGTGCCTTCCTCTCTGTTCCAGTGGTTTGGCAGTGCACTGCAATGCCAAAGAATAATGTGATCATCCCAAACTATGGGAAAAGAGCCTACTGACTGCAAAGCAGGACAGACAGGCTTGGCAGGAGAAAACTACAATGTGGATGGTGCCTCTGTGAGCCCATGTACAGCTGATAGGTCACAGTTCTGTGTCCTGCCAAACTTGACACTGATCATTTCATTTTGTACTTCCCATTTGCCAATCCCTTTGCACCAGCCTTCAGGCTCACCTGCACTTTCTTCCAGGCTGCTGTTTTGTCACAAATGCTTCTGCATTCTTTTCTTTTCAACCCCTTGGTGAAACTCTTCAATACTAAGTTGAAGTCAGAAATCAATCTTTGCATTTATTGAAAAATATCTTTCCCCCACTTCTAACTAATGTATATTTTTATTGTCTTGAGTTTCAATGACTTCAGATACTTTATGCCCTGTTAGTAATCACCCGGGGCAATTAAATGGAACAGATTTACTTCAGAGTGAGTTCCTCTAAGCTGCAGAGAGGGTTGCTTTAAAATGCCTGTGTAGTCCCTTAGAGAGTTTAAAGATGATTGTGTGAGTTGCAAAGAGTCATAACTGGTGAAGTCAGAGTGTTTATATCTACTTCGTGTCAGAAAAGGCCTGTTGATGCATGAAAAAAAACCCACAAAAGTTAAGAGTTTGCAAGACACTGCCTTTCCTGCTAAAGCTGGCTAAATAATTTGCTGCTTATTCCTGCTCCCAGTGCTCCAAAGCAAAAATGGCCTTTTCTTATGGCAACTGTTTATGTGCCATATCCATGTTTATGTTTAAACTGGATCACTGAAATGATCAGGCAGTCCTGAAACCCCCAAGCCAATAATGCTAGAAAATACTCAAAGAACCCTAAAACCTTCCCCACATAAACCAGCTTCCCAGGATCACAAATGAGAATATGGACCTTCTCCATGTCTTTAAACTCGCTGATCTTGGGCTCTAGCTGGTAATCTCTGTGTAAATTACTTCATCTGTTTTTCTTGTATATCAAATTGTAATGCTTCTTGGAAGGGCGTGCTGTGTCTGAACTTCCACGTGTTAATTGTTCATCAATGAATAAATTATGCACACTGTTTCAGGGTGGCTCAGATTCTTAGTCAAATTTTCCCTGTGTTTCCAGCAGCTCTGCCCAGCCCTAATCAGAAACAGTCCTACCACCTACCTTTCATAAATCCAGACCTTCAGAGATCAACAGAAACCTTCATTAATTTACTCTCACCTTGGCCCTCTGAGGTAAATAACTATCATTTTCCCTTTCTGTTTTAAGGAGAATATAACAACAGAAAGAAAGTGACTTGCCTATGGGAACAGAGCAAGTTAATGGCAGAAGAGCCTGCGTTGATAAACTCTTGGGGCTGCTCTACACAGAGAAACCAAATGGAACACCAACCATGCATCCTTCATTCTGAAACAGGTAATAAAGCAAAGGCTAACATGAGGGAAAGGGGGGCATTTGTTCTGGAGTTCATTGTGCACTACTGAGGCAAGGTGTAATTAATTTGGAATAAACCCCTCCTTCTTCTGGATCTGTCATTCTGATGACTTCCTCGTCTAAGCAGGAGGTAAGCTCTAAATCCTCCTCCTCCCCTCTTCTATCCCCACCTACTTAATTGTAAAGGCACAAAAAGGTTTTGTGCTTCCACATAAGGAAAATAAAGGAGTTCTGGATATCCTGAGGCCTCCTAATGGCAGCTCTGGGTGCCGTGCATGGGGACAGTGTGGTGAGAAAAGTGGCTTAGTTGTGCCCCATACTGTCATCCTCCACACCAGGACCCCTGCACTACCAGGCATTGACCTCTTAAGACCTGGGATTCAGTGAGGGAGCACAGGGATTGAGGAGCAGGAGCCAGCTCCAGGGCTGGACTGCATCCATGGGTGTG
Organism: Calypte anna; assembly: GCF_003957555.1. NCBI lineage: Eukaryota > Metazoa > Chordata > Aves > Apodiformes > Trochilidae > Calypte > Calypte anna. Next base: position 876,513 of record NC_044251.1, read on the forward strand.
GGCCTCCATCAGAGTCTCCACTCAGATAGCACACAGCCTGGGATGATGTTTCATGTCAGGGCCTCTCCCTCCCTACGTGACCCTTCTGAGTATATCCCTCATCTTCCCATCTGACACATCAGCAGTGTGTGAAGGAAGATCACAGGAAGGGTTTAGGAATGCAGTTGCTTCATTAACCTCATGAAAGAGCTTGCAAAGCCAGGGCCTCACTATCTTAATTCTTCTGATGAAGACAAATTCATCAGCACAGCATCTGATGCTGCAGTCACATCCACCACTGTTAGGTATATCTGAGGACTGTTGAGCCTCTTTGGACTTCCCTTTTTAAGAATGGGGATAGAGCTGCCAATAAAACTTTTTCATTTACCTAAAATGTGCCAAGCTTTTCAGGCGAGTGGTACAAGATAAATATATTTAAATACTGAAAATGTTCCTACTTTTCTGGATTGCAAATTCTTTTTTTTTTTTTTTTTTTTTTTTTTTTTTTTCCATGCCAGAGCAGCACTGGGATTGTTTCTTCATCCACGCTTAATGTTCCTTCTACGGAGGAAGATGAGACAGGGAGGTTTGGGGTTTTTTGTCCCTGTAATACCTGCTGGAATCAGGACCTTGAGATGGAGAACCCATAGGAGAGAGATGGCTCTCTGGAAATCCACTCAGGTATTTTTATAGTACTGAACACTGTGGTATTTAACCATGGGTACTAAAGATCCATCAGGAACATCTTCAGAAGGTGGCAAACCCTTTGGCTCTGTGTGTACATCCTGTTGGTCCAGACATTCCTGGACAGTGGGTGGGAGGGAAGCAAACATCTCAGTAGTGGAGCAGCTGCTCTGTTGCTCCACTTATCACAACGCTGCACGCTGCTGGAATGTCGCCAGCCCAAATCTGAGACATTTTCCTGGAGTGTCCTCATTTCAGACCCAGCTTAGGTTTAACTGAGATGGGTAAAGTTCTGGAAAGCCAAGGGCCATAATGATAACTGGAGTGTGCAGAGTGGGTTACCCACAGCTGATCTGGTTTGGAATTTTGGCCATTTGAACACAAGAGCAGCATTCCTGCAGAACAAAGGGTGATGTTCTTTTTTTATTTTTTTTTTGGTGTGTGCTTATTCATGTTGATAATTTGTTATCTGGGGTGGATATCTAGAGAGAGAATTCACCTTAATTTGACTTCCATAAGAGCCTGACGTGCACTATTTGTGTAACTGCAGAAGGTTTTGCTTGTGTATCACCAACCACAGTCACCTTCTCCTAACAGGTCTCCAGGAGGCTGGAATTTGATACAATGATAAAACACTCCCCCCATCCAAAAAAAAACCGCCAAAACAACCCTAAAACAACCAACAACCCCCCCCAAAGAAAAACAAACCCAGAACAACAAAAAAGAACAAACGAACAAAAAACCCCACCAAAACCCAAAGCAACAACAAAAACATCTACAAAAAAAATCTCTACAAAAATTCTGCGTTTTAATGTAGAAAGTTCCGAGAGGTACAACACTGAAGTGTAGGCGGAATGCCCCAAAACGTCCAATTAGCCTCCTCACGCTTACAGGTCGACCTGGGCCACGAGTCAGGCGGCACAGGGCGACCTGAAGCCAAAGGGAGATTCCCTGAGCGCGGCTCCGCCATCCTCGGGGGCGGACACTGCACCCAGCTCTTTCCCCGAGCTCCCAAGTCGAATCCCGGGGCGGTCCCGAGTCCCGGCAGAGGGACGAGCGGGGCTCAGGCCGCGGCCGCCCGCTAGGCCCGGGTGCTTGCCCGTTGCTATAGCAACGCGAGCGGGGCGGCTCTCGCCCGCCCTTCGCCGCCGAAGCGCGGGCGGCGGGACAGCTCCTCTCGCGAGAACTGAGGCGGGCGGAGCGGAGCGGGCGGGAGGGCGGCGGGTGAGCTCATCCCGGGTGCGGGCGGGGAGCGCCTCACAGAGCCCGGAGCAGCGCGGCCGGACCCAGCGCGGCCCGGCAGCCGCGGCGGCAACTTTGTTGGGTGAGTTGCGAGCTGGAGCGCCGAGCCGGGGAGGGTAATGGTGCTGGTGGGCTGCGTGCTGCGCTCTCTCCTCCTCCTCTTTCCTTCCGCGGAGCCGGGAGCTGCGGCCGTGCCGCTGACTGAGGGGGGTGTGTGGGTGTGCGTGAGGGGAGCGGCCCCCAGACCCGGGGCTGCGCGGCCCCTCGCCCGCCAGCCGGGGCCGCCGCCGCTTCGGAGTTGGTGAGGGGAAAGGCTGGGGATCTTCTGGGGGGAAAGCGGCTCGGGGAGTCCTCCGCAGCGCCCGGAGTCCCGCGCCTCCGCCGGGCGGGGGGCGTGTGTGTGTTCCGGGAGCCCCCCGGAGCCGCTGCCTGAGGCGGCCCCGTGCCTTGCCGGCTGCCTGGGGTCGGGGGTGAGTCGGGCGCGCGTGTTCCCAGAGCCAGCCGAGCCGGCTGCGATTTATCGGATTTTGGTCTCTTTCTCAGGAAGAAGCATCCCCGAGCGGGACCGGCGGGAGGCGGCGGTGAGTGGCGGCTGCGGGGCCGCTCCCGCACCGCACGGCCCCTGCGGAGGCGGCCACCGGCGAGGGCGCCCTGCGGGCCCGGCAGCCACCGGCGCGGCGCTCGCCTGGGAGGCTCGGTAAATAACTTGACTCCTGTTTGGCGCTGTTAAGTTGTACTTTGGTCTTTTTTTTTTTTTTTTTTTTCCTTCACCTCCCCCTTTCTTTACTTTTTATAGCCGGCGAGGGTGTAGTCGTGCTGGTATTGTTCCCGCGCCGGTGCGGAGACCACAATAATGATAACAATTAGGTAATTGGGAGGCAGTGCCGGTGGGGATGTTGTGAATGCTCGGGTCACTACAGAGGGAGTGGAGGAATAAAATATTTGCGGGTGGTTATTTCTTCACTAGGAGTCTGGAAAGTGGAAAAACAGGGAAAGCCTTGAACTGGCTCATACTGGGAGGGAAGAGAGGGGTGTTGGTGGAAAAGCAAGGAAGGATAGAGGAAAAGAGGATAATCTTTTTTCCTCTGGGTTAGTTTGCTCTTCCCCCATTTTATGTTGCATGAAGTCTTGCAGTTCGTTTTCTCATGCTGTGTTTAAAAATAACTGTATTATTTGCACTGGGTAACTGTGATACAGCTCCAGTTCTCTTAATGAGGAATTCACCTACTTGTGTCTAGTGAAACAGTGGTACAAAATGGGAATTGCTTAAGTTAATGAAGATCTCCTTGTATAACCTTGACCACGACATCGGTGTGTTTTAGGTGGTGGAGGCATACTTTTTACCCGAAGAAGAATACAGAGACATTTTTGGATAGTATTGCTTATGAAATCGCTTTTGAAATCATTTGCCTGCAAAATCACGTTAAAAAATTTCAGTGGTGCTGCTTTAATGAGCCCTTTACTGCCTGCTGAATGAAGTGCATCTGTGAGCCCGCAGCCTTGGTTGATAATACAATGCAAATTTGTTTTCAGAGTGAAGGTGTCAGATTTCATTAGGTTCCAGATCTGTATGGATGAACCAAGATTAGCGTTTTCTTTAGAAGGCAGTCCTTTCATGATGGAATTTTGATGGAGGGTTTTTTTTCTTTTTTTTTTTTCCTCTTTAACTCCGGGAATGAAGCATTAATTTTATTTAATTTAAGGTGCAAACCAGTTTTGTAAAAGGGAAAAGGTTCCCTCCCTCCCTGGTTATGGCCTGTTATCACTGCAGATACTAACTGGATGATACGCAGCTGTGTTTTCTCTGGTGGGAAGTTTGGTTGTTATTTGGGGGTGTTGCTGGGCTAGCCTCCATTTCCCTTCAGCTGGAGTGGTGGGTGAAACAGGTGAAAGTACCCAGGTACAAGGTTGTGGGATTTGTAATTGCAGCAAGATCTGTAAATCGTGTTTCACTGCAAAGGCTTTTATGTCTTAGTCCATCAGATGCTGTGCCAGGTATTAATCCAGAAATAGTGTGGAAGCTTCAGTTGAATTTTTTTTTTCTTTGTTACAATACTTTGGTAAAGCTAACAGAAAAGTTTAGTGATTGAAAGATTTATGTGAGTATTTGGTCTCCTCTATTGGTAGGTAGCCAGAGACAAAAGTTTCCCTCCCCCATCCCCCCCATTTTAACAGTGTTTATTTGTGGCCACTTGATTAAAGGATGTGCACTTAGTTGCTCAACAGTGTATTAAAAGGTATTAGTGATGCTAATGAAATGCTTGGTTTAACATTGCTACTTGGGATGGGCATACTTAGCTTTCAGTTGTGGTTTGAGGAACCTCTTAGATCATGAAGTCAGCAGCAACATGGGATAGCAGCTGCCTATTGTATGGCTGCAAAAAGTTGCTTGACTAAAAAGGCTGGCAGGTGTAGAGGAAGGCACTGACAGACCTGAGAAGGTAGAGCTGCAGTAGGGAATAAAACTTTAACATGGGGATGTATAATTCATAATTCTCCTTTTCTTTCATAAAATGTATGATTGTCATTTCACCCAAGCATAATCAGTTCTAGGTTTGAAGAGCTTTCTCTCCCCATGTTTATCTGTAATGTTGTTTGAAGGTTTGGGATTAACTATTGGGTAGCTGTTGTGTTAGAAGCCACGTCCAAATGTAGCCTCTTTCCCCTCGTAGGTTTTCAAGTAGGTTTTTTGATCATGCTTATAAACATTCTGCTGCTGCCTTGAGAACATTTTATTCTTCTGTAGTCTTTTTGTCCTCTCAGTTTTGTAAATGTGTCTGAAGTATGTAGTTTAAATGTCTGTTTCAGAATTACTAATTCTGTTACTATTGATGCATTTTTTTTTTATTTTTACAGAGAAAAAAGTTTAATTTTAAGAATACAGAATTATTCCTACTAGTTATTTTAAATTCTAGAAAGGTCAAATCTTTCCATATAAGGAGGATAATTTTGAAAATACACTGGAAAGTGAGAAGTAGGCTAGTAAAAGAAAGGATTGAGGCCAAATTGAATTTCTTTTCTATAACAGTTTTCTCCTCTGGCAGAGAATAAAACTACTGATATAGAAAAAAACTATAACTTCAATCCCTTCAGCAAGGGCATTGCTGCAAGCTAGTGAGTTCTTACTGTTACTCACTAGAAATTGTGGGTACCCTGTTGGGGTGAAGGAGCAGAGCTTCTGCCTGCATCAGAATTTGTCACACTAATTGATTTCCCTAATGCTGACATTTCTAGAAGTTTAAATTTATAATCATTGACCTTATGTGTTGGCTGGTTGGCAAAAAAGTTTTGATCTGTTGTTTCCTTGGCTTTCTTGGCTTCAGGCAGCTTCCTTTTGTTCCTCAGCAGCCCCTTAATTTTAAATATTTCAAGAAGTCAATAAGGCATGATTTAATTATCTGTTAATACCTTTTTATATCTTTGGTTTGTTTACTTCATTATCCATCTTTTAGATTTTTATTAATTATGAAATATGTTTGTTTGACTTCTTGAAAAGTTATAACAAATACATTAACAGTAAGTGTAGTTTCTTATTGCTTTTACCTGTATAAATATTTGTAATCTAAAATCTGACAGGTGAGGCTGTTTCTACCTGCTGTTTATTTAGCATGCAGAATTAATCACGTGATAAATATCTTTCTGTGAGTGAGTTAAAATTTTTTTTGTTTTATGTTTCCAGGGAGATATGACTTCAGAGACTTAATTTCAAGTATGTTCTTCAAAATAGCAACCTTTAAGTAGCTCAAGATTTATATCTCACTGAGTTCAGTTCAGTGTTGGAATGAGGGCTCTCAAACTGGAGGTTTTTAAAGTGGGATTTTATGGGGCTGTGAGAGGTAAGATACTGCCTGTTTAATGAAAGGCCATCAGTGTTTTCTGGGAGTGGAACCCTACCAGAAATGGTTAACTGAAGGCACACCTAGAGAATACGGCCATTGGTGAGGCTGAGTGACAAAAATGTTGTGGTTTTGCTTAATTCTGGTTTTTAATCCTTATGCATCTCTCAGTGCAAGCCTGACACAGTCTGTAGCAGCTTTGCTGTGTAGTTTGACAGCAGTTTTGCTCTCTGAACTTCAAGAGACCCTTGAGAAGTTGCAGAGGCACTAGAATTGCTTGGCTATTTAACTGTCTTTTTGAACATAAATCAGCAGATAAAGTGATTTTAGATGTGTGTCTTTGCGTCTAAAGGTAACTTATGGCATTGCTTCAGTCTCTGAATTTTTAGTTCTGTGGCACAAGTTTGCTGGCTGGGTTGTTTGTTGTAGGTTCTGCCACATGTATTTGGTGTTGTGTTAAGTGAGACTGAGCACTGACAAGTCTTGATTTCCTTTGTGGCAGCACGTTTTAAAGAGCACTTCATCTGAATGTGGCGAGGTAACACTTCATAATCCTGATAGCTGGTGAATTGTAGGATTGCTAACTGAGTATTTGTCAGTGTTGCTTCAAAGGGCTGAGTCTGTAAGTAGATCCTTTCTTGCACACTTGTGTCTTATTAATATGATCAAAATCAATCAAAATCAATTGCACCTTCATCTCTCTGTACCACCTGTTCTCATGTATGCCTCAACTGTATGTTGCAGTACAGGGGTGGTAGCTCTTGTTCCCCTCACAGTGGGATGGGTGGCTGTACAGAACAACTTTACTGAATGTGGGTTATGTAAAAATGTATTACAGAAGGAAGAGTTGTTTTGGGGAACAGGGGTTTATGCTTAGGCCTGAGAGGCATTTTGAATTTTTTGTTGATGTTTTAATATTCTTTTACCTTTGGGCTCTGTAAGAAGGGAAGAATGTTCTTAAGATCAATGTTAAATGCTAGTGAAGTGCTTTCTGGAGACCAAGTTTTATTTTGTAAATTGTCAGAATGTAAATAAACTACTGGCATGTAGGCTATGGTTGTTTTCAAGTTGGATTGGTTTTTATGATTTCTTATAGTTTACCTTCAGCGCATTAAAACCTTTTGGTGGTGTTTATTTCAAATTTGGTGGTGGTGTTTTTTTCCCTCTTGAGGTAACACAATTTTAACCTCAAAAAAACCCCCACTTGTTTAGACTTTGGAGAGACTGTTCTTCACTGCAGCTGTGAGGGAAATGTGCTGACATTGAACTTGGACTTGTATCTTAGTGAAAGTATTTCAAGTTAACCCTGAAGTGTGTCTTATTTTTCCTAAGTGGTGATGTTATAGTGGATTAAAAACCTCAACTAGCAAAAATGAGCAGGCTGCCAGAAAACACGATGCAGAAGTTGAGCATAATTCCGTTGACTCTGCCTGGGAGACTTAGTTATGGTTAATACACTTTTCTGGTGTTACTTTGTGAATTTTCATGCTTGCCTGAGTGGGGCAAGTAGCTGAGGATCTTCCTCTGTAGGCTGCCCCACTTGTGCAGTGGATGCTGGGCTTCCAGGAGGTGCCATGAGCTGCTTCTGTAGCACTGCTCTACTCTGAGTTTCTTGAGTCGTGATGCACTTTGCAGCACTGTCAGCTGAATCAATTGCCTTTTGACCTTTGAATACAAATGACAGGCTTATTGTATGCTGACGTGAAATAGGATGAATACAGAACATTTTTTTTTAATAGAGGCAAATAATATCTATAAAACAACTGCTGTGGTAGCAGCACTTTCTGTACACAAGCTGTTAACCTCAGCTCTGATAGATACCTTGGGTTTTCTTGGTGATAGTAGTTCAGGTGGCTCTCACTAAGGAGTGGACAAACACTTTTAAACACTTGTAATGTTTGATTTTACCAAAAGTGGCATAGCCACAGAACTTTTTTGCATTGTGCTTGGGGCTTTTTGAAATGACTGAAATAGCTGTTTTGTATTGCCTGTTTTTTTGGGTCTTATTGTAAGCTACTGGTCTTACTTCCTGCTCTTTCAAGATCATAACTATGATAACTGTCACTGTCGTATGAAGTACTCAGTGCAGATCCATCCTGCTTGGCCTTTTACCTGAGAGATAATTTTCTGCTTTTTTTCTGTTTTCCTCCTTTCTTTCTGGTTCAGAGAACCATTTTTTCTTCATGTCATTTCATTATTGCTCTCATTGTCACTTGGTCTTACACTAGCAAATAACTTGGCAGAGTAGTAGTGGATTTCTGGCAGAAGGTGTGAGCCACGAATCTCCCAGAGTCTTATTATTCCAATCACTTCAGACAGAATGTTGTCTGGTCTCCTAAACTGGGTGTTCTCCACACAGATGCAGTTTTTGTCAGTTTGGACTGTTAAGAACATTAAGGGCTGGGCCACATTTGGTGAACTTCTGGAGAGGGATTTCTTGCTTAGTTTCCTCTAAGAAAAATCCAGTTTATGCACACTGAAATGGCTGGAATAATGTAAACAATCATTAGGAGGGTGGTTAAATGTTGAACAGACCACCCCAGAGTGAATCTCCATCCTTGGAGACTTCCAAAGCTTGCAAAACAGAGCCATGAGCAAGTGGAAGCAATGTGGCAGCCAGCTCTGCTTGGAGCAGTTGGTTGGGCTCCTGGGTAGAACTGCTCTGTACTCTGCAGGCTGCTTGCTGGTGATAGCTGGAGGGCTTATCCACTGCTGTTCATCATTCTGATGTAGATCCAACTTAAACAACTTTAAAAAGTCAAGGCTATCCTTGTAGCTATTTTTTATTTTAAATTAATGTGAAACAGTTTTACTTTGGTATCCAGTCCATTTTCTCTCTTTTGCTTGGGTAGCAGCACTCTCACTGTTTTGTCAGGGATTCCTGGTGCTGACTCTCAGGTTGCAAACCTGCAACAGGAAACCTGATTTCCTTTTTCTGTGGGCATGCAAGAAAGGGGTTTTTATGTATTTATTTATTTCCTTGTAAGAGGAAACGTACACACCTTGAACATTTGTATTTTTGGCAGAGGCAGAGAGCAAATGTGCTGAAGGACTGTGGCAAAAATGAGGCTTTTTCCTTCATGTTTCTGAAGTGTGACCCAGCTGTCTACATCTTTAAAAAAAAGATAATGGCTGATGAAAATCACACTGTCTTGCAGTTACACAAAAGTCATAATTCTTATCTCTGGCCTATTTAAAGATCTTCCTTTTGAGAATGAGGCTTCTCTTTTTATTTTCTGAATTATATGGCTAATAGAAGGCAATACTAGACCCCACCAAACAAAGCTTAGAGGGCCTTCTCTGCTTCTGCTTGATGCAGTTGAGATTTATACCACTGTTGGTTTTTTTTTTTTTTCCAAACCAGAAGGGATGAAATTGGATTTTATGCTTTGAGTCCATGCAGAAGGATTGCATAATTGTGCAGAAGAAAGTTTAACATTCTCATGCCTTGAAAATAAACATATCTGTTGAATGACATGATGCTGGCACTGATCTTTTACATTGCAAATGTATTTAACAGCTTGTTGCATGAATCTTGTAATAAAATAGTTCAATAGACTGTGCTGTGTTGTAGCCAGAATGAAGAGTGAAACCTGATGCTTTCCCCCAGCTTTTGAGAAAATAGAGGAGATACTTCCATAAAAACTGTTTACATAATTGTCCTTTCCTTGGGTGTTTTTTCCTTCTCTCTTTCCCTTTTTTTGCAGTCTTTGAAGAAGTTGGTGTTGAACCAAGGTCAGTGCTTTTAACCTTCCCACCACTGACTTCTGCAGCATCTTGCAGCATCGACTTGTGCTTAACATAGCTCTGGAAATTCCCATGATGTCCCAAATCTGGTATTGTTTATTGCATTGACAGACAGAGAGACCATAGGAGAATCATTTCTAGGATGCCTTTGTTAATATAAACAAAAGGGAAATGCTAATACAATCTTAAAACATGCCATTCATTCAAAACTGAAAGGGCCTTTTTGGGATTTTGAGCTCTGTAGGCTCTTAGGGCATGTCTTGCAGTAAAATGAATGGCCATTGGTACTCTGGAGTACTGCCTGACACAGACACTTCTACTCAGCAACTGTGGGAGAAGCTCTGTGGAATAATTTGAGAACCATAAATTAATTCTTGCTGTATACAACTATCTAGCCAAAGGTCTGCAGAGCTGCATTGTTTTTTTTCATTGTGTATTAAAATTATTAGAACCTTTTATTTTAAACCAGTTCTATTTTACAACTAGAATTTTTAAAGGTTAATTAATATACAGGGTAACATTCGAGAGCAAAAAAGATTACTCTGACTCCAAATAGCAGCATTAGAATTGGCTTTGAGTGTGCAGCAGTGTGCTCTATGTTCCAGATTTAATAACTTGTGTATGTAGTGTTAATGCAGTAAAGACTTTCAAATTTGTTGGTAATTTGAAGCACATCTCCAGTAAAACAAAGGTATGATAATAAGCAGTAATTAAATTTGGTGCTCATCACTGTTACTTTAACGGAAGTTGCTCATTATTATATGCTGATTGCTGGCATCATTAAATCTCAACTTTTTAGTAAGTCAGTGCTTACATCCTGAGCAGCTGAAAGGAGATTTTCCATTCTTGTATTGTTCAAGCATCTTTTTCTTCTTGGATCTGAAGTGGAATGACTTACCTTGGACTGCTAATAACTTCATGTCTGCCAGGGGCAAGAGCACAGATGTGAATGTGCTCTTTTACCAGGAGATACAAATGCATTGCTGTGAGAATTGGGGTGAAGGGAACAGTCAGTGTAATGCAGAGCAACTTAGCAGTTGTGCAGAGCTGTCCACCTGAAAAATAACTATATGCAAGGTAAGCATCAATTTGGTAAAAGTACAAAATGCCCAGAGATAGAAAAAGTCTGAAGTGGGGGGAAGGCAGGGGGAGAGAATTCTGTTTTTTGTGGTTTTTGTTTTTGTAAACTTGCATCTTGGTTAAACAAAAACCAAACTACTAAAGCATTTTGTGGGAGTTGCCAAATATTCCCAGGTGTGATGCAGGGTAACTTCAGGTGACAGGTTTCTTCAGGTTCTTGAGGCAGGGAATTAAGTGACTTGGGGCAAATAAATACGAACCTCACACACTGGTATAAGGAGAGAAGTTAAGGAGCTGTTGAGGCAATTTGAAGCTAAAATCTTCATTTCATCTTCTAGTTATGAGTTCTAAGAAGAGGTAATTAGAAATAACAAGAGGTCAAACTTGAAGAAATAATTGATGAGATGGAGAGCTAGTGGATAGACTTAAAAGTAACACTTTATCTTGTATGGAACAGATGGGAAGGTAGTGTTGTGAACATTAGGGAAGCTGAGAGGGTAATAACAGTTGCTGTATCATTGACTGTTTAGACAGTAAGTTCTGATGAGGAATTGTACATTATTGTAGTGCTGTTTGCCTTACAATTGTCAGTTTTTCTGATGTGAAGGATTGAAAGATTTTTGGCAGAACAATGAGATTTCCATTTGACATGGGGTTAAAACATCCACAATACCTGTGAGTTTCTAGCTCTAAAAGTGAGGGGAGTATTGAAGATCTAGTTGAAGGGAGGTGGAAGAAGAAAACTCCAAACAGATGAAGCTAAATGCTTAAAATTGTGACCAGTGTCTTACATTTGACTCCTGCTTTCCTTAAGAATGACTTGCTTTTTTTCCTAGGTATTGTCAGAAAGCATGGCTGGAATTCATTCTTAACTTGAAACTTACCTAAAAATTAGAAATTTATTGCTTGTAATAGTTATGTACCTGAGGATAGCTTAGGTGGTCTACCTGGTTGTGTGGTTTTTCATACTGACTTTTCTACATGGGGAAAGAAAAGAGCTTGTGGAACAGTGCTAGTCTAATTCAGTACCATTTTACAGGTGGCAATAAAAGCTTTTGGCTCTGTGGCAGGATGTGGGTGTAATGTGCTTGCAGGTAAAGTCATTTAATATTAGTTTTTAATAGTACTTTTGAAAATGAAGTAATTGTATTCACAGTACAATGCAAAATACCCTTAAATAGTTCTTGGTTTCTCCTTTACACTGTTTTCTTGTTGCTGATAAAAGTACAGAAACTTTTCAGTTTCAGAGATTCAAAGCCATTTTGCCAAGTAAAAAACCCCACCTCTTTCTGAAGGTGATGCATTTATTGGTTTTAATCTTGTCTAAGTGCTGAGTGACTGTTCTGTTTGCATCGAGTTTCTGACTTAAAAATGTTCATAGCTGTAGCTGTCTTGTTTGCTGTGATCCTTCTTTGTTATTTATTACCTTATTACTTAGCTGAGATGCCAAAAACTCTTTAAATGTATGGACACTTGGCTTAGCTTGGGCATTTGGATGCTGATACCCTGGGTCACAAGGCATTGTGTTATGTTATCCCTGTGCTCAAAATTTGGACTAGAAGACTTAGGATGCTACTGAAGTGCCACTGCTGTTCAGTTTATAACCATGTTAATAAGTGCTGAATGTCATTAAGATGAACATAAGCAATATTAATAAAACTACTTGTGAAAGTGAGCTGTTGTTATCTCATTGAATAGTTGTACTGAGAAGTTACTTGGCTTTTCCCCAGCAGAAAGGGTGTTCAGAAGGGCAATAGCTTTCCCTTGGGGACAGATCATCTGGTTTCAGTCCCCTCTTCTCTCTGATACTAGGTAGAGACCTAGCTACAGGACAGTTTATATACAGCCTTGAGATTGCTCTCTTCTTGGGACATTTTCTTCTGAACAAACCCATTGTCCCAATCTCACTATTACATGTGAGGAGCAGGTAAAGTTAACACTGTCTGATCGTTGCTTTACAAATCTGATGTGCTGCTGGGAAAGAAGAGGTGTGTGCAGGGAAAGTTCTGTAAATCTGCTTATGGCAGAAACAATTACTTTTGAGATGGAATTTAATTTCCTCACATCCCTCAGGTTAGTTTTAGACAGGACTACCTGACCTGGTTTTTATTTTTTTAATTTTTTGAAGAAAAGGAAGTGAATCAAACAGGATAATTAGAGCATGGACAGTAGATAAACAGTTTGTGCTTATGTCAGTACATCTTAGGCAAAGAATGGAATAGTCTATAAGTCATTTGGTGCAGCACAGTTGCATGGTAATTCTGCTGCTCTGCACTGAGTGCACTCGACTTGGCTCATTCATGGGTATTAATGAGATTGTATTTTGATGTGACATTACTGCAATATCAGTGTCATTCATTCATTAGTTTACCTAATTGACTTTGTGAAATAAGGAAATGCAGATGCCCTTGAGCAAGTCATTTTAACACGCACATGAGAAATCTGTAGCAGCATTCAGAGCAGAAGCTTCCCTTTAGATTTCATCTTCCTATGGATGAATTTATTCATTACAAGCTGTAAAGATGCACTGGAGGCTCTTGAGTCAGCTCTGAGGAACATAGTGACTACGACTGCAGTTGTCTGCAGCCTCTTTTCTGCTCCAGTGTGGCTCTGCAGAGTTCAGCCCCCCCCCCCCTTTGAACAGTCCATAGCCTCATGGGATCTCCTGTACATCAATATCTGTTAGTAAACTTGAACAAAACATGCTGGAGGATGTGATAACAGTTTACTGGGATGGACAGTTATGGATTAGTGGTCAAATGTGTGCCCTGGCCTCATTTTATTTATTATTATAGCTTCAACTCACATAGCACACAATGCAGCACTCTGCTGAGTTTGTAGCTTGCATCTGGATAGCATTCAACAGCAGTAGCTCAGCATTTTATGTGAGCTGACTGCCTTCCCTCTTCAGTGCCATGCTCAGGGACAGCATTGTGCTAACGTGGCTGTCGTGTTCCTGGTTCTGGTGTCAGTCCAGTGGTTTTAGCTCTGAGGTCAGAAGATCATTTGTGCCAGCATAATGGCTGGCATTCTGCAAATTAAAGTAGCACTGGAACAGATTGCTGTGGATTTTAATTGCCTGCTGGACGCTATCTTAGTGAAGTCTTTTGCTATTTGACCTGTACCTACAGAGAATGAGAAGGTGTGTATAATTTTGAGAAGAGTAAAACAGTGAAGACAAAACAAAGAAATACGTAGAAATTCACAACCCTAAGGGCATCAAAATATATTTTAAAATATCCCTTTAAAGATGGAGTAATACCTGGTGTGGGCTCTCAAGTCTTTTCATGAAGAATTGTGTTCAGAAGTTACATGTGAAGGACTGCCCAGCTGTACTTCAGAGATTCTTTGCTGACACTGTCTTGCATGAGTTGGTCCATGGGCCTCATGTTGTCACTTGTGCAGATTTTCTGTTATTCTCTGGTTCTAGCAGAGTGTATGCATAGTGTTCTTTAGCTCAGAACTAGCTGGAGGACCTGCAGTGTATCCTGGATCCCTAATAGCAGGTTTGAGGCAAGGTTGTCCTCCAAGTTTTAGTTTCCTATGGAAACCAACTTAGATTGCTGCGTGTGTTTGCCTGACTTGTAACACTTCTTGCTTGTCTCCAGCCTTCTAAATACTTTGAATTCAGTGGCTGTTGTTGTAGCCCCTTACAGACACCTAAGAGTCTGACAAGCTTTGTACAAAAAGATTGCTGGTCCCAGTGGTGGCAAGAGCTGTAGCATGCATGGGAATGTTGTTAGTCATTGAAAAGCTGTCTGACAGATACAGTGGCATGGGACAGACTTCAACTGGAGGTACTACATCTGTTCAGGTACAAGAGACAGGTTTGGAAGGACCAGGCTTTGTTAGTTCTTGTTGCTGCTTGTTCTGTATAGATACCTGTCAAGTCTACCTTCCAAAAAATAAAGTGCAGAACACAAAATACTATGGAAGTGTATAGTAGTGATATGTGTATTTAGACTGCTTAATAGTTTTGATTATTAAGTGTCCTGTGAGCTTTTAAAATTTTGCTCTTCTCTCCAGAATAGTTTGTTTACACTACTGTTTTGTTTACACTGCTATTTCGGGCAGTTTATTTGGTTTCATTTGGAGGAGGAAATCACTTGGTATAAGGGAAATGGGATTTTCTACTCCTCCCTTTTCTTAGGATAAACATACTTGATGAAAAATGGAACATTAGTTACCAGCAGCTTCCTCATAATAGTTTTCCTCAAGAAGCATCTTGTCCAAGGGCTGCTGAGAGTAGTGAATGATTTAAGGCCAGGCTTATCCTTCTGTGAACACCTGGGATCCATCAGAGGAGCACAAACACCATGGGCTCCAGCCTTCTCTCACCACCAGTTCACAGTTAGCAAAAGCTCCTGGCTCCCCCTCAGCCTCCTGGCAAGTGAGGCTTTTGTAAAGGCTTTGGTAAAAGGAGATGATGTGATGAGTGTGAAAGATTGTTTTGGTCGGACTTTTGTTTGTCTGATCAGTTAAAACTTCAGCATTTTGCTTTTCCAAATTCTTCCTGTTCTGTTTGAGAAGCTGAGCAGCCAAGGGATGCAGAAGCTGAGTGTTCTGAGCCTCACTGGACAGGTGGTAGGAGGGACCATCCAAAGATGACATCCTGACTTCCAGAAAAGGTTACATCTTCTCCACTTGTAATGCTGTTGAATTTTGGACAATAAGGCTGCAGGTAAAGCAGGATTTGTAATGATTTATGTTAAAGCTTGGGATTCGTAACAAGCTAGGTTAGGTTTTTGGGTTTTTTTTAAGAAAAGGGGTCATTACCAGAGAAGATTTTAATAGGATCATAAATGTTCTATTTGGATCTGTTTTATGAGACATAGCTTGGAAATTGAATGGCCTTGTGAAGACGTTTACATATTTAAAGTTCTCAGTAATTGACCTGATTATGCTATGAGCTGCTATTTATATTTCATGGCATGAATTGGTTTTATCTGTTTAAGTCTTTCGACCTTTCTTTGGAAAAGGGGGAAACATACTTTTGTAGGGTTGTGACTCAATGTGGGTTTTTTAATACTCAGAAAAAATTCACATAGGGCTTTCCAACAGAATTGGAGATGCTGAGGTTCATAAGTAATGTCATGGGTCTGAATCAACATTGTCAGAAAGTGCAGGGTGAGGAGATTCAGCTGTTGTAATGGTGGAAGACTTCTGACAAAATGTCAAGGACATGGCTTCAGATTTTTTAATTTTTATTTACTTTGATCTCTGGTATGTTTAAAGAGATTCCAGCTATTTTTTTAGGCATTCCATTTAGTTTTTTCCCCAATAGTCAGCATTATCAGCAATGTTTAGGAAGGAGAGAGGTTTGATTCACTGTTTTTTTTCATATGCGGTGAAACAGTAGCATCTTCTGTTTACATCTTATACAAGTTGCAGAATCTTTTCCTGAGCTGATTATTGAATTTCAGTAACTTAAATTTATGGTATGATTGTGTCTAGAGGCATCAAACAAAATACACCAAGTACTGTGCAAGTAAAGCTCAGATTGTCCAGATAGATGTGAGTATACAGACTTGCATTTTTATGGAGGTTAACCTGGCTCTGCAGACTCTGTTACCTCAATAATTCTGTGTTCTTTGTTGGCAGGGACCTCTGGAGATCCTTAGTCCAACCCCACTGCTCAAAGCAGGGTCAGTCAGAGCAGGTTCCTTGGGATGTTGTCCAGTTGGGTTTTAAACATCTCTGAGGATGGAAGCTCCGCAATGTCTCTTTGTGACTCCTTTCAGTGTTCAGTCACCTTTAAAGTAAAATACTTTTGATCCTTACAGGATGTTTCTGATGTTTAATATGTTGCAGTTCTAAGTATTTCTGAACACTGCTTCAGCACAGAGCCTGTCAGGAGTAAAGGAAAAAAGATGCCCTGGGCTACTGTTCAGAAATTGTGTTTAATTGTTTAATTTCTGTTATCTTGTCTGTGAACTGCTGGCAGTCTTGAGCTACTCATTGGATCCCTTGATTACTTAGGGAACAGAATGACCAATTCACTCCCTGATCTCCCATTAGATCTCATCTAATGTGTTAAGCTTTCTGAAAGCTTTTAAGGAACATGTCTGTGTCATTACTACTTTGCTGGTGTGTGGAAGCAGGTGACCTAGTCCTCATGCAGCTATGCACAGAAATGTCCAGGTCTTTGTGTGGAAAGTTCACACACACACAGAGTTTTGATTCATACATGTGAGTCAGGAGTCTGCTAGAGGGCTTCTTTTTTTTCTGGAAATGAGACCTCTACCCTCTCTGGAAAATGATGGAAAAATGCATAGCAGACAAATTACTGCATCATCTCTGTACCTCCAGAAAAACTCTGTACTGTCTTGTGAACCTGTGAACTGTCTTCCTTCGTATAAACTGGTATTTTTTTGTTCATTCTTCTGTTACCCCACTCATAATGGTACTAAAGCTTAACTAATTTATGGCAAAAATTACTATTTATTTTTAGGTGGTGGTTGTTTTGTATCAAATGTAATGCTGTACGTGTGGTTTTGGGAACCTTACTCTTTCCACACTGTCCACATTTTGTCACTGTCTCTCTGTTGCACTGTAGTAATTCAGTAACTTCAGTAATCAGAAAGCAGAATAAAAGGTTTGGGTGAAAATTCTGATGGGTGATTTCAGAGTTGTGCTCTGATTGAGGCTGAAAGGGACCTCTGGACCCCCAGTGCTCAAAGCATGACCACCATAAATTGAAGGTGTGCAGTGACAGTCTAGCTCAGTGTTGGCTGTAAACTTCCTTTAGGTAGCTGCAGGAAGCAAGCTGGTCCCCCAAGCCTTCTCCAGGATGACAATCCCAGATGTCACACACTTGCTCAGTTGAGGCCTCCCTGGTGCCAAGTGAAAATGCAAGTCACTTGCTGGGTTTAGGTAAAGCACTGAGAGGCACTGCAAGGCAATCACTGTGACTTAATCTTCCCTACAGCCTGATACGGTGTAGTTTCAGAAATACTTGTTTTTATCCTTAGATGCATGAGGAACCTTTGATGGAATTATTTCTTTACCATATCACTGTTTCCAGAAAGGATTATTTACATTGTCTGGCTTGAAGTAGGCTTTCTGATTTGTAGCTGCATTTATTTCACACAGCTGCAAATTTAATCAATGTATTTCTCTGCTCTTAAGTTTTGTGGGTTTTTTTTTTTTTTTGTTCCTAAATTGCACATCATTTTAGTTATCCTACTCATGTATTTTGTCTTGTGTGGCATGTTATCTAGTTTTATATTGTATTTTTTCCAGCCAACCATCAAACAAACCATTGTGGTTGTCTGACTTTGTGTGGAAAAAGTAGTTTTCTGACCACTTTATTCTTTGTCAGCTTTCAAATTATAGATTACTGGTTATCTGGTCTGCATGCAGGGATGCACCTTGTGCTGTCATTAAAAATCAATAAAAGTCATGTCAGAATAAATGCTTATGGGAGAAATGTAAAAGGAATTCTTAGAGACAGTGAGTATGGGAATGAAGTGATAGTGGGGTACAGAGAGGAGACAGTGAATATATTTCTGTCAAGGATGGATCAGTCTTCCATGGGAACCAGTAAGAAAAAACCCGTTTGTTTGCTTGTTTGTTTTCTTGCTACTCATATCCTTTACCATATTACTTGTGATATTTAGCAGGCTGCACAGAGCTGTGATAAAAGCTGACTTGATGCAAAGTCCAGGTCCTCCAGAATTCAGCCCATTGGCTTGTGTTTAGACCTCTCCAATGGTAACATTTTCACTTGCATGACTTTGATTTTGGCCAAAGACTAACTTGAGCTAAAAACTTGCTGCTTTCTGCACAGTGTTGTCTTTTAGCAACTGCAGCACTTGTGCCATGGGCTGTGGCAGGTTGGATCCCTACCTTTGTTTTTAAGATGCCATATAGTATTTCAGGATATTAAGGACAAATCAGCTTGCAGCTTGTTCTTGTCACAGCTGTCTTGCTTTCACCTCATGGGAAAAGATTTATCAGGCATAATTACATCTAATTTAGCCCCTCTTGCAGTTTTGCCACTGTTACTTTTTTTCTGTTAATTTGATCAGAGGACACAGATGAGATAAAACTGTAAACAGTGCCTATTTGAATGGCTTCATGCTTATTGGATTATTGAAATAGCTCTTTTAATTTGCCATGAAATTATGTGGGTTGTTACATGGAGTTTCAACTAACTCCAGTCTTCTGCCTCTTAGAGTCTATTTTATTCCCACGTTGAAGGTTTATATTTTAAATTACCTATACATTATTTTTGTAATGCACCTGCAACTTGCTCTCTGTAGTTACAGGCATGGGCTTTCTAAACTACTTTTTTATTGGAAAACAACTTGTAAAAGGGTGCACTGTTTGTGAGAGACTGATCTGTGTTAAAACTGCAGTCCAAGAACATCTGCAGTGTTCCTGGTTACAAACTTTATAAAGTTTGAAACTATTCAATGGATTCCTTACAGAAACTTCACTGTAAGGAACACTGGAAGGAAAAAAGGCTTCTCAGGTAGTTAGTATAGCTAATAATGGTATTTTCCACTTCTTTTTAATGCATTCCATTTTTATTGCTCAGATTCCTAATCTTACTGTTGAAATAATAATTATTGTAGATGTGGGTCAACTAAAACTCACTGAACCTGTCAGAACCTACTTTTTGGGTATATATGTGTAATTTACAGTGGTTTGGGCTGGAGAGGCTGTTTAAAGGTTATCTAGTCTGAAAGCAATGCTGCATTTCAGGATGGGGAGTCTCTGCATCAATTTAGATTAAATAGAAGTGATTTTTATATGTGAGGTTGTGGAGATGTTATAGCACTTGAGTAAAAGTCTGTCTGGTGTCCTGGATATCCTGAAATACAAATTATATCTGTATTTTTAGGAGTGAGGAATTAGGAGATGAAAATAAGAGGAAGGGAAATAAAACTATTGTAATTTCAGACCTGAGTTTGCTTTTTGTGTGAACTGCTCTGTGTATGGGATTGCTTGTAGGAGGGATAAGCTAAAGAAAACTGCAGTATGGTAAACTTCATTTTTCTTTCTTTGTGGTGGCAAAATATTACAGTGGCTACAAATATTTATGACTTGTAGCCTAAGCCAATATGTAGTTGGAGAGGGAGGTTTGCCAATTATTCTCCTGCTTCTTTCTGTCATGATTGTCTTAGAGGAGAGTGATCTACACCAGATAAACATTTAGTACTTGACTGGAGTACTGAAATATGAAGTTGTCTCTAGCTTTTGCTCTGAAGGTCTGGAGGTCTGTAATCTGGAGGTCTGTACTAGCATTTCACTACTTACCAAATCCAAATGCAGCTTTAATTATGGAAACTAAACCTGCTATAAAGCAGCTGCAGCCAAAGTGTGCTCCTGTTTTCTGTTTAGTCCCTGCCTTCCCAACTGACAAATTCAAAGAAATAATCTATCAAATGTAAATGTTTCAGTTTTTTCACACTCTCAAAAAGAAACCTTGACCCACTACCCTACATCCCAAAAAGCTGCCAGGGAAAAAGAAACTCCTGGTAAAACACCTTGCCTATCTTGGCATACAGAGTAGTGTGATTTCTAGAATTTACTGCTTTACAGTTCTGGTCATGTGTAAAGTCAGAGGGAAACAGCATTACAGAACTTGGAAGTAGCTCTCTCTCAGCTACTGCTGAGGGGCTTTGGCAAAGGTGACCTTAAGTATCAGGGAAATAAACAGGAAGAAAATAATCCACTAACCCCAAGAGCACTGGTTATTTCTGCTAATAAACATACAGATCTGGTGTGTTCTCTTGCTGAACCAAGTGGTTCAGAGCTGTTTTTTCACTGCCTTCAGGTTCCTGTGATCACTGTGGGCTGCAAATGGGCAATGCTTTCAGCAGGCAGGTGTTCAAGCTGATAGGTTCAGTTGGAGGCAAACTTGCCAAAAGGGCTGTGTTTGAAACAAATAACACACAGTCATTTCTTTGTATGCCCAAAGGAAAGTTTTGAAATGTATGTTGCATCCATAATTGAAGTTGCTGTGTAATCTTACTCAGTTTCTCACATCACTCTCTGAATTGCTTATATGGTTACAACTGGGACTAAAATTTTTCTTGGTTCTAGAAAAGAAGAGAACAAGTTTAGAATATTTACTTCAGAGAAAAAAAGGAGTTGTTGGTGGGTTTTTTTTTTTGTTTGTTTATTTGTTTTGTTATGATGCTGTTGTTATAAAATCAGATCTCCAGCTTTCCATGTATTTTAGGTGAAAATCACTCTTTGGCCTTGCCCAGTTACTAACTCTTGGCAGGAATGAAAATCTGAAGGTTTTTGTGAGCCTCCAACTATGTGTAGTGTTTGAGCAGGGTAAGAATTTACTTATCTTACAGAAATCTTCCTGTTGTAGATATTTTGCTACTATATATTTGCTTTTTGTAATACAGAATATGTCACTTCCTGCTAGGGAAGTGGAAAGAAAAAAGGAAATTATGAAGAATAATTCAGTCCAATTTAGACTTTCTCTGTTTCAGAATAATGGGAAATATCATTGCTCTGAATACTTAAACTTGGAAAATAGTGGCCCAGTACAGATATGTGTTGACAGAACATTAAGTATGTTGAAGGAAAAGAGGTGGATTTTTGGTGCCTTGTTTATTTTGAAATCTAAGAGTAGAGTAAAGTGCTGTTTTGATGTGGGACCTGGGGGGAAGTGGAGCATTTTAAAAACTGGTTTTCGTATATGGAGGGTAACTATTACTGAGGAGTAACTTCAAGAAGGTGCTTGGAGTTTGAAATATTCTAAAATGCATTTCATGAAAGGTTTATTTTTCTTGTCCAGTACTGAAGTTTTGCCTGATAATTGTTTCTGGCATGCAGTAAAAAGCACACGAAGAAGCTTGAGCAGAAGTGGGCTGAGAATGAAACCTGCCATTTCTTTTGAAGATCTAATCCATAGCTTATAGTTAAACTGTATCTGGATTTTACTGTGTTGTTTCTCTTGGTGTATTTAGCTTCATGCTTATAAGCCCTCAATGCAATAGTTTCTGACCTTTAGTTCTTGCAGGTTCTGTGTTGTTTATGGACTCTTAATGCATTGTAGGAATGTAGAAGGGTGGACAGGAAGGATCATCCTGTCACAAAACTGATTCAGTTCAGTGACATTATACTTTGAAGCTCTTGTTTCTACCAGAGAAAATATAATCCCTGCAGTACAATGCTAACATGAATTTGGCCTTATTTTTCTTTTTACACATGAGTTTTTGTGCTTTACATGATGAAGCAGGGGAAAGTAGTTTGCCTCTGTGCAGGTAGATTTTTTGTTTTTTTTTTTAATGTTTCCTAACACAAGGACAGGTGAGGGAAGAGTAAAGGTGGTTTTAACATACACTGTGGTGTTACTCTTAAGCTAACAACAGTATTGATCCTCTTTGCTCCTTGCAGGTTAGGAAATTATTGAAAATGTTAGTAACTTTTCCCCTTTGCTTCTCCTTTTGAGGAGTACTTAGGCTCTAGAGTCTATTGAGTTGTTATTCTTCCTAAGATGCTTTATACTGTGTCTTTAATTTCCCTTTGGCCTGTTTTGATGGAAGGATACTTTGTGACTTTTCAAAACTTCTTAGATAATTGCTATGTAAGCTAAACTGTACAGAGATCACTCATTAATCTCATTTCTCTTTTGCCTGTCTGGCCCTCTTTTCTGTATGTTAGTGAGCCAGCCTTAGGTACTGCTTAAGACAGAATGTTCATTGCTTTAAAAAAAAAATATTTGAAAGCTCTAAGTTCACATAAGCACTTAGGATTGTTTTAAAAGTGTTTTTAAGTGCAGATATTGGAGGGCTTTGAATGCTCTTTGCAGTTTTGATTTGTTGTGTCTCCCAAATCCATATGGATTTTAATTGAAACTACATTATGACTGGCCTCTTTTCCTGCTAGACTCTTCTGGGCCTCCCTCTCAGGTCTGTCACTACTGCACTAGTCACTGAGTTATTTTGTTGTCTCTCTGTCCTCCTCCACCTGATAGGTGCTTGCATAATGGAAAAGTCAGTAGAGAGGCAAGAAGCTGCACTGAAAGATTTACTCATCAAACCACATCCTATAAATAGTGTGGTAGCTCCAGGTGTTTGTGTCTTCCTCTGTTACCTTCTCTGAAGGCCAGCAAAGTTAGTAAAAGTATATTTAAAGAGTAGCAGATAAAGTGTAAAAGGAAATTACCTGAAAATCTGAAAGCTGGCAAAGCTTTTGTGCAGCCTTTGTGAGTGAAGTGGAGCTGATGTCTCATTCTGAGAAAATGCAGTGACAACAATTCTGCCATTCTGTTGGTTTTATGTCCTTCTGCAGTGAGGATGTTAATTCAGGTTGCTCTGGGTCATTTTGGGCATCAGTAACTGGGATGAGACAAGGTCTTTTTCTTTACACAATATGCAGTTATTGGATGAGAATAATTCAGTTATTTTTAAAGCAGTAATTGAAACCTGAAGGTGACAGTTTCCTTGATTTAATTTTCCTTTTTTCTTTTTTTCAAATTTTTTATTATTAATTTTAACATTTTAATTTTATTTTCATTCCCCTCCTGTTTGGCAGGAAGAGTCCTGCTCCTTTGGTTTCTGATTGCAATTCTGAGGGAGAGGTCAGGGGTTCACATGGATGACAGCCCACCTGAGATATATATGAATTTTTTTATGTGTTCCTGTAATGAAACTTAATGTTCTGCTTTTTTTTCTGTCCTCTTCCAAATCTATTTCACAGTGGCATGGGTCTCCCTGCCAGCCCTGTCCATGGCAGAGTGCATTCCAACAGGTGTGTTTTTGTTTTCCTGGCATTGATTTTGCAATTTAGTAGGAAGGAGATACTTTACATCTGTCTTTCAGTCTAGTTTGAACAAGTTGAGCTCAAGTAGTGGTTGAGTTGTGGTTTTGATAGAATAATTGTTTGGCAAGCTTGGTCTGTAAACACATGGGTGCTTTCAGCACGTAGTATTTTGGGGCAGCCATAAT